>NC_053423.1:16797735-17161485 GCF_016859285.1 Xiphias gladius | reverse complement strand
AGCATGTTTATTTGGGAAGAAAATAGCACCATAAGATTAAAACACCTGTTTTAAAGATGATATCACTTTTAATTTATGAATGGATCTGTTTTGAAACAGTTCTACTGAGCCACCGTACCTTTCTCTCTTCAGTTCAGCCTGGTACACTCTGAGCCAGGAGTCCGGGACCTTCTGGCTGCTGCAGGGAAGGCTTCTCCTCCTACTGACGCTCTTCCTGCGGGTGAAGCTGCTTCTGCGGACAGACTGGCTCCTCTTGGCCCCTCTGTTGTTGGAGGTGTTTTTTCCTGACAAACAGCTGGTGAACTGCTTCAGGGGAGCGCCCAGCGACATGAGGGAATCCATTCTCAGAGTTTGTCTCTTGCTGATGTTTGTCGGTTAATTAGGTGGTGTTTCCTTGGCTTTGTGACAGTGTCAGCATGTAGGATTATACACTGTCTTTACTCTTTCTAAATCAGATGAACACAAATGTCAGTGTTGACGCTCTTCTTTTAATTTACACCAGGAATGAGGCTTTTATCTGCAAATACAAAGAACAATTATGCCAACAACACTTAACATCAGCTTGTATTAGCAGCATTACTTTCTCATGCTGCTTTCATTTCCATTTAAAAATGTGAAGAAAAAGCACCGGAGCATTATCTACTTAAATATACGGTCAACCTGCAAGTATTCTACACAGCTGTGCTCGTTTTCTAAAGCTGTCAAATTTTAAAAGTGCAAATGAACACTGCATACTGTAAAAGCCTCAGAGAAACAGTGGGACTCACCTGCAAGTGGCATCTCCTGTAGACACAATCAGCTGTCAAAGCTGTGAGGCGTAAAGTCAGTTTGTGGAATTCGTTCCAGGACTTCGCTTCGTGTACACCTCTGCTCTCTCACTGTCTGCTCTTATGGCTATTTGACTGATGACCTCGCTGGTCCTCAAACGAGATTAGCTGAAGACGCAAGAGTCGTTTATCTCATTAACAACAGAAGCAGTTCAAAACAAACCTGCTCAGGAGAACAGCTGCTTGTTCACATTTGACCACTTACATACCTCATATCAGGTCAATCGTGTTTACAGCAGGCAGTTAGACTTAAAGTGGATTAGCGGTAGTAAATTCCCAAGTCACATTCTAAATTTCAGTAGCAACCACCTGTATAGTTTGAGTTTAAGTAACAGCTGCCGAGATCATTCGGTGATAGTGTCAGCGGAGGCCAGACAGATGGAGCGTGGACAGACCGAGAAGTGGAAGGTGTTGCTTTTGACACAAAGAGGATTTCTTTCTTCCCCCTAAAGACGGAAAGGCAGCTTCATTGACTGGAAACATTAAGCACCTGAGTCACAAAGCTGAATGACTAGTTTAATTCATTAACCCATTCACTCGGTGAACCCAGAACTGAAACCAGATCTGGGAAGAAATAACTCTGTCCATCCCCAATTCAATAAGTCACTTGGCTCTGATGCTTCAAATTGCTGGTATTACTACCTACAACTCTGTATTTACAAATATCAAATTTACAAAAGACACAGAGTACCGGCTTCAAGTTCTGGCAATTTCAGTGAAATAGCAGCATCATTATATTACTTCATATTTGCTGTTGTCTTACATTTCTTTACACTTTGATTTCTTTTTCTCTGAGCAACAAACAGTCCAAGTTGGCAACTCACCCGAGTGACCAAGGCCAGGCTGGGGCTCTAGGGAACCCCCAGCGTCAATTTCAGCACAATTTGAAATAAAATAGTAGAGGCCCTGTATTATTTTTTATTCTGTAGTCCTGTTGTGTGACAGGGCCCTTTGGCAATTTCATTGCTGTATAGTAACAGTATAGTAGGGGGCTCTACAACTATTGCTACATCCATGAACAGTTCAAAAGTGAAGGGTGAAAGAACGCGAATAGTGAGCGATGCTAACAAAGCACAAGTAGCCTGGCACGTTACCGACAGATGGTGAAGCTTGTGTGACGAAGCATCGAAACTCCTGCTGCAGCAGATCACCCGTTTCCCTCCCCTCCTGTCCTGACAGGGTGACAGCTGAGCTTAGGTTTTGGAAGGAAAAGAAAGAGGTTAGTTTTTAAACGGAAATTAACACGATAATGGGAAGCATACGTCAGCCGTGCATGTGACTGCTAAGAGCACTTACCTGTGGTCAAAAGTAGTTTCATTTTTGGAAAGGTCAAGATCGGCTCCAGGGTCCCTGCAAGCTTTGCACTAAAAACTAGAAGGTTCTTCGAGCCACAAGTAACTGGCTTGAAGGTCTAAGGTCTAACCCCTGCAATCCAACTTTAAAAACAAAATAAGCATCTTGTTGTTTGAAAGGACTACAATCAAACATTTAGAGACAAGTTTCTCCTTTTGTCCACAATCGCATTTCAGCCACCCCTTTGATCTTTTTGCCAATAATCCAGCATTGGTATTAGTCAGTGAGGTAGGAGATGGACTCGGACACAGTGGTGGTTTTTAAAGACAGAACGCCTCCTTTTAGCTACCAGAGGCCCAAACTGATACTGAGAACACCATAAGCCTCTGGCAAGAAGGACTTAACTTTAATTCTACACAATCATACATATATACAATTTTATACGCTTTAATTTCATACAAAAAAAACAAGTCCAACTTTACAGGTGGGAGGTGGGGACTATGACCTATTGGAAGTCAAAATAAATATGTCAACCGGAGTTGTGTGTGGCTCACTGGCTACCACCAGGAGCTGTGTGCTTAACCTCAGTGGAGAGACTTCAGGTCTGACCATATCACACATGGAAAAAGGCAGTTTGTTTTTTTGTGTTTGAAAGTATGTGATAATATTCCCATGACTAATGCTGAACTACTAAGAAGTCTCTGAGCAAAACATTACCATGGAAATGTCAGCCACTCCATCCACACCTCTAAACACACACACACACACACACAGACACGCACACACACAGGCACGCACTCACTCACACCCAGAAAGCATTGCATACCATAACAAACAGTATATATATCAATAAGACAGGCTACAAAGGCCTGTGTGTGGAGTGTCCATCACCATTATCATCTCATTGGCAAATAATAACAGGCCTAATGACCAAGGATTAAGGGTAAGTCTCCATATAGGGGGTAATCCTTTTATACATAAAAAAGAAACATGAAAATTTATATGCAATTCAAGTGCTCACCTAACAAAAAACGTAAACAAAAACTTGAGACACTTGGCTCTGCTGGGGATACTTGCAATTTCCAAGGAAATATGATATTCAAATTTACTAATTTGATGTTAGCATAATAGATTATGTCTCCATGTTTAGAATTACTTGGGTGAGGACTCGCACTGCATATACAGCTCAATCTCCCTTTTACCCTTTCCTTAGACTTCAGAATCAGAAGATATTTCTTATCCAAAACTGAGTTTTTTATGACCGACTGTAGTAGTGCTCATTTCTTCAGTGAATTATTTTCTTTACATGCTGATGAAATTCATAGACGGGCGGACGGAAGGGACAAAGGTGGTTCAGAAGTCAAAAGGAAGACCGGAGCTGCATAGAGGCTTACTTTGGGTACAAACGCTCTTCCATTTAAGGTTTTTGTCCTGTACTGAGGCTGTGACAACTACAAAAGATTAATTTTGACCCTTTTCCAGTCTTTTGTGAGTTGTTTTGGTCTCTGCTGCTGCAAAAAAAAAAAACAACAACAAAAAAAAAAAACATTCCCCTTGTGGCTGCAGAGGTGGACATCAGAGGGACGGGATGGAGGAGCAAGAAGTTAAGATGTCCATGCTTTAATGATTAACGACAGAAAACATCTGAAGCCCCTAGCAATTCAACAGTTCACCTGTTCCACATATAAAAGACTTGATCTCCTCTGTCATTCAGTCTTTGGAGGCTCATGGGTCACCGGCTGATGTCTCGGTTGCCCTCCCAGTTTTTGCTGCCTGCTGCCTCGCCAATGCCACCATTCTCAAAGAAAGGGTGTTTGAGGGAGTCAGCCAGCACCAGCCTCTTCGAGGGCTCATACTCCAACATGCTTTCAATGAGGTCAAACAACTGGTGGTGCTCCTCCGCCTCTGACAGCAGATACCGCTGATGGAAGGACATAGAGGGGAAAAAAACAAAAAAACATGAGGGGGAATATTGAGTGACTGTCAAGAGAAGAACTGTAGCACAAAATAGACACTTTGGCTCTTTCAGTACAACAGAAGTTTTCACTTTTCAGCCCTGTTAAATATCGTATTTATTCCTTTTCCACTACGCATCCACTCCACTTACCCGCAGGGGTTTACAGTTTTCTCTGACGTATTTCCCCGCTGAGGAACTCTCATCCCAGTCCAGACGACCACGATAGAAATACTTCTGCTTCCTGAGAGGGTACAGACATCAGTGTGAGCAATGCTCAATTGTGTACATGTGGATTTAAAAAAAAAAAAAAAAAAAGTATCACTTTGGTGTGTTCGTATGTTCTCTCACCTTGTCTTACGAATCATCCTAGAGGGCACTGGTCCCAGGATTCTCTCCATCATGGCCAAATGCTCCCTGTTGTCATGAGTCTGAAAGAAGAATGAGATGGATGACAATAATTCAGCAGCGAAGAAGAAAATCTACACATGCCAAGTACATGTTTTTAGTCAAGCAAACGTCTTTCATTGTTTGGCGAGATATAAGGCCACATTTATCAATCATCTCAAAATGGGAAGTCAGTCCTTATTTATTTCTTACTAAACTAAACTAAACTATCTTCGCTTCTAATATTACCCTGATATCCTCCAGAGTTAAGAGCTTCAGAGCTGTGCTAACGTGTTAGAAATTCCCATTGGGTGGACAATTGATAAGGGGGATGATTCTGTAATGTTTGATAAATATGGGCCCAGATCATCTAACCGACCAGGTAACTCATTCTACCTATTATTCTCCTCATCTTAAAACATAAGTGAGGCCATTCTATTGGTTGCAACCTGCTAGTAGCAGTTTGATGCTGTTGTACCTGAAACAAGGTGAAGCCCAGGTAGTACTCGAACAGGATACAGCCAATGCTCCACACATCACAGGGATGGCTCCAGCCCAGCTCTGAAGGACAAAAACACATAATGAATACATTAAAAATACTAAGAAATGTATGTCCTATATGGATGGTACTCCAGGCTGGAGTTAACAATTGCAAACAAACATCAGGGTGGGGATGCTGAGCTTGTTTCAATTCATAGGACGAAGCCTGTTTCTATAGGAACTTCCCGGTAAATCTTCAAGCAACAGAGTAAAGTACGAAAAACCGAGATTTGCCAACTGAAACAGGCAAAGCTGCTCATCCCCAAACTGATTTCCCTGGTGAATATCTGGTCCTTTTTCTTTACTGGACCTGTGATTTGTGGAAATAATCATACATGCCTTTCTGAAAAGTTGTGTTTTCAATGAATTCGTGGCCAACAGCTTATAGTCATTCTCACCTAGTATGACCTCAGGGGCACGGTAATGCCTAGTGGACACAATGGTACTATGGTGTTCATGGTCAAAAGTGGCGCTGCCAAAGTCCACTACACGGACTGCTGTGCTCTTAACCGTCCGCTCTTCTCGTTTCTGCAAGACAGAAAACACACGTGTTTCTCAGAATTACTGAGCTTAGACTGACTTTCTTACAAAATCTTATGCAAACTTTGTTGTAGTAGTAGGTGTACAATACAAAAGCACAATCCCACTTTACTTTATCCGCTTTCTTTTTTCAAGTTACAGCAGTGGGTATTTCATATTTATTCATGACACCTAAAAAATATTTTTCACCTTTCTCCTTAGCATACTACTGCCTCTTACCTTCTCTACATTGTACGACATTGTGAAGTCTGAGTTGACAAACAGGATGTTCTCAGGCTTTAGGTCTGTGTGTGTCAGTTTATTGTCATGGAGAACTATGGAGAAAAAAAAAAAAGCATTGCTTATTTAGTCTTTCACATCTGATTGTAAATGAACTGAAAGTTACTTTACAAAATTCCATTTTCTAATCATTCCTAGGGCTGATCTTAATTCCATTCAGATTAGATGAAACATATCATTACAACATAAAATGATGAATATAGAAATAAAATACTGAAAAAACAAGTATCTTATTAAAAATAATTCAATAAATAAATTGTTCAGTTTACTGTCTCAAATGTCAGTATCTTTATGGGTTCTGTTCTTTTTACTATTCCAAATGTTCTCAAGGTCTTAACAGACCTAGCCAGAATTTATACAGTATAATTTCCTCTTGTGATGCTTATTAAGTTAATGGTCACAATGCAATTTGGAGCTATAATGCCCTTGTGTGGTTACATGCTTTCTACCACAAACAACAGCTGCTTTTACTCCTGTCAATCCACATGTAGGCAACTGACGAAAATAAGTCTAAGAATGTAGGTGTGTTTGTTGGAAAACTAATTATTGCAGGGGCATTTAGTCAAAAAGCTTCATTACAGGAACATTAAAGTTAAAGTTAAAACAAAAAAAACACTTACATTTCACAGCGAGACAGATTTGGTAGGCCATGTGTCTGACCTGACCAATTGAGTAGGGCAGGTAGTTGTTTTCCTTTAGAAAGTCAAAGGTGCTGAGGGCTAGCAGCTCAAAGGAGATACACATGTGACCGTGGTAATCGAACCAGTCATACATCTGTACACACAGGCTGCAAGGTAAACAGGATACAAGAGGTTTGTCAGTGATGTAATGGATCCTTTATGCCAACAGCAGTTTACTGATACAACAGCTGAATCAGAAATTTTCAAAGAAACTGATCTAGCACAACATTTCTTGGTAACTCTCAAAAGCTTCAAGGAAAGGGTAAGGCTTCTACCAAAACTACTGACATGACCAAAGCTATACTGGTTGGTGACACTCACTGTCAGTATAGGTACATTTTAGGTTTATGGGCCAATTCCAATAAGGAAAATGGTGTTGGTTCAAGTATTGTTACTTATGAGTAAAGTTCATTTAGTTGCAGCTCCAAAGTATTGAGTCAAAACTCACAATTTGTTATCAGGGTCCTTCTCGTTGATCTTCTCTAATACATTAATCTCCAGGCGAGCTGCTTCCTTGTACTTCTCCACATTTTTGATGATTTTCAGTGCGACATGTGCTCCTCCCCTGTAACCATAAGTAATAAAACACAAAAAATAAACCAAATTTGTGTGTAAACCTCACTTTGAGAAGGAGATGCAGTTCCCAGAAAAGGGCCCAACTGTTACATTGAATTTATAAAATGGGATAAAAAGAGAAGTCACTCCCTACAGTAGCTCCAGTTGGTGAGAAGACATTAGCCTAGAATCTATGTGTCACTATGTGAAGGCACTGACCATGAAAATTAACTTGCTTGATTTAAATTTCTAGCCCTGATAGAAGACAACAGATCTTCCACAATTAATCTAACAAGAAGAGAGGCACAGTGTTCAAAGATGCCCACAGCCACACCAAGCCGAGCTACAGAAGAAGTAATTTGCCTGCAGTAAACTGCACTATGTAATCAACAACTGTAGCAGAAAAAAACTGGATAAAATCTGAGGGAGTAGCTTTTAAATAAACAGCCACTGACTGGAAACAGCAGTGTTAAACTATAGTAAACGTGGATGTTAAATATTACTATCCCAATATCTTCTTGCTCAAGTCTCACCCCTGACAAGCATAACACAAAAACATTTGTTTCTTTAAAAAAAAAAAAAAAAATCAAGCTGACAGCTTTTGTTTTTCAGCTTTAATTGACATACACACACCTGCGATGATCAATGCACTGCATCACCCTCCCAAAGGTGCCTTCCCCCAAAGTACTGACAATCTCATCTGCAACACAACACAGAGAAAAAAGGAAGAGAAAGGGAGAGCAGGGAAAAAAAGAACAGGAGCATTAGACATGTGGACTTAGGCAGGAATACATAATGCAAAAGTGTAGACAGGCGTATCCATGCTAGCGCCCATCCCCTTTTCAAATGGCTGCCTATTCAATCTGGCAGGCTTGAAACACATTGAGGTTATCTATGATAATCAGATGCATTGCTCTATGATAAGGGGGCAAATGTAAAGCGCTCCCTTCCTTTGATGACCAATTTGCAGCCATCGAAACTGAGGGCACATCCTCTCATGATGTAGCTGTCTCTGTCCAATAGGACAAGGTGTGTGTGTAAAACTGTAAAAATGATTAGTATTTCTACTAAACAATGCATGGTCCTGAAAATAACAAAAGTGCTAGTATAAATGTACTGTCTATATGTGCGCTGGTAGTACTATAAAACGGTTAAACAGGCAATGTGCATGTTGGATGTCTAGTAAAGAAAATAAAATAAACAACATCCCTGAAACCCTCATATCGGAAAATAGCTAGCTGAAGTTACAGATTTAAAGCTGTAACTGAGATTTAATCTAAAACACAACAGACACAAACAGCTGCGAATGGGATTCTATGTTTAGAAAAGTCAAGTAACCTGTGAAACACAGAAAATGCTCCACAGCTTAAAACCCTAGAACAAAAAGGAGAAAGTATCTAAAGTCCCTCCTAAAATCTTCAACATTCTTGCAATCCACCCTGCTATTTCAGCTAGAGCGAAGAGCATTCTAGCAAGGCATCATCATCATCATCAGGCACTCCCATGTCATGTAAATGCTCTATGCTTTAATACTCATATGGAGAAGGGTTACGATAGAGTAGTGGCAGTGAGTACATCTCTCTTGCAGGACGTCCCCACTCCGACAGATCAGGTGCCCTTCCTCGTCGTCCCTCACACTCAGTGCCCGCGTCCGGCTGTCGCTCCGCTGTTTTCACACCCAAACCGCCATCAGCAGGTCACGACACGACCAAAGGGAACAGGGGGTTTTCAGGGGCAGCCGCAGCCATGGCGTCAGGCGGCACAGGTAGACGAGGAGGGAAGAGGAGGGTGGTGTTGGTGGTAGTTGATGTAGTTGTGGTTGTAGGTGGGTTTGGTGGTCATGGGGCGATTCACGCATGACACCACGTGAAGGAAATATATAACGATAGGGATATAGTGCAAGGGAACAAGTCAAAGATCACATGTTGTCCTCTGCTCCTCTCTCCCCTCTACCTTTAAACCACAGCTGCTTACAAACAAAGAAGCAACTGGCATATCCATTCATCAACGCAAAAAACCAATTAAGACAGTAAAATAACTCATTCAAAACTTATCAGGCTGACTTTTCACATTAAACAAGATGGAAAATAAAAAGAGAGGACCATATGTAATCAAGTAGGAAACATATAAAGATAACCCCAACAATTATGCTATATCAAATTCAACCCCTTGCTCACTTAATTTAAATCTACTTAATACACAGGTGTGGTCAAATATAGCCCACACAAAAACAGCATTTTAAATCAATCTAAGACATTTTAAATGCCATTGAATTTAACAAAAATCTACATTCAATTTAAATCTGAATTTAATATGATGTTTGGTAGAACATTTTCACTTTTTTCAGTCTATCTGCACTAAGTTCACAAGTGGCCAAACAACTGCTATCCCAGGCATTTAGGCCTTTTCCGACACAACTATAATCTAAAATAACAATCTAAATATATTTTTATGAAAGGTAGGGCCACAGATACAGAATTAAGTGTAACTAAAGTCAAAGTTAAGAAGTTAGGAAAGCTATGGTGGGTGTGTATCTGAAGAGCAGCAAGAATTTGTGGATGATCATTAAGAAACCAATGAAAACGTGTTTGCATAAAAATGAAAATGCTCTGCCAAAAAGAAATGCCAATTTAAAAAAAAACCCACTTAAACCAAAAAAAACAAAAAACAAAAAAAAAAAAAAAAAAAAAAAAAACAAAAAAAAAAAAATCCTTCTGACAGAACAAAAACAAATCATAAAGATTGTGCTACTTACCAATTCCAGGGGCTGAGGAGTAGAAATTGTTAGGGAAAGACAGAGACAGAAAGAGCTGAGTGAAGGAGAGAGAGGTGGAAAGAGAGAGGATGAGGAGAGTTAAAACACAATCTCAGGTCTGGCAGTACTCACCGAGGAGGATGGGCTATAGGACCTGGTTCTACGCCGCCTTCGTTTGTGCTTACGCCTGCTGCCTTTCCGCCTATACGACTCATCCCGTTCGCGTTCCCTCTCACGGCCGCGTCGGTAGTCATACATATTTGGGGAGAAGTCGCGTGGATAGTAACTTTCGGTTGCTCCATGTGGCTCCCTTTCTCTGTCGCGGTCTCGATCGCAGTATCTTCGGTCAAATGGCCGGTGCTCCGTTGAGCGATTGTCAAAACTACGACTAAAACAGAGTACAATCAAACATTAATACCTACAGACCAGCAACCAACCAAACTTACAAAAGATCTGGAGAGTTGTTACTGTAAAATACATTTTCAGCATAAGAAATCAAACAAATCTCACTATACACACAAACATACCTCCTTGAGCGTGCATAGCTCCCTTCCTGTCTGTGTCCCCGCCCCCTTCTGTCTCGGTCTCTGTCACTGCTGGAAGTGTAAGTAGGCGATCTTCTGTGCCGGTGTCTTCGCCCTCTGTCTCTGTCCCTGTCCCTGTCTCTGTCTCTGTAACGGTCCTGGTAGCTGCTTCGACTGTCTCTGTCCGAAGACGAATACCGTCTAGTGTGAGGCATCTGGCAAAAAAGGACATACAAAGGACATATGAAGAGTTACAGAAAATTAAAAAAGAATGAAGGCCTACAGCTAAAATGCCCCTTCAAATAAATGAAATGTTTGTTGAATTAATAACTACAGTGAGCAATTGCAGTCAAATAAAGGAGACCCTTTATTCAAATATTCACATCACTGGCTGCCAGTCTCTTTGTAACTTGTGTAAGTCTGTAGGGGAAAAAGTTTAAGGGGACAAAAAGGAACAAACCTAATCTAGAACAAATTGAATAAGCAGTTGGAAACAGTTTTTTTTTGTTGTTGTCACCACACATTCAACACCAAAGTGCTCCTTAAAATCGGATCAGAAAAAAAAAAAATCAGAGGTCTGACTGACGACAAAAAGATTAATAAACTCAGTATTTGTTAAGAAACCTGATTGTGTAGGAGGCCTAACCTACAATTGAACACAGCAAACCACAGAAACGCACATTGCAACTTTAACGTGCATGAAGTGAAAGCACGCTGACTCTAAATCTGTGCAAAAAATAGTTGCAGCTAGACAGCAGACAACTGTTGAAGCGGGCCTGGAGATGTGTGAAATAACAGAAAGGTAAATGAGAAGTAATAATCAAATGCGGGGAAACATTTTAATAACCCTGTTGCATGATCCCACTGAACTAGTATCAACTCACCTCTGGCAGGCGTAGTGGCGCTTCATACAATTGTAAACAATAAACAACTTGACTTGGAAAACCATTACCAGTTTAACTTTAACAAGATTCAAATCATAAGCAAATCACACATTCAATTTACACTTCTACAGGCGTCGCTAATGTTTTTTTATATCATGAAAAACGATGCATTACTAGTGTTAGTAACACTGCCGTTAACATTGTCGATTTCACTAACCACTTGGACATTAAGTGCTATTACTAAATGTGTTCCCATTTTCAACCACCAGCATATTAACGACAAAAATGTATTTAAACTCGAAGCAACTAACTGACCAACAAGCGACGGCATATAGCATGCTATGCTAGCAACATTAGCTAATGTAAATAATTTGACCGCCATCTTAGCTACGTTCACCAGCTAAACAGCTACTTACGCTAGCCGCCGTGCTAACCGTTCGATCGGAATGTGGCTTATTCAACGGCAAGATACGGTTCATATATAGTATTTACCGTTTTAGCAGCGAGGCCTGTACGTTTGTCCCACAAGAAATCCGTGGTGGCTTTCCAGTTTTCGCCTTTATCTTCTTGCTGGCCCGATGGTCAAAGCTCTGTTGCAAGCGGCCAGCTTTTTTTTTTCTGTCTGCCCCGTACAGCTAGTTCTGCTTCAGACTAGAGGTGCTAACGCCTCCCTGCGTCTGTGTGTATACAAACAACCGCAGATTGTTGACTAGTTAACTCACTACTCTCAAGTCGTAACTAACAGTTATAAATACATCTTAAGGTCAAAATTTAATTTTCCCAGATATGAGTTGATGTCGAAATATAATACTGATGGAGAAATATTTAGTCAAATGTTTGGATTTGACATTATTTGTATTTTAATCAGTAAACCTGAAATTTGACTTACTACCTAATAAATCTGACAAACTAAGTCAAACTTTTGACGTGACTCTAAAGAGTTTTGATTTATAATTGTTTTTGGTTTATCTCACAATGTTTTCTAGGTCAAACATTTGACTTACTTTTTTAAAATTTTTGACGGATCTCACAACGTTTGACTTAGTATCTACGACCAGATCAACGTCCTGCGAGGCACCGGATGAAAAACTGACTGTGAAACTTTCCACAGTCACCCAGTAGGCTGCTCTAGAGCTGAAATGATTACTTGGATCAATCGATTACTTGACTGATCTAAATTCAAATGACAACAATTTTCAAAATTAATTCATTGTTTAAATCGGTGATAACAAACATTTCAAAAAATTCACAGGTCCCCAAATTCGCACGTCAATATTCTCTAGTTTACCAGTTTTCTATGAGAATAAACTCAAAGAGAGTTTACTGGGTTTTAAGGAAGATATGGGCACATTTCAGTGTTTTTTTTCAATTTTTTATACACTGAACAATCCATTGATTATTAAAGAAAAAGACTGCCTTGCTTGACACAGAAAAATAAAGGCAATTTGATTAAAAAACAAATTTAAAATAAAATTAGTGCAATATAAACTAGAACAATTAAGGTCTTAAAACTAGATTTTGAGACAGGGTCCCTCTTCAAGACAGGGCCACAAGATGGAGGACCTGTCATAGTTAATACTGTACTTAAATGGTGTCTAACAAATTTGCAATAGTCAGATTTTGTAGTCAGAGTTAGAGTAGCATAAACCTGGGAATTTTGGGGAAGCCTGGGCAGTTCCCCACTTTGCCGTCTTAATTTTGACTTGGTTGTAAAAATGTGGACTTCGAATAATTTTGACACAGTAACTCTTCATTTTGACTTATCATAATTTTTACTTAGGTCAAAATGTTTAATTCTCTCATTCGTTTGACTTACCATGACTTATGTCTAACTTTTTAATTTGTTTATTTTCTTTTCTTGGATAAAACAGGCTTCCACTGTTTTTTATGTTCATGTACATCTAAAATAGTTGCCGCTTTCCTCATAACCATATTTATGGGTTAAAACTTTCAAATAAGCTTGAAGAAAATGAGACAATTTATTTTTATTTAAGAGCACAAAAACTATAAAACAAATATTCTTATAAACAAACAATTCCAATCTTTTATGGTTTCAAGACACTTTGACAGTTTTCAGCCACTCCAAACAGGCAGAACCTTCAGCAGCACCTGTGAGTCCCATCCGTGGTCCAAATCAAGCCTGCACGAGCATCGCTGGGCTGTGAGGCAATTTTTAGCACAGTGGCCACCATCAACATTGTGACCGTTCTGAAGTACACAAAACACAGAAATACAGGGGAGACAAATAAGATACCGGGTATAACTCGAATAAATGCATATTTTGTTTTAGATTAAAAATTTAATTTACCTTAGCCTGAGGTAGATTTATTCTTCTGCGCGTCCTCCCTTTTCAACTCCAAATGCTCTCTCATATTAATCATGTGTTCCAAACGTATGGAGCCTCTGTAGATCCACTCCTTATGCTGATCTTTCTGAGCGTGACAACACATTAGCTACTGTAAGTGACACAGTCTCAACAAACATAACAGGATAAAATCATCAAGAATCCAGTTGAAAATACTTTAAAGAGTAATGTCTAAACGTACTGACCTCAAAAACAACCTGTATCAAGCTGCAGTCGACCACCTGCACCTCACACTTCTGCTGGACTCCGTTAAATTCGGCATTAATTAACTGTCCAACCTTGTACTGGGTCTGGGGTGGGTAAGGCCAGCTCATCAAATACTCCTTCATGAAGTTCTTGTGGGTGTCGTCTAGAATATCGTCCAAAGGGTCCGTCACTGTCACAGAAAAATGAAAACAAAGTGGTAAAATAGTAGGCGCCGTGGACAACTGTGATTCAACAAGTGCGAGAGTTTGGTGCTTTGATTCCTCTTGGGGTCACCAGCTTAAAATGTATGCATCTGTGTCAAAATATTTGCTGTTCGCTGAAAGGAAAGAGATTCCTGCCGAATGTACAGGAGTCAGTATAAACTCCTCAGTGCATGGGTGACCGTTCATGGGGGCTGTGACTAAGATACCGAGAATAATGTATGTATAGAAAGTAAGCTCAAGACTTTTCACCAGGTGCAAGTAAAAGGAAAGTCTTTACGGCTAACATAAAAATGACGTCAGACTGAATAATAATGTGAAAATGAAAATGAATCTCAGTTTGATTATCAGTCTGGCTTTTATCATTTGTTATCAGTTATCACTCATACATTGGTAATTGTTCATAGCCGTACACAAAGAAGCGTCATATAGAAAATAGGAAACATAATAAAGTGCAAAATTGATGAAGACTCTGAGGAATACTTGAAAGCTTCAGGACAAGTGAGTAAGTGCACCTTGAGTTGAGACTGCTTTGTTAACTGCCGTTTCTGAGGTTAAGAACAAATTTTCAGATTTCAATTTTAGGTCCAACATGGATGAGACATTTTGAAGGTGGTCAGAATCATGTGCATTTCCATTGCAACCGAGCAAACTATATCTGCTGATGAGGACCATGTGATAGAGTCGAAAGCTCAGAAACCAGCAAGCAAGTGGACCTTGAATTGAGATCCTTTAGCCGGCAATACAGTAAATGCCATTATCATTATTATGATCAATTTGGGACCTGGATTTGAGAAAACATCAGCATCGAAAAGGTTTTCATATGATGCAGTGAGTCAAATTTTTATCAAGGGCAAATTAGACTTTATATATCATGATGAAACAAAGACAAGTAAAAGAAACAATATCAGCCAGTCATGTTTTTGACATTCATTGCCTTCACTCTTAGAGTATACCTGAATTAAACCCCAGATCAGCCTGAGGTCAACTCAAAATGGCTTTTCTCCACCAGATCCAGGTTTCCAAAAAACAGGTGTTAAAGTTGAATCGAATGCACCTATCATCACTTAAATAAATCCTCAAAAACAGTTGTTGTATGAAAAGACCTAAACTTACATGGTCTGCACACCAGGCGAAAAAAAGGCAAGCCAACGTAGACTGGTGTGTGATCATCAATAAAGACCAGGAACCTGGAAGATGAAAAAAAATAATAATAATTTCATCAAACCAGAATTTGGCTAAAGCAGAAAATAGATAGTGAATTAATTTCTTGAAAAACTGTAACATCTGAATATCGTAAAAGTTATTCATTATTAAAAAAAACAAAAAACACACACACACACACACACCTCATGCGGTTTCTCCTGCTGGGGAGCTCTGCTAGGACACCAGGGCAGAAGTGGGGCTGGTCAGCTTGACACTTGACCACCACACGAGCACCAACAAACAGCTGCTCCACCTTTGGCATGCAGTCAAAGGCGATGTGGTGACCAGACACAAGGCTCTTGCCCTTCTCTTCAAAAATAACCTTGTATTTCAACCTACCGTCTTCTGCAAAGAAAAAAAAAACCCTTATAAGAAAAGCATGTCTAATAAGAAAAGCATTTCTACAAAGTTTGCAGTTTTTGTGAAAGTGCTGTACATCATGAGCCTACAACTAAATCCCAATGAGCCCCTTGAATTTAAAACACCCTACCGATGGGTCTGGGAAAAACAGTTGTTCCGTTTACAGTCAGAGCAACACAGCTACAGTATGTCCACACCGTTACAGATAAAACTGAAATGACATTAACATTTAAAAATTTCCCAGTTGCAGATTTGTGAAGGTTTGCTGTCCACAGTCAAAACAATTCAAAATGCAGAGGCATGGACAGGCATGCTATGAGTGCCCCCAGGAGGCAAGGAGGGTCTGTAGTTGAGAGCATGAGAAGATTCTGCAGAAATTCAGCAATTCAGCAATATTGTAGTTAATGTATATAAATATGTTTGGACATGCAATGAGCATAGGACTGCGTACCCAAGACTTGTACTATATTGCTCTGCTACATAAGTTTTGATTAACCTTGCTTGTGATCAACCTTATTGTACCAGAAAGTTTTGAAGCTTTGTGAAGAGTCTGAGTTATGGTATGAACCATTTTTAATCAATTCCACAGATGTTACATAAATACTCCTGAATACTTCGACAAACCTATTTTTTGTTAGCTGGGGGAAAATTGCTTAGTACGATCCCCCTTAATAGACATTGCATTGTATTCTACGTTGTGGTGCTGAATAGATTGCTTTAACAAGTCTTACCCTTTGTTAGTATTTCCTTGATTTTCCCTCGTTGCCAGCTCATGGCCCTCCTCCTGGCCAGGACATTCATGTTCACACTGACCTCTCCTTGTGGCACACTAGGAAGGGTCTTGGTGGCTTCCTCAGAGGACTGGCAAAGAGCTGATACTATGCACACCGGGGTTACTCCTGTCAGTGCCAAAGGAACACAACGCATTAACTGATGAGCTTGAGGTAAATTAGTTTCTTTGCCTATGTCTATGTACTTCTTTTGAAATGCAAAGAGGAGAGGTTTCTGTTAATAAGCGATGTCCAAATATCCACAAACCCAGACAGCTTTAAAACAAGCTGGCCTGGGTTTCGGCAGTTAATTCAGTTAACTGTGATAGGTCCGCTAAGATGAAACTGTGCCACAAGTTAGATTACAAAAATGATGAAACAGCAAACTATCTCATATCTTTTTCTCTATGACTCTGTAATTCACTCAGGTTAGCGCCAAAAACTGTTTTCATATTAATATATAGCCAACTAGCCAGCGGACTAATCTCTTGCAAAGCTTTTGGTATTAATTTTTAACATTAAACCAGCCAATATTTTCACTACTAATGGCCTCTACAGTGTATAATACCTAGTATACAAATTAGATGGCCCAACAAAATAATAGCACTGGTTAGCAGACTAGATACAATGGTGACTGTTGATGTCTTGACAGGAAAATAGAAAGTTTCCTCTCAAAATTGGAAGAGAAGAGAAATAAACCATGCCTAACAGCAGACCATCTTCACTGCAGCTTTCTTTCAGCTGAAGGACAGGTAAATAACCACAAAAACATTTCTTCTTCAGGTTTTTTTCCATGACAGGAGCAATATGAAAGCAATGAAGAATAATTTTCCAGGATCAGAATTAAAGTATGTGACGCAACAAAAAAAGTTTCTGAGTCTGAGGGGTGTTCATGTTATTGTATGGTGTGTTGTTTATGGCCATTACCTTTGGTGTTTGCTGGAGGCGTCGATGTTTTCGTTGCGTTGCGCTTAGAGTTGGTATTTCTGTCAGCTTGGGGTGCTGGTGTTTTCGCTGCATTAGTGTTTGCACCAGTTTTAGCGGTGGCTAGGGGTGCTGGTGTTTTCGCTGCATTGCTCTTAGTGTAAGTATTCGTGCCGGCCTGCAGTGTTGCATGACTCTTGGCAAGTTTTACGTTAAACATTTGATCTATTTTTCTCCTCCTTTTTGAGCCCGTCTTAAAACCTGAGATAGAAAAATCGGAATCACTTGAATCATCGTCTGGCTCCCACTGCTTATCAGAATCCGAATTGCTTGAGGATTCATTTTCACTGTCGTGCTTCGGAGGTGTTGGCGGACGTAGAGCACTGATCTTACATTCAGGCAGCCTGGTCAAGACCACCACTGGTTCCCTTAGTCTAAAGGAGCTTTTTTTCCCATTATCTCTATTCAGATTCTCTCTGTCCGGCCTTGTTGGTAACAGAGGAGTAAGGCCATTAGTAGCTGGAGAACGGCGGACTTGAGTCTCAGAGAGAACAGACTTGCATGGTGATGGAGGTGTAACTCCTACAAAGGTGAAAAGCACAGGTTGAAAAAAACTAAAATAAGCCACTTTGCCTGGTTGAAAATGACTGAGCAATTATCAATGGAAACAGACATAATAAGAGACACGTTTACAAATTATGGTCTTACCACAATCGGTGATATCATCGTCATCATCAGAATCTGTGTCTTTGTACTCCCATCCCAGCAAAGAGTATTGTTTCTTCACAGTCGCTTCACATGCTGCCACAGACCTGCAAGACATCAACAGCATTATCAATGAGGACGTGAATCAAGCAGAGGACATTGAGAAACACTTTGTACAATTATACTTCAAATACAAAGAAGGGACCTGTACTCTTCTATCTTAAATAAATAAAAGAAAACATGTCGACTTTTTAATACAAATACGGCGTAACATTTTCATCTTTCCTTAACACAAATGCCCTTGGAATATTTCAATACTTTGGCTTTGGTACATTTTGTGCAGCCATGACTCAGAGCCACTAAAGAGTGGCCAGCCCAGTAGCATTTGATATTTTGGATTTGACAAGACAAATTAGCGTGGGTCAAGGGGGCCTCCAGCTTTCCCCGTCAACTATAAGGGACACTTTATTCTATTTTAGTGAGCACTGCAGGATAAGCGCTGAACTTTCAGACTACACAGAGCAGAGATTAACCCAGGTTTCAACCCCCTTGAACTGTATTCGCTGGACATGTAGTCGGTCAGTTTGAGAGCTGGTTTCGAGGCTGGCAAGTAGCCATCTGCTTTTGGTTGCCAAGGTTGGTTGCCATACTTTAAAGGTCTATAAAAATAGAGCGATAATGGTCCTGTGTAACTATGCCCACATATACTGTATAATATACTGTATATAATTTGTGGGTCCAATAGTCTGAGACCACTTTCCCTTTCAACTAGTAATATTTGCTATATCCCAAGAAACCTGACCAGGACAGGGCGGTTTTTATAATGGGTAGATACATTTGAAGGAAATGTATTAGCAGGGTAAATTACAACAGTCAGGAAAATGTTTTCTTTGATTTTAAGAACACAGTCAACAGTGTTAAAAAAAACTTGTTTTTCCACAATAGCCAGATTTGCCACTTTGATCATTACATAACTAAAAATAAAATAAAGATTAAATCGTAAAAAATTAACTCTAAATTGTTAAGTAAATAAATAAGAAGTTTCATCGTACATTTCTCACTTTTGTAATGTAAATAAAAAAGAAAGAGGAGAGGACACAAAACAAATAAAGAAAAACAAACAAACAAACAAACAAACAGGAAAAGAAATCAGGTTCCCTCCCGATTGGTCAAATCTATTATGAATCCATTGCTGTTACCAAACAGAACTACGTACAAACAACTGTAAGGAATAGTAATATGTATGAGTCAAATAATTGTGTTTCCAGTCAAGTCTTGTCCTTGGGATCTAATGAACTCAATCCACCTCGACCAGATATTGGTAAATTTGTCTAAATTTGTCTGGCTATGCGAGACTAATTTTGGTCCAAAAGCGATTTTCCAAGAGACAGAAAACAAGAGCACTTAGTAGATGTGACACTCACTCGCAGAGCTTCAGGAGGTGGGCAGCCTGTTTCTCCCTCCTTTCCAGCAGCGACTGCAGTAGATTGCACTTCTCTAGCACGTCTGGGGAAATCAGCTCACTCTTATTTACCTTCTGCGATATCCACCTTTGGAGCTCCTCTTTGCTCATCTCCATCTCATCCCCCTCCATAATCGCTGCAACACACAAGGCGTCAAATCGAATGCCAGAGGTAAGGTGTACAGCAGTCGTGTAGTTGAGGGGGTGGCACAAAAGAAGTTTTTTATGATGCAGAGAAAAATACAAATTGCCAAAGATTGTTAAAAATTTGGATTTAAAATTTTCAAAAACGCAGTGGCTCCTGGCACATCTGCTGAGTCTGAGTACACACAGTGGGTGGGCCACCTCTTGGACTTGGTCACATGCCACAATGCCTTAGTTTTGGCATCTACTAGAACAGCTGTTTTTTATGCCAGAGTTTACAGGTAATAGCTAATGTCACCACAAGTGACATGGACAAGAGCTAGCAACAGCACAGTACTGCTGTCCCTTATCTAGTGCTGTGAACAAGTGCAATCACAGACTATAGCCTCAGTCACAGAGAAAATAGAATATACACAGTCTGTTATTGATTTTCAAGGCCATTAATGGCTGAGGCTCCTTGAGGAATGCTCAGTTCACCTTTGTGCATCTTAAAATATTTACCAACCACAACAGTGGGGCTGGTATAAATGTCTGCAGATACATCTGGAGACATCTAAATAAAAGTTTCCTTTTTTTTTTTTAACAGAATTTAGTTTTTTGATTACTTGTGGACATTTTTTAATTTAAAATAATAAGTAGAGTGCAGAATGCAGATCTAATTAAGCAAACGGAGACAATGCACAATTTTTATTTTCAAATATTCTTCTGTGTTCAAGTGAATAATAATACTTTAGTGTTAAATAAATGTTCATTTAAGTTCAGCAATTCTGTGTCTCATTTGTTATTATTATTAAATTGTTGTATTTTATCAGATGCAAAAAAATAAAAACAACAACATAATATTGGCACTAAATATCAGGCACCGGCCGCCCTGCTCTCTAAATATCAGCATCGCCATCGGCCACTGAGGAGCCCATGTCGGTCGACCACCAGTTCATGTCTTGTCTGTGCACAGACTTTGTCGCCATGATAACCGTCACAACCGTGCAGCATACACTCACAAAACTTTACAGGTGTGTAGTTGAGATCAAAATGAAGGCCAAGGTCAAAGATGGGTGTGGTCCAACCCGTAGGTACCGAGTACTCGTGTAATAATGCAGCAATGACTACTGAGTGGTCATGGGTCGGAACGTCAACATGTTGACAGGCCTCGCGGCTGGTGTGAGCCCATTGCAAGACGGTCTCTAGAGTTTTTTCGCGCAGAGATGAATGGATGCTTGGGTAAAAACTTAAAACTATTAATGACTTCTACCCATGAGTGTCTATCCACACTTTGACAGTAACTGCAACTGTCTGCATGTGTTCACTGCATACAACGATGACGATGCTGATGCTGTGGTGAGGAACCTGGCTAATTGTGGACTGTTTCGTACAGATGTTCAGGATGTTTACATCACAGCCAAGACCCACAGAACGTGGCAATTCTCCATGGAACTCTAGTGAATCACCTCTCAAAGCATTGTGGTATAGCGGGTGACATAAAACTGACCAGCGAGGTGAAAAAAAACAAGGGGGTCGAAAGTTCAAATATGTAGCAGTGGATCAGGGAGTTTAGATAACATGGTAGAGAAGATGATTATTGTAGTTTCTAGAGCCTGACCAATGAATCACCCTGGATATATTGTTGTTAGATTTTTTTAAAAGTTCATCCTATGCAAAGATTATGCAAAAATTCGGGTAGATTATCTATTTTGTTGATCTTCGAATTTAAAAGTCCAACCCCTGCAGCAAGCAGACATTAAAAATCAGCCTTTCTGCAAATGTCAATGCACGGTTAGATTTTATTTCATGAACCTTAAAAACAGAAAAAAATAAAATAAAAAGTAACTAAAGTAAAGGACTTGGAACTAGATTTTAACAAAAGATCCCTTTACAGGAGGAGGTCAGAGATGGAGGATTGAGGACCCGTCATAAATGATACTAGACTTCAGTGTTTGCAAATTCCAACAAATTGTAATTAATCACATTACGTAGACCCAAATGATGTGGAGTAAATCTGGTGCTTTTGGGGGTCCGGGGGTTCTGGGGCATTCTTGAAATTGCATCCGCTCCTTCTCTCTGTTTGAAAAATAAAGAATCTACGGATATGCAAATATTTCTCAATTTCAAAATTTTGACTGTTGGACACAAGATGTCTCCTCCAGTACTGGTATGTTCATTGGAGGTTTCAGGTTTCGAAAGCACACTTGTGAAAGTTGCATAATGGACCGTGACTGTCTACAAAACCAGATCTGGTTGTACAAAGAAACTTTGGCTGATCAGTGCGACGACAGCCCAATGTCCAACTTCTCATACAAGTTAAACCATTCTGCACAGAAAAGGTCAGACATCCAAAGGAAGTTACAATAAGTAAAACGCATTTTTGGAGTCAAATGGGAGCCTTACTTCTCGCAGTCGTCCGAGGTTACATCGCACGCACGCACAGAAGAGTTTCGTTTCTATTGTACCCGGGCAGTGCCTGAGCCAAGCTACATTACCAGACTAGACAAAAAAAAAAAAACAGGGCCATTTAAGAAACACACGTATAATGCGGGGTTTGCCACTCGGACCTGTACCATGACCGGCCGCTGAGACCGCTTCATCCACTGCCTGGGAGCCAGCCCCAGATGTTAAGGAAACGGCTTAGAGCTGGTTTTCATCGGCAGCGGGGAAGGATAGCAGAGATACACTTGCCGAACTCGTCGGCAAATCCTCATCCACGACGCCTTTTCTATTGTAAAAGTTGGGTATTTTGTATACAAATCCCTCCGATAGGACATATATCTTACCTCCGTGTAGCTTGTCCAAGAGTGTTTTCGAGTGCGGCTTCTTCTTTCGCCTCATGCCGCTGCGCCAGGCTGTGACAGACTCACTGCTGCCCCCCGTGTCCAGACAAACGACCGACAACTCTTTCTGCTTTAGCCTTTTTGCAGATTTAAATTCACAGTTTACCTAACAGTATAATCAGTTTTCTCTAATTTGAACTAGCCCTTACATATATATGTCAGTATATATTTTTTTGTGTTTGTATGAAATAAGAATCTATGTTTACTGAACAGGACAATTTAACATTTAAATTTCAGGTAGATTAAGACCTTAGATTATTTTGTTGAGCGACAGGTAATTAGGGGCCTGTATTCTGTAGCTTTACAGTAAGCAGAGTGTTGGACATGTTGGAAGACAGCAGAAAAAAAGACAAGGTTGAACAAGGTTGAGAAATTTGATTATTAATACATCTCTGGGGCTGAGGACACTTGCAAATGACTAATATACAGTGTAAAACGTTTTTTACTTTTATTATTTACAAAATGAAACAAAAGTATTACAAACTAAATGGATTTGGAAGCTGTATATATAAAAAAAAAATGAATGGAAATCAAATTGGATAGTGTTGAGAAAATGTTGAATACTGGCTAGATGAGAAAAGCAAGGGCTATTGACTTTTGTGCATATGCATAATTTAATCACTGACTTGTTTGGGTTACCCTGTACAATTTGTTCCCAGATTTTAACAAATGACAAGACTAAAGACAAACAGGACCTATCAAAATAAAACCTATACAAATGAAGGATATTAAGCACAACAAAAAACATTTACAGTCATGTCTAACTCTGTCGTTCCGGCTTCCCAAAACTCACAGCATGTAGACGTAGCACCTTCTCTCACTTCTTTAAAATGCTCCAGTAATACCACCTCCAGTATTTTTCCAGTAACTGAACAATTACAGTTTGATGTAACACTGGCCAGGATGTTTTACATGAGCAGTTTAATGTGTGTTACCCATTAATGCAAATCATAAATATGAGTGCACCATGAAAAAACATAGAAAAATATATTTGGATGATCAGGCCACTTGTTACACTGAAATGTGTTACTGTTTATCCACTCCGTGCTTGATAAAATTAAGTGTTTTCATTCATACAAAGTCTGGATTAATGGTCTGTCACACTGTTAAAAAAAAAATAAATGAATAAAATAAATAAATAGGTACAATACAATAAAAGAAGAAGTTGATCTCCTGTCTGCCAAATATAGGTTTAAACATTAACTGTTTGAACATGGTGCCAAAAGCTATTTTAACATAAATTCATATCTCTGATCAAACTGAAAATTAGTATTGTTAAGTATGTTTTCTATGAGTAATAATGCACAACTATTTTTGGAATCACAATAAACACTCAAATAACTATATCTGCACATTTGTACCATACATAAAAGTTACAATTTTTTCTTTTTTCAAATTTTCCCGAGCTACAATAAAATTCACCTGCGTCTATGGGCTTTTAGTCAAAGTCATCATTACGCTCCTCCCCCGCTTTCAATTCCAAAAACCGGGCCATGTGTTCAAGTCGTATGGAGCCTCGATGGATCCATTCTTTATGTTGATTGTCCTGAGTATGACACAAACACCAAGTTATATCAGAATTATTAAAAAACAAAAAAGAGAGGAAGAGAACATCATATGAACACCAGCAGTGCTAAATGATACTGACCTGAAAAACCACCTGTATCAAGCTGCAGTCGACCACCTGCACCTCACACTTCTGCTGGTCTCCGTTTAATTCTACATTAAAGGACTGTCCAACTCTGTACTGGGTTAAATGTGGGTATGGCCAGTCCTTCAGGTACTGCTTCATGAAACCTTTGTGAGGGCTGTCCGGAATGTCCTCTAAAACGTCTTCCACTGTTTAAAAAACAAAAAGTCTGTCACTCATCTTGCAGTCACTTTGGATGAACATGTTCACCAAATACAATTATGTTCACTCGATACAAACAACTCAGGGACCTAATCATTGCTCCATGCCCTACACATGGCCAAAACTCATTAGGTTACCTTGAAAGCACCATCACATACCATCACCATCATATATAAATAATGAATAGTTAACAGGTGAAATGACCTGAACTTTCAATAGCTCACATGGTTAATTTAGCATAATGTACATCTTCACAGCAGTCTCTCTTTTCATGAATCATCTGCAATCACTTCTAGTTTGCTGTTTTTTTGATCGCTTTCAAGCTCGTCAGTGATACTCATCACTTCCTATACAGATGTTTCACATTAAAAGCATTCCAGCAGCTCAGGGGGCATTATAACTGCCTTTCCTGGTAGGCTTTTAATGTGAAACCTAAGCAGGAATTAGTGAATGAAAAAAGTATTTGTGCTAAAGAAGAGAAACTCCAAAAAACAGGATGGTGAGTATGACATGATTATTATCTTGCATTGATGGATTTAGTGCTGTTGAAATTTAATTAACACTGTCTTTGACAAGACAACAAGTAAACATGGAGGGCGTTTAAGTGCCCATTTACAGAAAACAGCATAGCCATCACATTAAAACTGGAGTGGATCAGAAAACAGGGAGGCTTCCGACCCAAATACGATGAAATATAAAATATGAAAAAAGAGGAAATTAGAAATAAATGTCTTTCTCTAATCTAAACCGATTTTAAATAAAGGCCTGGTTCTTGCTGAAGTAGAGGTAAATAAAGGTCCTGGATAGGATATGAGAATTTACAGTAACTTGCAGGACAGTTGGCTTCAGGTGTGGAGAAAAACAAACAAACAAAAAACAAAAAAAAAACCTATAACCAAACTTACATGGTCTGCACACCAGGTGAAGTAAAGGTAAACCAACATAGACCGGCGTGTGATCATCCATAAAGACCAAGAACCTGAAAAATTAAATCAAACCCTTAGAAAAGCATTTGGATTTTCTGGAGGGGGTTTTGAGGTATTAGTTTCTTCTAAAAGTGCCCAAGATTTAGGTGGTTCATAGATGTAGGGATAAACACTCAGTCAAACACACCTTAGGCGGTTCTTTCTGCTGGGGAGCTCTGCCAAAATACCAGGCTGGAACCGGAACTTGTTATCTTGACACTGGACCGCCACACGAGCGCCAACATACAGCTGCTCCAGCTTCGGTGTGGTGTCAAAGGCAATGTGGTGTCCAGAAACTAGGCTTTTCCCCTTTTCTTCAAAGCTAACTTTGTACTTCAACCGGCCATCTTCTGCAAAGAGCAAAATGTCAATAAGTGAAATGGGTAAAATCACCAATATGTAATTTTTTGCTTCCTTGTGGTTTATAATTAATCATCAAAGTGAAAAACATAGTTCTCTCTAAAAACCATGTTGTATCTGCGTGTGAGGAATATGTGGCATCTAGATTTTTGTATGTGAAATAACCCACCTAAATGACAAAACGATAATTATTAGGGCTGCAACTTATGCTTAGATTATTTTTACTGATTAATCTTTTCATTTTTGTTTGATTAATCTATTTCAATTCAGTCTAAAAAAAACGTCAGAAAATTGTTAAAAATAGCCCACCACATTTTCACAGAGCCCAAATTTACATGTTCAAATTGCATCTTTTGCTGGATCAAGAATCCAAAACTCAAAGATATTTCATTTTTTAAATATATAAAAAGTAGTAAAAAAAGCATCACATCCTCATATTTGATGATCAATTAATCATAGAAGTCGTTTATCAAAGTCAATTTACAAATTCTCTATCAATACAATAATCAATTAATTAAATAACTGATTGAAGATATCTAGCAACAAGGTCTTTGGATGTACAGAGCACAAGATACTTGTATTATGCATCCATGGGTACTTTGATTTTATAGATTTATTTTGTTTTACTGTTGTTTTAACATCTTTATGATCATACTCCTGCTTAAAAATATAATTTTCGTACCCTTTGTAACAATTTCCACTATTTTCCCCCGTTGCCATCTCATGGGCCCCTTCCTGGCCAGCACCATCATGTCCACTTTGACCTCTCCCTCTGGCAAGTTAGGACGGACCTTTGTGGTTTCATAAGAGGAATGGGCAAAAGCTGAGGATATTATTATGGGGCTTATATCTGTCACTGTGGAAAAAAACAGAAAAAACACACAAAATGTGTATATTTAAACACATGAACCTCACGGATTGTAAAGTCCTAGAGTATTTTTCTTTCAACCATTGCTATTCATCTGTGAGTGGTAGTGGTGTTCAAGTAATGGTGTTGTTTGTGGCCTTACCGTTGTTGTTGTTGTTGCTGTTACTGCTTGTTGGTGGTGCAGGTGTTCTCGTTGTGTCAATTTTTGTCGGTTTTGCATTTTTCTGTTTATTGGTTGAGACTGAAAAATCTGAATCACTAGAATCATCTCCTGGCTCCCACTGCATATCAGAGTCAGAGCTGCTGAGCGACTCGTCTTCACTGTAAAACTGCTGAGGCGTTGGAGGCCGTAGAGCACTGATCTTATATTCAGGGAGTCTGGTCAAGACCACCACTGCTTTTTTTATTAGACTGAGAGAGTCAGAGCCATTTTCCAGCTGTGTCCTCTTGCTACAAGTCTCATTTATGGAAGGGATAGACACACATGGGGAGTCAGACATATTTCTGCAAAAGAAAAAATCTTTGGTGAAATTGTGACTTACAACAAACAAAAAAAAACTACAACAGAGATCAGTGTGTCCCAGTGTGTCAATGACTAGTCAATGAATTGATTAGCTGATCCAAAGAAAATTAATCGGCAACGATTTCGACAATCACTCAATTCATTGACTCAGTCATTTTTCAAGAAAAAAAGGCCGAATATTTGCTGGTTCCAGCTTCTCAAATATGTGAATTTGGAGCTTGTTTGAATGATATGGTAATAAATGAAAATTTTGGGGGGGATTTTGGATGGTAGGTCAGTTAAAACAAGCAAATTAATGTGTTTCCCACTATTTTTTGACATTTCATAAACTAAACAATTAATCAAGAATATAATTAGAGGGTTAATCAATAATGAAAATAACAGTCAGTTTCAGCCCTATTTTATTCATAAGTCAGTTTGGCTAGATTTTCCTTTTTAGATATCAAAGCTGAACATGAGCTTAGTTAAAAAGAAAACTACCATGTGTTTATGTTTTCATTTAACACAATAATGTGCTTACTATCGTCATCTCTTTCTTCATCAGATTCTGAGTCTCTCGTTTTTTACCCTCTCCCCAAACCCCTAGAGCTCTGACATTCCTGTCTCCGTCTCCAACTCCAGCTCCACAACCTCTGCAACACATAATTATTCTTTTTTTTAATTTTTTTTTTTTATTTAAGATCTGGCTGGGACAGCAGCATTACAAGTTTCAGACAGGACAATACAACATCAGGCACATAAATAAACAAGACTAGGTCAAAACCTAGAATGTGGTTGGATCACCCTTTATTTTTTTTTTCTCTCCTGCTCTCAGTGCTCCCAAATACAGTAATTTAATATAGGCAAATTCCCAATAAAGCTGTTCTCATTGACATGTTTTTCTGTCTCTGTTGTTGTTGTAAACGGAACAAGTATGAAATAGTGATTGAAACGCAGCCCATTAAGACCACACGTAAACTGGCAGTTATTTCTAAGCCATTTCCAAGCTGCAGCTCTGCACTGCTAAGAATCTTGATTTTACAACCGCGTCATCGTCTAAAGAAAAAAAAAAAAAAAAAAAATTACCATGCACATACGCTAAAGAAAAGGGCTGTGCTGTGATTTCGGCTATATTTACTTGTAAAATTATCACTCAGAGAAAGTTAGAAGCTCATTCACATCTATGCAGCTGCAGTACGGTCAACTGAATAAGATGCTGAGAGAGATGTGCCTGTGGAGGGAAAGCCTGACCTTGCGCTTGCAGGGCAATACTGACGACTCTCTTCTACGGAAAGTTCCTAAGGTTTGTCCAAAAGTCGCTAGATTTATCACTAGGTGCTTTTTTTCCCACTAAAGAGCTGTGAAAAGTCAGTATATTTGGTGACAAAGGCGCTAAATTGGCAACACTTATGATTCAATAGAAACTGTCTGTGCCAATTCATTTTTAAAGAGCAACAGCCATGGGGGAAACGCCAACACTCAGCCGGCTGACCAATGATGTAACTTCAGCACTCACTCACTCAGTCACTCAGCAACATTCACCTTTATAGAGCTAGCCCCACTGTTGTTGTCCAGCCAACAACACTGAAAACCAGGTAACAATATACAGTACGTGTGGTTTAAAATAAGGGTTTGAACTCTAGTAGATATCTCACGATTCAAGTGGATGTTCAAGAAGTAAGATACAAGGACACAGATTACAAACTACAGCCCAACCATTATATTAGCAAGGTCAATAAATCGTCTGACATAGAGCTGCAACGATTACTCGGTTAACTGATTAGTCAATCAACAAAAAATTAATCAGCAGCTATGTAGTAGACACAGCTCAGCATCCTTGGTATGCCACTGAGGAGGTCATGGTGGGTATTATTCAGTTTGTGTATGGACCCGAGGATCTCATTTCACTCCCTCACACTAAAACTATCACACTGACATTAAAAAGAAGGGGTGAGTCAACCCACTCCCAGAAAAGACCAGCTCTAAGCACAACAGACAGATATATGACAGAGGCCTCTTGGAATTAACAGGGCCAAAAAGACATGAGGCAAATGGTAGAAATAACCTCTCTCTCACTACGGACCACCCGACTTCAACATCAACTGCTGTGGGCCCTAACCAGAAAAAATCTCCAGAAACGGGCAACACACCTCACAATAGGCAAAACCATCTTCCTTCCTGTTCATGACGGGGTTGATGTCAAAAATAAGATGGTAGGTTAATAAATATTCTCATTCAGACCAGGTTGCTCTCCTGCTTATTCCTTTGAAGTAGAGACAGATCCATTTAAATGCGAGGCCACAGCTTCTGATATCAGACTGATTAATTGGATTTGCTGAAAAAAAGTAGTCATTCCGCTACAGCTGCAGTGCATTAATAATCGAATAATCATTTAAGCGATTTGTCAAGAAAAACTGCAAAACATTCACTGATACAAGGCTCTCAAATGTGAGAATTTGTTGCATTTCATGGTCTTAAAACACTGTTAATTTAATAGTTGGCGGTTTTGGACTGTTGCTTTGAAAATATAAAGACATTCGAGGACATCACCTTGGACTCCAGTATGTTGTGATGGGCATTTTTCACCATTTTTGTCCAAATGGTTAACACATAACAATGACAATAATCTGCAGATTAAATCAACAGTAATACTTGAACCATAACTCGTATCTTACCTGTTCTTGCGACTCGACTGTCCGCTTCAAAGGCAGAAAAGTGTGGTCACACCACAATAAAAGTGATTATGTTGTGTCGTTGCGATTAAAGCCGAAATTAGTCAACAGTTAAACTAGCTCTCAGGCTAGCATCACTAGCCTACACCAGTTAGGCCTGAAAGTACAACAGGCTTGAAAAGCACACAGTTGAAACGTCTTCTTGGTTTTTTACGGAAATTATGCAAAAGAACTTGCGCTGCAATTTTTTTCTGCTAAATAAGTGTGTCAAACAAAATTAGCACAAAGCACAGCTTCCTCCATTTTATACTTCTGTTAGTGTTGTCTTCTTCTTCTTCTGCTTCTTCTTCTTCTTCTTCTTCTTCTTCTTCTTCTCCTTCCTCTGGATATTTTTGTGGCACACAACCAAACGGCGCATTTACCGCCCCCAGCTGGCATGGAGTGCGGACCGGGATTATGAACCGAGATCCCTTTTTTTGATTGCTTGTACAGTCGAGAAGGTTTCTCACAAACCCAGAGGCTACACGAGCACCGCAGTTACAATAAGATCTGGGAGATTTCTCCTCCGCACAGCTTCGCAGGATACCTGCACAGATAGCATCGGCGTGGGCGCCTGTTCATGACTGTCGAGAGAGAAACATATTTAGAAGCAGCTGCTCCATTAGCAGACTATGTCATGGATGGATTAGGAGACAATGAGCCCCTGGGAACAGACACATAAAAGGCCCTCCCCTCCTATAAATCCCTAATTCTAATGTAGTAATGTAAGATCACTGTAGCCTAAGTATGTACTACACAGCTGTATTACATAGGAACGAATTATATGATAAAAAAATAAACCTAGGATTGCTCTTAAGATTGCCTCATGCTTAATATCTAAGGACTTAGATCATTATCAGGGGGAAAGTATGTGATAGTGACATCACTACCTCTGACTGAGCTCTCTGACTTTCCAGAGAAACTGATCTTGTTGTTCAAGCAGAGGCCCTGGGTTAAGACCCTCGATGCCTTAGGCTCAGTAGTTGCATTGAGTAATCCACCCACAGGCTATTCAAAAAGGCATTGTGGGCTCCTTTCAATCACTGTTTTATAATTTCATGTAACATCAGTGCAGTAGACATATTCAAACGGATGAGGTTGTGCTGATTAAAATATCAATTACTTGCTTGTACATTTCAGAGCTGAATTTTTACAAACTTTTGTATAGTAAGATATCCAGGGAAAAATTGGCCAAGAACCCACAGGGTCGGGTCAGAAACACTCATACAACCTGATTAATATCTTGTGACTTGCAAGAGTTTAAGTTGAATCCTTTGTGCGATTAAAAAAAACAAACATCTTATCCATTCAAAACTGCACAATCTGAAAATAAGCAGCAATAAGAGTGTACAATTAAATCTAGATTTCCTAGAGTCCTGCAGAGTCATGTTGCTGAAGGATTTCACTGTCTTCTCTCTCTCAGGTGATCTGCTCCTCCTGGTAGGTGGAGGTGGAGATGGAGCCGTAAGGATCCACCACCGTCTGGGCGCATCGCACCACCGTCACCAGCAGGAAGAAGCACAGGAGGAAGAGGAAGAAGAGAGCGAAACCCAGGTCCACGTCCACCTCAGACGCGGGGTGAGGAGCCTGGTCCATGTGGGCGACGATGACTGCTGATCCTTCTTTCAGCTGTCTCTTCTCCTTTCTCAGGTCAGCACCACGAGTTTAGGGACAGTACAAGTGTGTGCACAGGGGCTCTTGAGATGACGGGGGTGACTTCATGCCAGAAATCTAAATCAGAAAGACAGACAAAGATGAAGAAGAAGGTTAAACCAGGCTTCTAAAGGCAGCGACACCACACAACTCATGTATTTTAAAGCATCGTCATGGGTATCAGTGGTGGTGGAAGTATTTGGCGTGGAGTTTAGTTCAGTGGTTCCCATCCTTAGGCTTGGGCCTCTCGAAAGGGCCACATGACAAAACTGAGGGGCCGTGAGATGATTAACAGGACAAACCGTTATATAAATAAAATCATCTGAGAAGTGTGGAGGGGAAACTAGGGAAGTGCTAACCATTCGTAGACATATGAAACGTGACAAGGGGCCCAAACCAGACACTGCTTTTGTATAAGTGGTCATAAACCAAAAAGTTTGGGAGCCACTGGTTTAATCTTAACAACATTGCCTTTTATGAGCTTATCGTTTGTTTGTTTGATTTTATGTAAAAAAAAACCTTATTTTGTAATGTAATGAGTAACTCCAGCTAGAGTTGAAGTACAAAGTAACATCAACTAGAAACACTGAATAAGCCACGTACAAATACCAGAAAACTGTAATTTGTACAGTTCTTGAGTAAATGGCCTAATGGAAGATGCATACCACATAACTGTAAGGTCTCATTACATGATTTCCACACAGATCTGACTTAAACAGCACCCTAATGTGATAATAAAAACAGCGCTATTTGTTAGCTTTGCTCCTACCTAAAATTTCAGATTCTGGACTGTGCCCTGAAATTCGAGGGCTGTGGTTGTTTTCTTTTATCAGTTATTTTCCTAATCATCTGGTCTGTAAAATAGCAGAGCGCATTTAAAAATTACCATCTTATTTCCTGGAAAACATAGATATTGTCTTGAAATTGCTAATTTTGTTCTAAACTCAAAAATATTTTGTTTAAAAATCACATAAGACAACGAAAAGTGCTAATTTTTTTAAAGCTTGAATAAGAGAAATTCTGGCTTTTTTTTTTTCAGAAATCATTTTTTTAAAAATTAATCGATTGACAAAACAATTGCAGAATAACTTTCTGACAATCAACTAATCTTTTCCGCTATACAATTTTGAAATTTGTCAAGTTTACACTGTCAAAACATACTGTACTCTTCTTGGATACTTACAAGTTTGTCCTAACTCATTTCCCTGCCTTGGTTTTACTTTCAGGAATACAGCACAACACCCCCTCAGGTTTTACCAAAACAGATACATAAGCTCTCGCCAAATCGTTGATCATAACTTCACTAGGAAATAACAGTTATTACTTGCATTGTTACATGTGTTTACCACTGGATCATGACGTAGTTTTTAACTACTGCTAGTTGATTTTCAGGAATAATTTTTGAGTTAATAGACGGAGAAGCATGTCAGCAACAAACAGTAAATAACTGAAGTAATTTATTAATAAACTCACCATCCTTCCTGTACTGTCAACAGAGACCCAGGTGTTTGCTGCTGCAGAGTCTTGCGACCACCTGTCCAAAACTTTCAAAAGCTTACGTAGCATCTACGTCTTGGTTCCCTCTGAGGTTCCATATTACTCGAGTTACATAAGACACTCATCAGTTACCAAAGTCTTTGCTGTTGGAAAAACAAGCAGCGCGCACACACACACACACACACACACACACACACACACACACACACACACACACACTTGCATACACATGAAAGATACACAAGCATACAGTTGCACCTTGCGACCTCCCCTGCCGTGTTAAGCCTTTATTAATACTTAAGCAGGAATTGAATAACGGTCTACACAGTTCACAATTGAATCAAACACCCCACAGCTTTTGTCCTCCTGTCAGGAGGACCTTCATCGTTGTCACCAATTAGATTTCACACCACCGCAACTCAGGCACCTTAGGCGATGCTGAGGTCATTCTTTACACAAGGCTGAAAAGGCAACAGAGGAAAGAGGGGAAACTTAATGTGAAAGGAAAGGGCAAGATTTAAAGAGGAGGGGTAAGACAGGACACAGAAGGGGGGGCGTGGAAAGTAAAGCCCAGACGTTGGAGCGGGAGAAACAGGAGATGCATTAGCAATTAAATTGCGGGGCCAGATGCGAGAGCAGGGTGGAAATTGACCCTGCCGCCTTAAAATGGAGATTGCTACAGTGAAGCTGCCAGTGACAAGAACAGTGTGGAGGCTGAGGTGCAGAGCACGGGGGTAAAGTGATCCCACTCCATATGCAATTAGCCAAGGAGGCCTTTTAGGCTGCAGCCAAAATACTGCAGGGGAGAGTGGCAGAAAGGAGGAGGAAGTAAGAGGAACTGCTTTCTCTTTAGGATGGATGAAAAAGAAGCCCACTCTGATCAACGTTCTCAAATTTTCAGGCTGCGTGAAGACCAACTTTTTCTCACCCTGAAACTTCAAGACAATTATAAAAATCACTTGCAACATTTTGGCGACAAGAGCTCTTCCCAAAGGTTTCCCAGCCAGGTGCTGCTCAGTGTCTCATCACTACACTGTGCCATCTGACATTGTAATAGTTCCATGGTGCCTTCAGGTCTACTCTGCACCAGTGGAACCAGTGACTGATGGATGGTGCTCACGCTAGACTTTATTTGCTCCATTTACACAGTGACAGAAGTGTTTTCTTAGGACAGTATCAACATTAGGAGGCACATTTCTCAGATCCTGAATTATGGCTGTATCATTTGGCTGCCTAGTCCAAAGAAATTACCACACACTCCCCAAATCACAAAACTATACTTGTCCTCAAATTAATGAAGGAATCAAATTCTATGAATAAGATATTTTCATGCAACACAAGGAGTTAGAGTACAAGAATCATAAAAGATATTGCCCTTTGGACACCCTATAGACATACTTAGTGCTAAAAAAGAGATAATGAGATAAAACAATCAGACTGGAGGGACAATGAAATACTAATGCAGCTACTTTCAGTTTTTTTTATTGCTTTTTATAGCTGATGAAAGCTGAAACATTTACAGCAGGTGGACTTTGTGCTAAGAAATTTTTGTCAACATTTTTATTGTAGTTTTATAGCTGAGGACAGACTGGTGCAGTCTTAACACATCACCACTGAAGTAATCCAGAAGGGCTACGTGTTTACATTAGTTACATCACTATAGCACAATAATTTTAATGTATTAACCAATTACTCAATTAACATAAAATTTGTGGACAACCATTTTGACAGTTATTTAAGTAATTAAAGAAAAAAACGCAAAATATATTCTGGTTCACGCTTTTAAAATCCTGTGAGGATTTTGCTGCTTTTCTGTTTTATGTAATTATCAATTGAAGCATTTGGGTTTTGGACTGTTAGTCAGACAAAACAAGCAATTTGAGGACTGCGATTGGCATTTTTCACTATTCTCTGACAATTCATAGGGTGAACGATTTATCATTTAATACAAAAAAAAAAAACTCCAACAGATTAATTTCTCATAAAAACAGTCTTGTGCAGTTGCAGCCCTCTAAGATTTCAAGTTGACACAGTTTGCATCTGCATCATTTTTGAGAGAAATTCATTCTTTAAGTGAAGTTGGGTACAACTTAAAGAGCTACTATGTGTAATTTGTCTCTCTTTGGATTTTCTACCTACTCAGTCATTTGCATTTATTTGGCAGCAGTTTGGTTATATTTTCATCATTTTGCATATGATTTGATAAAACACTTTTTCTTAAACATCTGAAACCAGACCTTTATGTCTAAGTCAAACGGTCACTTCAGAATAAAATTAAAAGAACCAGAAAAGCATGAAAAGATTAGTTATCCACAGTTATCTTTATCATCATCATCATCATCATGATTTTACATCTCAGCAACACATAATGCAGAATAAAAACACTTCCTGTAGAAGCAAAGCTCTTTAGAGGGTGCTGCAGGTGATTGGTCGTCGTGAGCTGAGGCATACAAGAAAGTTAGGAGGCCCAGAGCGTTACAGTGCATGGAGTGTTGAATGCGTTTGGGGCACAAAGACAGCAGAAATAAAGACAAAGGGACAGAAACCGGGTCTGCTTTTTTTTGTTTTGTTTTTTTTTTACAATTAACACTTGAAATGGTGAAGGCACTTGAAAATGACACGGTCATACAAAATGTAAACCATACTTTGGTGTTTCAGTTTTATCGCTTTAGATTTCATTAAACCGTTTTTTTCTTTTGTTTTGTTTTGTTTTTTACAAAATGAACCAAAACAGTGAGAAAGAAGAAGATATTGGGTGGATAATAATGAGAATAAATATTCAACAAAATTGAAATCATACTCTAAATCTCCCTAAACTAAAAATAAGTCAGGTTTGAATTTGAATCAAACACTTTTACCTAGCTTCTTTACTAGACATTTAGTCAATGCTGATCTATAAAAGAAACCATAAAGTGCATCTTTGAATGGATGGGAAAAACAACACTGAATGGAAATGCTATTGACTCTTCCAGCCCATACAGAATTCATAACCAGTTACTGATTGGTTTGGGTTACACTCAAACATATTGCTCCCAAATTTAAACCGCTCACTGGACTGAAAACAAATAAAACACAAAGCAAAGTAAAATCAAACAACTAAAAGACATTAAGCATAAACATAAACAAACATTTAAAATGATCTCTGTGCGTTCCGCTTCCAATAAGGCGAAGCATTTTAAGACAAACTTAAGGCACATATCAACACACCTGGCAGATGTAGCACCTTCTCGCACTGTTTCAAACTGTTAAAAAACAAACATTATTTATCACCAATTACTTTGTTTTAAACATCATTGGAACAAATATATTTTAGCAACACCGGCTCAAACCCACTGGCAAGAACCAAAGTGACAAAATGGCAGGTGCAAAAACAAACTTGCACAGATTCAGTATTAAATGACACTCTGGACTTTGGTAAATAGACTTAAATCAGATTATGGTCCATAGAAAGACATGGCCTCATTCACCTTAGTGCTCCTTACAATGTCACTGACTTCAGTGTGGTTATTTAGAGCAAAATCTGTCAAGTTTAAGGGCAGTAATACTTAGAAGAGTATTAACTGACTGTGCAGGAAGGGAATGCCCATCCTAACCACAGCATCTCTTAAAACACTTCCAGTAACAAAACATAAAGCTACAAGCAGGCAGATTCGGCAACTTGGTCAAAAGCACAAAATCTTGGCAAATAGCAAAATACACTGAAGCAGAGGGAAAAGAGGAGAGGATGTGTGTAACGAGAAAACCACTCTGCTGCTTAGGGGCTAAGGAGATCACTGAGGTTCTGCAGCGCAGTCTTCTTCTCACCATTTAAATTAGGGTAATCCACAGAGCGGTCAAATGATCCTCATTGGACTACCAGGGTTTCAGAAAGGAGGGTAAAGATATATGAGTCTGTGTATACTGTGTGTGTGTGTGTGTGTGTGTGTGTGTGTGTGTGTGTGTGTGTGTGTGTGTGTGTGTGTGTGTGTGTGTGTGTGTGTGTGTGTGTGTGTGTGTCTGTGGGTGTGTGTGTGTGTGTGTGTGTGTGTGCGCTGCCTGCTGCCTCTTTCAACATGCCACGCTCTCGTTCTTTGGCTGTCAGATAGGGCCACATGTGAAGGCCCGTCGTCAGTCCTCACATGGCCTCATCTCCACCTCTCACTGTCCAATCAGTACCTCTTTCTGTGGTTGTTGTTTATGGGAGCGTGGCCATTCTGCATGTGGCCGTTTTTGGATTTTTCCCTCCGCTCTCGATCGTCATCATCTTCTGACTCGGTCTCCTCCTTATCACTCCGCTCATCCTCAACAATTTCCTGTCAGGTAAAAAACAAGACATAAAATTTGTACAGTTGTCAGTTTGAGTTGACTGTGATACATGCTAGGGAGAATAAAAAAAACAAAACAACTGAAAGTGTTGTTTCGTACATTTCCTGGCAGGAATTTGATGACCATGCGCAAGATGAGCGCAGCCCAGAAGATATGCAGAACCTGCAGCACAAGCAGCAGCCCGTTGAAGAAGTAGAAGCCAAAGAAGGGGGGGTAGAGGGTCAGGGGGTACACCCATGTAGTATGTATGATCCTGGACAAGAGGACAAAGGCAGAACAGAGAGTTCAGTCAGAGCCACCTACAGTCACATTCAAAAGCCCATTGAGACGGGCCAGGAGTGTAGACAATGCGTCTGTTATTGTGTTTCCAGTAAAATGTTGCAAAAATTTTACAAACGTTTATGAAATTTCTGCAAAAATAAAATGTGAATCAGTGCATGCTTCAATCAACATGTATGCTAATATATTCAAGAGGACATGACCATATTGCATAATGAAATTAAGCACCAGTAACTCTGATATACATCATGGTATTTCATTGCTTCTTCCCACAAGATGGTATTTGTGTCTTAATAAATTAAATTGTCTCTTATGAACAACATGTACCAAGCTTCTATTTGGTTAGAGAGGGGGTTGACAAAGAACCAGGGACATCACACTGTAGTCTGAACATCCCCACATCCTCGTTTGGATTCACTTTTCATTTTGGAAGCTTTCTGAGGGAGTGGAGGCACGTTACATTGAATGGTAGCATGACATCAATGCATAGTGTGCAGTCATAGTAGCAGGAACAGCAACGTTATACGATAATGCTCAACTTACTCTGTTTTTTTTTTTTTTTTACTGTCAACAAATCCCATGAAAAGACCAGTTTTACTTTTTTTTTTTTTTCTTTAAAGGCTAAGTAACTTCTTAAAACAGTTCGGCACTGTAGTTTTTAGCAAACATTACTCAAACATTAATAAATAGGTCATTTGTTGTTCTCTGAGCCAAGCATAAACTCAATCAATCAATCAATCAATGTGGCAATTGCACATGTTTTTTAAGCACCAACTAAAAATCTGCACAAAATTAAATAAACATTGTGAACTATGGCTGCTTATGAACCCTACTGTGCAAAGCAAGCTGGGAAATTGTCAGTGGTACTCTAATTTCTCAAATGTGCTTATCAGACAGTTATGTGATTGACTCATTACAGTAACAGTAAGTCTGATGTAACATTCTTTTTACCAGAAGGGGAGGATAACGAGACGGGTGATGATGAAAACGGCAGCAAACACAGTGAAGATGAAGTTGCAGGTTTTCCTCCAACCTGCGTAGTTGAACATTTTGGCTGACTGGAATGAAAGAGATCAGAGTGTAACCTTTTCATTTATTCCCCTCTAGAGGGCAGACAGTGCTCTGATCTTAATACTGTTATCATGAAGCTAATCACCAATGTAAAGGTTATGAGGTATATGAAACAATTATTAGCTTGGAAATGATATTTTTCTGCCATGTTGGCATGTCGTCATACCTCCATTAGATAGTCAGAGGCATCATGCACTAACATGATCAAAGTCCCTGCCCGGATGTAGTTGACCAGCCAAGAGAAACTGATAAGGAGGATGGTGGCTACATGGTGAACTATCTGCTCTTTGAAATCCTGCAGAGAAAAAAAAAATACAAGGACAGGAAGAAATGGTGTAAAAGCAATATCCGACAGTGTTTGGACACTTATTGATCAAGCTACAAAGATTGGTCACTAATCGACAGCATGAGTCTGATTGATTTTGGTTTTACAAATGATTAACTTTCCGCACATAACAGATAATACAGCTTTAAACCTATAAAAAGAAAGTAAATCCATATACAGAGGCAAAAAAAGAACTTAACAAAAAGTTACACAACAAATCCTTAAATAAGAGGTTGGTTTCAACATGGTGGCTCTCCAGAGCAGTCCATAAATCTGTTGTTTTGGTTTAAGAGATTAGTTCCTTGTATTTGTTAACCTCTAAAGTTCTTACAAAGAGTTATAAAACAAGCACTGGGCACTGAGGCCCTGCAATTTGTTGACAAGATTGAGGGTCTGCGCCTTTCACAACAACGTTTAGACCTGTGGACAAAAAGGTCAGTCTGTCTCTCCACAGTGTGACTTCCCACAGAGAACTGGTCACAAATTAACTTGAGAAGCAACATCCCTGATCTGAGAGATAGTTCAGGTTCTTTGTTATGACCTTACCGAATTGTAAAATTGGAAGGTATGAGTTGATATGAACATCATCTTTAATGGCATTCTGAATTCTGACAGCTGCGCTCAACATAATGCAAAAAGTAAGGCATTCTTAAGGAAGAAATCGGTATCCAAATCTCAAAATACACTACCAAAACAACAGATCGTTCTCATCATTTAATGCACTCAGTGAGTGATCGCTCTTGATGGATGGTTGCTGACGGGTTTTATAGTACACAGAGCTAACAAAGTTTAGGAAGCAGCGCTGTATCACCTACCTTACGTTTGACATCCGATGCTACGCTAAAAAGCAGTGAGACATAGAAGCCTAATTCGATCATGTAGTACCAGTACTGAGAAGGCAACAGTGGCTGGGAAAAGGAGAAAGAAGTTCAGTTATTTGGTAAATCAAATGAAAACGGAAGAGAAACCACTTGCTATACATTTTGGTGATCAATACATTTTTGTAAGTCAAAACAAAAATAAGATAAATAAGACATAAATATTAGTTAAAGAATTGTTTCAGGTCGTAGCACTTGACATACCATTTTTGGGAAGCCATCCCACATCTGCTTCATATCATAGAACCATGGTTTCTGAGGGGAGATAGATATTCAATATTAATGAACGTTTAACACAAGCAATCCCATGTACAAACACCAAGTGATAATACAGAAGAAAACAAAGTTTGAGTTTGGCATCTAACACTGTGTCCACGATGGATAAAATCCAATATGCTGCATTTCTGTACTATTTTAAGCATGCTTAACATTTAGCAAACAGATCTACTTTTATTTTGCTGAAGACACACACAAAAAAAAAAATAATTACAGACTGTTTTTCTTGGCTAGTGGACCACAAAAAAAAAAAAAAAAAAAAAAGGTTCTAGTTATGATAAGAGTGGATGATTTCATGGTTATATGGCGCAAAATTACACATATACTGATTTTTTGCTTATTGTAACAAACACAATGAGTGGCAGCCAGATTCTGACACAGTACTCACATCAATAAGGACTGCCAGGCCAGCAAAGAAAGCAAGAAGGTAAAAGGTAAATCTCCAACTGTAAGAGAATGCACAGCACTCTCAGGAATCCCATAACATAATTTCACACAGCACAAATAAAACCATCCCACCTATAAACAACACAATGGCAAAGTAATTTCAGGGTTAAAAAAAACAACTTAAATGTGAAAAAATTAAAGCGAACACAACACATGTTGGAGGTGGACATCCCCATCTGAAATCGTCAACCTGTCCAGAAAGTCTAAAAGTTCTGCCAAAGACATTTAACAATTCCCCTTGTCACATGTTAAATAATGATTCCAATCACTAATGCACATCACTGGAATTTAAATCCTGAATCACATTGGTCCAAAAAAAAATCCCTCGCACAGCTGAAGGTGGAACAGCTTGGTTTCATTCAATTTGTTTTACATCCTGTACCAGAGAACACACAGTGTGTATCCCTCCCATCACTGTGGATTGTTTTGCTTTTGAGAAATACTTGCTCCCATTTTGTGGGTGTGTCAGGGTTGAACACCAGACCACTGATGATGAAATAAGCTGTTAGCTGAACATGGATCACTTAAAAGCAGTATTTTGAAATCATGTTTGACATTCTGTAGTAGCAGTTGGTACCAAAGCTTTACAACAGCACATTCAATGCACAGCTGTTGGAATATCACCAAAAAGCGCAACATGTTGAAAGTTTGCAGCAGGTTTCCACTGTGTCAGATCTGGCGTGTATTCCAGAAAGCGGGTTTAGGGAAAACTCTGTTAACACTGAGTTTCCTTTTCCTGAAACAGATACTTAACAGGTCTGAACAGGGCGTTAGTTACTGTGTCAGTTACTGTGGGATCTTACTCTGTGAGGCTAACCTGCTCGCTGGTAGGTTTTCTTTAACGTACCCTGAGTGTCTCCTGCTCCTAGCTTGATACCCAAGGCTTATCTTTACTAACGTTCTCACTTCTATGATCATTCAGTAATCAGCGTAACATTGGTCGCAGTGATGGAATATTCCTAATCATAATTATCATATCACATTGGAGATTATGTGAAATATTTCTGCGTGAAGATGATTGTAGTTCAGCTGAAAAGACTATTTTAAGATTTTAAAACTGGGCTAAATGTAGTTTAAAAGACAGTTTTTGCATTTAGACTACATATAGTCTAAATTGTTTTAACAGCATTTCAGTTACTATGTTTAAATGTACTAGATTGTGAAATATAATATACAATACACAAAATATGCTTTTGAGCAATATGTTTTTAATGTAAAATAGACGTCTAAAAATTTACATTCAGTTTAATCTAGACACTTTTTTTAAATCACCAAAATCATAAGGTTATTACTGGGTGGGACCATGAGTTACAATAATAGGTTTATAAATAAACTTATGTCTTATCTCTTTGATTTCATCTTCTGCTGCCAGCAGCACTTATTTTGTCCCCATCAGGCTACAGCTAAATAAATATATTTAAAAATTTAATACAGACAAACAGTAGGATTCCAGCAATTTATCAGCCGTGTATAAAAGTCTGCTAGTTGACTGAACTAACTCTGATCAACTGCTCTGGAACCGTAAATTCTGAGTTCCCAGTCCCAGGATCTGTCTACCCAGAGTTCGGGTTTAGGTTGTTAAACACCCTTTCTGAAACAGGTTCCTGTTATTTAAACCAGTGTTTTCTAACATTTTCAGCTTGTGACAGCTTACAGGTTATATGTAATTATAAAATATATAATGTTATTATTTCATCTTAAGACCCATGAAATCTACCTTGCAGGTGTCCTGACCAATGCTGAATTTGGAACTAGTAATAGCACATCGTGACCTCTTCAAAATCCTGTTTGAACTGAAAATTTCCTAAATTACAAAAGACAAACACCCTCAAAACTGCAGACTGCATCCTTTACATCTACTTCATGATTCATAGACAGTTCAGTATGAAGGGCGGGAAATGGTTTGGGGTGAACTCGACATTCTGCTGAAGATGTTTAGCTACCTGGCTTCCCGAAACTTCTTGAGCTTGCTGGGCCGGTCCTGGTTTCTCCGCTGCCTAAACCACCTCTGGACTTGTCGCACTGAACAGCCCGTTTGTTTACTTAAACTCTCTATGGAGCTCTAGCAACAAAAGCGGGACAAGGAAAGAAGGGTCAGTGTTTTGAGTCATAAAATGATTGTAGTTGACTGGTCACTTAAGACTTGGCTGTGAAGATTCTGTATGTAATATTTCTATCATGCTGTCACTCTTGTCCATTTACATCTAAAACACGAACATCTCTGACTTGTATAAATTATTGCCAAAGGATACACAGTATGTATGGAGCAGCGCTAGTTTCCTGAAGTATGCAGGATGAGTACCTGTGTGGGATGCTTTGATGTACTGCAGAAATAGGATTCCAGGGTGGGATTTGGAGGAGCACAAACACGCTGCTTGTCACTCACTCCCAGCAGAGAGGCCAGAGGAATCGCTACTGTCCTGGAAATAAGAAAACACATCATATGAGAAACCCTAAGTACACATCATCTCACATTTATCCAAAAGAAACATGCAAAACACACAGATAGGGAGGTAGATTCATAGGCAAATGGCAGATGGCTCACCTCTCGAATATCTGTCTGATGACCAGGAAGCAGAGAGCAATGGGGATAGTAGCCCAGAGGTCCTGCATTTTGGGGAAGACTTGGTCATCGTGGTCCTTCAGGTCAGCCCAGCCGTGGCCTTCAGGAAACCAAATCCAGTCCGTCCATATCAGCTCGCTCAGCCAAGACATCCTAAGATGACACAGAGAGAAAAAAGGATTTCGGGGTGTTTTTTAGGTTTTTTTTTTTTTTTTGGTTTTTTTTTCAAAACCTTGTGGAAGGAAATTAAGACAGGTATTAAAAAGATGGTTTTGTCTCCCCAGTGATCTCCATTCATTTTCCATTAGATAAATATAGAAACTCACTCAGCCATGACAATATCCTGAGAGGAAGGAGAGGAAACAGAGAGAGGAGTTAGTATTGATTGGAGGTGATTAATCTCACTGGGCATCAAGCAACAGGCACCATATCTGCGCACTTCCCGTTCCAGATGAAGGGAAGATTTTGTTATGCTGCTCACAGTGCAACCAGAAAACCAATGAGAATTCATCTAGCGTACTAAACCTGACTTCAGTTTTGCAGTTATTTTCATCTCCTGGAAAATATTAACTATTGTCTGCAGCTGGTTGACACATTTACTGAAAAAAAAAAAAAGTCACATTTCCGACAGCTGTCAGGTTGGATATCTCCTTATACATCTAACAAAAGGGACTTATGTTGACTTTAGCAGAACTTTACAGATTTAATTTTGTATTCCCAATAACATCTTGTAAGAATTATATTTTTTATTTATTTTTTTATTTAAATGATTTTTCATTCATTTGTAACACGCTTCCTATTTGAATTAGGCGAAGGAAACAGCACAGTGAACACACCATGTGCTGATAATCTCTTGAGCAAGATGATTTGCAATATATCGAGTGTTAGTCATTTCTACTAAAAGCCCCATAAAACAGGACTAAACAGCTACTGTGGCAAACCTGTAAAGATATCCACTTTTTTTTTCCCCTTAGTGTTAACTATAGAAGTCGAAACTATGTATAACCTTTCAACAACAAAGACATTCAAGGTGCTTTACAAAGGACATAAAAAGGCATAAGGACAAATATATGGTGACATAGAAAGACCTATAAATAGGACTTAAAATGGGGTACAATAAAAGATTATAGAAAATAAATAACTGAAACAGCATTAAAAAAAACAGTATTAATTACTGTGCAGTGCAATAAATAGGGATGGCAGTGTTGAGCAAGCCACTACTTTTGTCCCGACTGAAATATCTCAGCAACTAGTGGAAGGATTGCCATGAAATTTCGTACAGACATTCATGGTTCCTGAACGATGAATCCTACTAACTTTAGTGAACCTAGGAGAGTCTGGAGGGTAACATCTAGACAACTACTGAATGGATAGCTACGAAATTTGCTACATATATTCAATGTTCCTAGAGGATATATTCTAATGACTTTGGTGGTCCGCTATTCATCTAGTGCCACCATCAGGTCAAAGTTATCATTTATCTTGTGAAATATCTCAACATCTACTCAATGGATTGGCACAAAAGTTTGTACAGACATTCATGGTGCCCAGAGGAAGAATCCTACTCACGTTGGTGATCATGACCATGACCATAAGGTTGACATCTTTGTTTTTTATCTAAATATCTCAACAATGATTGGATGAACTCCCAGGATATTTTGTATAGACATCATGGTAGGCTGATTTATTTATTTTTTTAAAATTATTATTATTTTTAAATTGTCCTCATGTGGAGTCCATAACAACAATACGATCTCTGGCTTGGTTTGTGGTTTTTAATATTCGGGACTCTAGTTGACTGCTGACCACTGAAAAGGAGCACCATCAGAGAGCTCAACGCAGTCCTACTAGCTTTGTTATTCGAGTGCAGAATCAGGATCTGCAGTCAAACAAACTGGGATGATATCAGCGTTGCTGTAATTAGTGGCAACTCCTCAGTGGAACACTTAGTTACCTGTGGACTTCAATACAGTGGCAAGATCAGCAGATTTTGAGTCTGATCATCATATTATACTGCTGGACCTTTGTTTCTGCAGCCAAAGCTTTATGTCAAAGTATAAGCTGAGAGGGAAATTAAGCTTGTCACACACCTCCTGACAGATCCCATAACTAGGACTGTGTGTGTGGACTTTAACCCGCTATAAGCTTCATATGAACGCACAGTAATTCACGCAGGCTGCCTTTTGTTAGTGGGAGTTTTATTTCAACAGAATAGCTTTTGCAGTTTCAAGACAAATCACTTTACCTTGAACCAAGAGCAGTAAAATATCAACTATCCTATCTGTTAAAGTTAATCAGTGTGTGGATTTCTAATCAAACTCTTTTCACTCCATAAAACTGTCACCTAAATAAACAAGCCTACTTTTGCTCAAGGTGTCCACCATTATGCTTAGCTGAATGAAGATCACCTTAAGTCCTTTAAATGTTTCAAACAGAGAAATGAGAATAGGGTCTCTGTGGATTTTGTTGGAATATGTTAATGATGGGAGATTTGTGTTCAGTCCTGGAGTAAATTATGGGATTTGGGTGAACACACAGAAGGTTTTTCTATCTAACAGGGGGAACTGGAAACCAAGCTTGGGGCTGTAGAAGCTCTCAAGTGTGCATCCCACTTCTTCAATGCAAAGTGCACATTTTTTTCTGTAGCTCATCTAAATCCTAACAGCTGAATTTCATTGCAAGGGACAGCAGCTGAAGCTAAACTCCCAAACTCGTAACACTAGAAGCAACCAGAAGTAAAATCTGCACAGGTTACATGTAGTAAAAATCCCTGTGTTCCTAGTTGTTTATGCAAGACAGGGAGACGACAGCAGCACCAGCCCTAACAGTATGATGTGTGCTCCTGCTGGTGTATGATTTGCTCAAGGGTTAACTAAACGGAGGAGATCAATAGTGGGCAGAAGAACAGGTTTGGCACCAGTGGTTTTGACAGGTGCAACTGCCAGAAACTAATGTAAACTTGCTTTTCCTTTTGATAGCCAAGCTGTAGTTCATTGACAAATCCTCTAGTATAAAGTATAACAAACATGTGAGACCAGTAGTCTAGTGGATACAGCTTACCTCAGGTGATTTTAAGTTTCAAACTGAACACATTTTGGATAGGAAAAAAATGATTTCGCATTCTGGACTCTTATTATGCTATTCCACCGGGAAACAAACAAGAGTCATCTGCTAACTGTATTTGTGCATCTATCACTGAAGATGTGTGTATTAGTTGGTTTGTTGTATTATCCTCCGTCTTTACACTGGCTGACATCTAGTCTAGCATTACCACATCACTTAATGCAGCATCATTACTCACCACTCAGCTAGTGTTTAAACATTTCCATCTTAAGGACAGTTTTTGGAAAGATCATAGTGCAACGTGCCACTTTGGCACCAATGATCTGGTGTCCGGGAACAGGGGTGGTGTTTTTGAACAGCTACCAAAAAGAATGAGTTCACCTTCATTTTAAATTTGAATTCACATTTTACTCCACAAAGCTCAGCAACATTAAGTACTGTACTAGAAAGACAGTTAACTATCTCCACTGCTGTCTGACATGTGCATGTGTAGTCTGTTTTCTTCCCACCTCAAAGTTCAAATATTACTCTATTAATCTTATTTCTGTGTACTGTGCTTACAGGACATTACTGCATTTTCGTCCGTCCTACAAAAGGGTCCCTCATTTTTTGCATTTTCTGAGGTTTTTCTCTTTTTTTTTTGACCCAGTTTAAAATCTACACCAGCAATTTAGTATTTAGCTTCCATAAAGTTGGAAGATTCACAAAAGAATGATTAAAAAAATGAATGGTCAAAGTATGTGGACCAGAGGCAGAGTTATCCTGACTTTTAGACTGGTATGGGTCAAGCTAAAAAACACCTCCAGATCCTACACTTCCCATAATGCTACTCAAAAGCATCTTTCATTAATTCCCTCCCGGCTCCTAAACGTCCTTTTCTTGTAAAGTCCAAGGCAGTCTTCCTGTTAAAGGTACGTTGTGTAGTTCAGACCAACACCAATGGTCGCCAGGTGGGCTGTTCTTGTGCACCTTTATGAGCACAACAATATTTTTACACTATTCCAGTTGTCTACAGGTGGTGGCAAAGAAGAAGACTGCAAGCTAGTAAACAATGCAGGTTCAAAATCTTAAAACTGTTATTTGAGGGAGGAAATGCATTCAACAGATTTTTAGGCCTCAATACAGATACAGACCACCTGTAAACACACAAGGTTTGTTAACTTTCAGTTTTTAAAAAGGTGTCCCAGGGAGTTTCCTTGTAAAGAAAAAACAAAAACAAAACATACATATAAAAACATAAACTGTTTAGTTTCGTTGACTCCCTGGGACATAAAAACTGAATGTCTCAAACCCCGGCCTTGATTTCAGACTTTGGAACACCACAGGAGACTTTATTCAACGCTTTCCACAGGCTAAGCAGTGCTCCTACTGACAAGTAAAATGAACTTCATGCGTAAAACTCAGTGGAATGCCGCTTCAAAAGGGACCTTCTGTGTGTGTGTTTTATCTTAACCAAAACCCTGAAGGATGGAGACCGTCCTATGCTGTTCAGACTGCAAAGTCTGAAGGCAAATTTGTGACGTTGAGGTATGTTAATAAGATTCATTTGACTTGCCTACAGGACACAAAAGAATGACTGACTACTTACTTTTAAAATCCTATTAACCAGTCAAAGTTCCTCAGTCTTTAATGAAGCTGAAGCCGGTTGCTTAATTTCAACTTTAGGGTTGCTGGCATCACTTTGCAGCTTGTGTCTGTCACAGCCGTCTACGCCGTTTGCGTACGGTCGTGCAGGGAGTGGCTGAGTGAGCACGCATGGCGCAAGCGGGGAGTCTCCCGGACATAGCGGAACAGACAGCCTGAGTCAGTGAGATGGAGCTTTGAACAAGTTTCCCAACACCAAACTAACTCTCATTGTATGGTTAATACACAGGGCCACGTATACTTCTTGGTTTGAATCACCCATGTAAAAAGAGAAAGCAAGGGTAACTTTGCGGGGGAGTATCTACAGCTTACGTTAGAAAACTTTTTTTTTTTTTTTTTTTTGCGCACACAAAACCTGCACCATTAGCTATATAAATGGCCGTTTATCTTTTGGAATCAACTTCTGTATTTTCTCGGGAGAGGCCGTTATGCTTTATTGGTTAGGCTTCAATGGTTACATGACCTTGTCTTATCGCGGTGTTCCTAAACAAACATCCCCGACATCAGGACAAGCAAAGGCCTGTTAGCTAGCTGAACTTGCGATAAACTTGACGTGCGGGCGCCCTTTACGTCTCCCAACGTCCGAATCCGAGGGGGCTTTTACTTGAGAAGCGTGTCGACGAAAGTTCGGTGGGTGTCCCCCCCCGGTTAAAACTTCGCATAAATCCTCCCGGGTGGATGAATCTCCCGTTACTGTCTAAAAATAGTAGCCTAAGGTGTGTGTCGAGAGGACGCCTATGATTTCAGGCGGTAAAGGAGCCCGGACCGAGGCTTAGACACTGTTAACAGACGCGAATGCATCGTCCATCAAGTAACGGTGCAGCCAACTTACCTCTCTTCAATTGTACGCGGGCAGGTAATGTGTTCTCAAAATGTGTGGCGGCGGCGGCTGCTCTTCCTCTGTTCCTGTTGTAGCCGAGGAGGTTTCAAGTAGTTCTCGCCATTAAACACACTCCAACTTGTTGGTCGTTCAGTGAGCTGCGGTCCGCCTTTTTCCCTTTTCTCTAAACCCTCAGATTTGCCCCATTCTCAGGGGTGGGGAAAAAAAATAAAAAATAAAACAACTGTATCGCACTTTCTCCTCGAAACTCTCCCTTGTGGTCGTGACCTCAGGCCGGTCTAAACAAGGTGGGGAGGGGGGGGGGGGCCGTTAAGAAATGAGGCTTTCTTTATCACTTTTCCGTCTTATTAAAGTAGTCTGAATGGGCCTCGGCGTGTTACCGTTCCGCCGGGTAGTTCAAGTGGTCGGATATAGTGGATATTATGGTAGTATGTTGAGAGTGCGGGGGGCGGGAGCAGTCTATTTAAAGTGACGTGAGCCGCCAATGGGTATGAGGGGCGGTTGGTGCCCACAAGAGGGCGGCCTGCGAGGCGAGGCACGTTCCCTGGGTCAGGGGGGCAGGAGTGGAGTAGCAGCGGTATGTCCGAGGGTTGTCGTGTCACTTTATACCGCGGCGGCAAACCTATAAATGCGTCGGGCATTCCGAGTATCGAGTGTTGCGCACCTCTCGGGCCACAAGAGAAGCGCGAACATGGTATGCTATGGTGTCTATGCTATCGAGTGGAGGTAAAACAATATACTTCATTACTCTCCCAAAATATTAAGCTGTCGGCTACATAAAGCGGATAAATTATGAAATTAATAAGGGTTTATTTTTAACTGACTGTGATAACTGTGTTGACAGTACTGTGTGTACTTATATGGTAAAAGAAACAAAACAAAAAAAAAACAACTCCTATGTATATTGTATCATTAAAACAGCAGAAATAAGAAATAACCTGGAGACCATATAAGCATTTAAATCGACATGCAAAGTAATTATTAAGACTATCAGGCACTAATAGTTGTGTAACTTAACCATGCTGCAGCAGCAAGCCCTCCAAAGGCCACATGCAGCAGGTATCAGGAGTGATATCCACAGGCTAAACTAGCAGGCTAACAGGCCCTGAGTCTACTGCGATTCCGGTACATGAGCGAATCCGGTGAGACCCAGAGCTCCCAGGCAGTCTCTTTGGATCTTTTTGGGGCATTTTATCGCGGTACAGGCTGCAGCTCGGCATGTACAGGAAGTTTTGAGGGCAGCGGGTATGTATGAGAGCTGGTATCAGCAGCAGCCGAGTCCAGTCCTGTATACGGGCTTCACAGCTACGGCAAGCCCGGACGGGGAACTCTTGATTCAGTCAGTTACCACTTGCACTTGTTAAAGCAAGCTAAACTTTGTCACACGGGAACTCAAGTTAAACTGTAACTCTATTTCCGGTTGTAATGCACTCATTTATATGGAAGCGTTAAAACAGTTAGTTTCATAACATAACAAAGGCAAGTAGGTGGGAGAAGGCGAAAGCTTTTGTCAGTGTTGGACTATTTCCCGGAGGCACCGCGCACCAGTGTAAACTAGATTTGTATCAAACTCGCAAAAATTCAAGTAGGAAAGATTCGTTGGTTCATTATTTGTGAAGGCAGCACTCTCTCTATACAGCCTCTAAATAATTAAACACTAAAATAAATTGGTAAAATGCTATTTGATTTTGTAGGGCGGAAGAAGGTACAATTTGAATAAAAAGTCTGTTGTGATGAATACAGGAGATAATTATGGTGGTTTAAATTTCTTTAATTGCGCATCCCCGAACATCACATCCAAATAACATTGGCTGCTTGTTAAATGGCTCAAATTCTTTTCTATACTTTTGCAATGTGACGAAGAAGACCATGCTTTTTAAATATCGAGCACGATCATTTAATAACAATACATTCCAAGTGTCTGTCAACACGCATGGGGTCCCTGATGTTCCTTTTTTTTCCCAATTAACCATTTGCCATTTCCCATTGTTGTGTAGTGACTGTTTTCTGTCTTTTTGTTGCTTACCTGGACTTTGTTGTGTAGTGCTATCCAAATTAATATTGAACAGCAAGTAATTTACCTACACATTTGAATGCTTTCCTTACCCTATGGCCATGCATGGACTAATTTTTCCCAACTTAGCTAATAATAGTAGATTCTCAAACCACAGTCTTTTTTTTTAAACCCTTTTTCTCCTCAAATTACAGCAGCAGCGTCAGCAGAATAGCAATGTTTCCTAATCCTACCGTGGGTGTGTGGCATTAATCACCCCTCATAGACACAGGCATGCCAAAGAGGGCCAAGGCATGTTTGGACTGATCAGACCAAACCCAAAATGCTGTCACGGACAGATTCACTGCACACCCCAGCTGTGGTTACACACACCCCAGCCTTTTCCATGATCTACATATCTGAGCTGGATATTTATGTATGCAGGGTCATCAGTAAATCATGGTGGGACCTTGCTGCATTGGTATTATCGATGGCTTTTACATAAGTGTGTCCACTTATAATAGGCATTGTCTACAGGCTTGTAATTAAACTCCATATGAAAACACTAAAAGTATTTCTATCTTTTCCTTCACGTAAGTTTCGGTCAGTTTGGTCCACAGGTATAAAATGCAACCAGGACTCGAGCTCAGACGATTTTCCACTTTTCTTCAATACCACTTCAGGCCTATAGGTAGCAGCAAACTCCCCTGGGATCAAACACCCAAACACTGAGGCAACCTTTGTCTATTCTGTTGTCTGTTTAAACAAATGAAAGAAAGAAATGTCATTTCTGATTTACATTTGATTTGTCACACCAGAAAAAAGGCAAAGGTATTCGGTAAATAACATGTTAAGCAGAGAGTTCTCACACTGACAATTTTTTCTAAATTGTACTTTATTTTCTTTTAAAGACATATGTTTTAAAACAGAGATTGTAGAGAATAAATAAAGAAACATTATGTTTTTTGTTTTTTTTACTTCCATAGTTACATTTATGTAATTAAAAACTCTATAAGTGTGTTCATTGTCTTGTAGACCACAGGAATCCTCTTTTTTTCCTCTTAAATTAAAAAAGAAATTTTCACATCTTTCCCCTCATCAAATTGATTACCAAATAAATTAAACGTAAAAAATCAAGATAGAAAAATTCCCAGCCCTTCCTTCCGCTTTGTTAATTTGAAAAGTAGTGGCAGCAGAGAATCTTAACTCGTGAAGTTTTTAAGTCCTTTTAACTCCATTTTTAAACCAAGGTATGTACATTGAGAGGAAATCCATTTCTCTTCCAGCTTAATTAACCCTTGTTTTTAATTTACGTATAAATAATAAAACTAACTCTACATAACAATATTACCAATGGTAATCATACAGAATATTATTTTCTTTTGCCTCTGACTGTGTAGACTGGCCTTCTGTTAATGCCATAGACCACAAATCACACTATACATCAGAACCCTGTTTAGTAGAATAACATCAGTGATATGCTTTTTCTTAACATGTAGATCTTGTTGCCGACAATAGAATATGTACATAATATAAATGAATCCAGCTGTGGAATGATACAGTAGGAACTCTGGAGCACTTCGGATATTGTGGATGCTGATTCTGTAGATGTATTTGTTGCTGATATTACTGCTTCTGTTGCTGCTGTTGTTGTTTTTGTAAGCGCATACACGTGATACTGCTTTTTGTGAAGTGTTGCTCCTGTGCTATACGGTTGGTCAAACAACCAAAAAAGGCTGGGGCATCCCAAGTGGTTTTTCTTGATTGAACTCTTAGGTTTTCCTGGAGGTAAAAAAAAAAAGAGGAGAGAGAGAAAGAGAGAGAGAAAAAAAAGAAGAACACAAAGCATTTTTATACCAGATCGCAGACATAAAACACATACATTTAAGACTTTGGAAGTGGAGTGGTGTCTGCAATACACACTGCTTGCACTGATGCCTCAGGGGGAGTCCAAGTTATCAACTAGTGTCCATGCAACTCAAATAGTGACAGTCATACTGCTGTAGGTGTATGCACGTTCTTAGAAAATACTTTGTCTTATCTTTTGGCAGGCAAATTAATTCAGAACATGCACGGTAGGAATTCTGGTAGGGGGATTAACTCTCCAAATTTTAGAAAACAGTTGGAGATTATTTCGCATTTATTCTAATAATACTCAGAGCCGTCGCCGTTCACCGAACTGTGATTTCTCAGGGAGGTAAGATTTGAGATTCAGCCTTTCAAATCATCCACCAAACAGTGTATTCGTGGAGCAGGTTGCTGCAAATGGCATCTGCAGGTTCCAGAAACAACTAGTTAACACTTTTTAATTCATTTTTTTCAATGAAAGTTTATCTATATTTAATACCAATTGTGTATCAGAGCAGTGAATGTGAATCACTTGTCAGTTCTAAATATTGATTCTAATAAAAAAAACCCTTAACAAACAGTCATTACTCTCCAACTTTGTTCAAACCCATTTTATTTTCTATACATTCTGGTTCTAAATTGAAACAACAAAATATGTAAAGATATCAAACAGCCTATGTCAGGGTGAATCTAAGGGAAGTCTCAATAAAATTATGCACAAATAATCCTGGATATTTTACATTTGATGTAAATTTGTATCCTTTAAAATAAACATAGAGGGTTGGGTTTGAATATTTCACTCAGTGCAAACAACATTTAGCTTCAATGAAGAGTTAAAACAAGCTGATACAGAGTATGTATGATACTGTCACACAGTGTGGTGCCTTAAACATACTTAAGGGAGAAAAAGGGGGGAAACTGTACGTCAAGGGGTGTTTAAAGTAAAATTAATTATTATTTTGTCATATAAGTGTAAGTGTTATAGTGGTACAGAGAAATTGTACCAAAATATGTCTGGGTTTTCAGCCTAAAAATGATTCAAACCATGTAAGTTTTGTTTTTCAGGACCAGAAATATCCTCGAGTTTTGATTTATATTAGAGGGAAAATATTTAATTTCCTTAGAAACTGAATATCAGGCTTTTTAAGACATGACAATTATTTTTTTAAAAACCTTTTTTAGTCATATTAATGACCTGCAGATTTCCTTTGCACGAGACACATTGTGAATTCTTTGGTTGTTTTTGACATGAAGTGGACATTTTGGGTTATATTATTTCCATATGACTATTTCTTGTTATTTTTTTTATTATTATTTTATGTTTTTTTGTGATCCAGAATTCCTACAGAGGAATGCAGTTCCTCAGCCAGCAGCACGTGTCACAGGAACCAAACAGCTTTACCCAAAACCTTCTAGAGTAAGATTAGTGTCTCACTTGGTACAACACCCACACACACACACACACGTTCACTTACACACACATAGTCTTCACATCTACTCAACACAAAACACTCGCACAAATATAAATGCACACGTCTCCTCTTTGCCTCACAGCCACACGCAGAATCACTCATACTGTACACAAATACTATATTGTCAACCATGTACAGGGGCACGTTCAGTACAATTTCAGTCTCACAAAAACCAAACAAAGTTCAGGCACAAAGTCACTTGGATTTGAGTTACAACCAAACAAAAACCCTGCATCACCGAAAAACTACCACACCAACCAACTAAACAGAGGGGATATGTAAGAATGATAATCATGACAGACAACAAAAAAGGAAAGTAATCAAAACCAAAGAAGTCTAAAAGGAAAAAATTCTAATATATCCATATTTAATGGACAACAGGCTAATTTAGCTCTTAGCATTGAAGCTTTTAGAGGACTTTAAAAAAGAGAAATAGCATGTCATGATAATCAGTTGCTTACAGATGCTGAGGTAAAGTGACAGTTATTGATCAGTGTTTGCAAGGATTAAAAACCAGGACAAAATAATAAGAGGAAACTCACAACGCACCAAACACAGTTCATGGTCGCCACAGTAACCCGCCATGCAGTTGAGCATGGTGAATCAAGGCAACGGCCCAAAATAAAAATTGCTAATGGCAACCATCACAGGCAATATCGCCACAGCAACCAACACAGGCCAATTAACTTACAACGCGGTGAGAAGGAAGGGGGGAGGTTTTAGCGGTTGCTAGGCAACCATAGCCATAGCGACGCACGTCTCCACGATATATGTATGGACGGGACAGTCTTGAGAGTGGTGTGATGTTTTTTTCAGGAAAAATGGCAAATGGCACAGCACAAAAACAATAAATGAAAAGTAAAACAAAAAATTAATGACGAACAGTAGTTGGCGTTCAACCCTGCGACAGAACACTGGTTAGAACATTTGAACCGAGTAAAAGTGTAAAACTGTCCCTACATACTGAGCAAAAAAAAGAACGGGCCACTTTTACACAACATAGTTATCTTCTGATCCCTGTAATGCATTTCAAATTGATGGTATTTTCAGAGTGCTGCCACCTCAGTAAAATTAATCTACTGTAGGGTTATTGACTTTTTCAGTTCCACATGAAAGATAGCCATTTAAGTACTGAGCCCCCAGTTATATCCACTCTGTCTCTTTAACTTCCAGACGCATTTGCAGCTGTCTATCAATCCCTCCCCCAGCTCTCCCCGGGCCCTCCCCGTCAATATACAGCAACTCACCTCCTTCAGTAAGGCCTGTTGGCATCCTTGGGCCTCTTCAGCTGCACCTTCAGTCTCTTCATGCCAATCTGGAAGCCGTTCATGGCCTGGATGGCAGTCTGGGCGCTAGATGGGTTGTCAAAACTCACAAAACCTGAGGCGGAAAGGATGGAATGAAAGAGGTGAACCCAAACATTCATGCTGCGGCAACAGCAGCATCATTTATGGGAAAAAAGGTGAATGCAAATAAAGCTAAAAAACATGTCTTTTGTCACATAAGAAAGAAAGTCTCTGAAGACCACAAGGTGACAATAACCATCACAGACGCTACCACCTCTGGTACCATCACCGTGACTCACCGAAGCATTTGCTCTGGTTGGTGGCGCGGTCAACAAACACCTTTGCAGAGATGACGTTTCCAAAGGGCAGGAACATCTGCAGTATCTCAGAGTCAGTGAACTCCTGTGGCAGGTGGTAGATGAAGATGTTACAGCCCTCGGGACCTTTCCGCAAAGACAGGAGAGAGAGGAGGACGTGGAAATGACATGACAAGAAAGGACAGGTTAGGAGATAAGTGAAAAACTGCAGTGTTGAGGAAGCACTGGGGAAAATTGCAAAGTCGAGTTAGTTTTTATTTATGGAGCTCTTGATACTCAGAGATGCCTTACTTAGCTTAGGTAAATAAAAAAGAAAACTGCAAAAACCAAACCATAATACTAGAGCAGGAAATCAAATCAAGTATTAAAAGCAGTTTAAAAGAATAGTTAGATATTTTGGTACATGCATTTATTTGTTTTCTTGCCAAGAGTTAGAGGTGCTAGTAGGTAGATTGTGTTAGATTTGGACAGAGCCAGGCTAGCTGTTTACCCCTGTTTCCAGTCTTTATGCTAAGCTAAGCTATTTGTCTCCAGGCTCAGGATACATATTAACCATACAGACATAAGAGTCATTCTCATTTTTTTCATCTAACTCTCGGGTAAAAAAACAAATAAGTATATTTCCCAAAATGTCAAACTATTCCTTTAAAAACAAAGAGCTCAAGTTGTTTGTATACAAAATGATTGTAACACTTCTGAATCTGTGTTTAATACACCGATATTTGAGGAAAATGTAACTTAAGGCCATATTACCAGTAACAACTTCACAGATTGGGTCTTTTGTGGGCTTTAAAGGACCAAACATTTGGGTTTGCAACGTTTCTTAAATATAGATCATTCACACTTTACATTTTTGCTGACCGTTTTCAAATGCATGTAATACAGGGTTGGATTTTAGGATGTGTTTTTTCAATTCAGTGTTATATGGACTGAGGATCTGTTCTCAGACTGCTGTGCAATCCAGTACAGTGAAGATCAAGTCTACATTCATTTCTGTCATTTCTGTGCTGCATTATGGTTGCTTGGTAATGCAGTTTAAGTACCGAATGATTTGAAAAGCCTGCACTGCATTATGACAATGTTGGCATGACAAATATATAGTTTTGACTAGAGGTGAACGGATTCGTCAGTTAATCAATTAGTCATTTGACAAGTTAATCTGCAACAATTTTGACAACTGATTGAGTAATATCAGCCATTTTTCATGCAACAACCTTAAATTTTCTCTGGTTCCAGCTTTTCCAATGCGAGGATTTGCTGCTTCTCTCTGTTTTACAGCAGAGTAAATTGGACATCTTTAGTTTTTGGACTGTTAGTCGGACAAAACGACTTCACTTTTTCTTTTATTTTTCAACATTTTCAGACATTTTATGGACTAGACAAATATTCAAATGGTCAAAAAATACTGTTCAGATTTGTCAATAATGGAAATAATTGTCAGCTGTAGGCATAGTTTTGACAAAGAATAATGCAGACTTTACTTTGATACATTATATAATTCAAGAAAGTTATAAAGGTCTGCTAATATTTTCATTTCATATCATACAAAAATGAATGAAAACCAACAGATACCTAGAATGGCAGAAAAAAAAAACATAAAATACAATCAACTTTGTAAAACACAGGTGCATTTTTTGCAAAAATGATTATCTGCCATGTAAAGTTATGTGCGCTTTGTGGCAAAAGTGCTAAAAGATTTGTAAAAAAAAAAATAAAAAAAAATGTTTGTCTAAGATATGATTATTCCACACTTGTGCACAGCTCTTTGAGTTTACCTTCCCGTTGCTGCAGCTGCTGCGGCTGCTGCGGTTGCTGGGCCACCAGTGTGGGCTGGTGGGGGAACGGCTGTCCCACCAGGCCGTAGGCAGCGGGGTAGGTGGCTGACAGAGAGGATAAACAGGTGAGCCGAGAGCTGCGGTGAGGCAGGCGGAGCATTGCAAACTAATCATTTTATCCTCAAAACAACATCTGACTGTGCTGCATTCCCACCTCCAGATTTGCTAAACCTGGCAGATGTTTTGCATATAGTCTTTGACGTGCGACTCCTTCTACAGAGCTGCAGGTTATTTACATTTTGTAATATACGTGTTCTGACTTTGGATGGAAATTTCTCCTTAAGACCTGGGCAGACGTAATGTAGCTCTATTCCATAATGTTACGTAAAACTCTTTTGCATTCTGGTTACACAGATTGAAAAGTTATTTCTAGGAAGTAAAAAGAAAAAAAAGCTGATTTCCAGTGGTCAACGCTTATGTAAAATGTGACGAAAAAGAATATCACACTAATATTGGAGATTATTTGTTCGTTTGTACATCATTGATTGAAACATTGATACATCAAATAGTATATGCAGCTTATTATCGGTAGCAGCAGTAAGACAAGTACAGAGCAATGCACTTCTATAAATAAACTACAGTTTATAGCTTTTTATCGCACACACCTAACAGAATTAGTGCTGAGACTGTGAGGCTCACCTGTGTAGTGCTGCATGCCTGTATAAGCTTGCTGTAGGGGGTCCAGGACAGGACTCTGAGCTGTGACACAGTAAATATATCGTCACAAACCACTTTATATGCGCACGCACACACACACACACACACACACGAAAAAAAAATCCTAAATGCTATTTGGAGCACATCAGCACGCTCCAAATAACATTTAGTGCTTTAGTTTCATTTCATTTCCTCCTGATTAGACCCTCACTGTCGCACATCAGAACAGGAGGCCTGTGAATCTGCGGAGGAACATTTTATGACGGAAAGTCAGAGTTATTCTTGACTTAGAATGTGAGGGCTGTACCTTGATAGGCATGAACCCCGTTGGTGTACAGGGTTTCAGTTGCTGATTGGCCGTTGGGTGGAGCTGGCACAGAGGGGTAGCTGTTCACTGCAATCGGTGGAGGCAGAGCAGGAACGGGTGTGGCTGCGATGGAGGGTGGAGTGCTGGTACCTGCACACACGTTTAGGGCATGTTTTTATTTATTAGATTTTGTAGTTTGATGACAGCAGCAAATGCTTAATCTGCTGACAAAAACGTCAGCAGATGAGTACAGACTTGTGTTGAAATGACTAATACAGTTGTCAATCAACATAAAACTATTTGATTTCCAGTTTTGATTATCAATTCTTTTAGTCATTAATCAAATAATAAAAAAAACAAACTATTTGCTGTCATTTACCTGTAAGATGTCTCGTTCAGTACATATCTTTGTCACAATTCTTTAAAAGCAAATGTAAGGGATCCTTGTCAAAATGTTGCTGTATGTTATGTGTTTATGTAAAGAAAATTTAATATAAGTCACAAAAATCTCAAATGTTAATATTGGCATCAGCCTCAAACACACAGTATCAGTTGGGTTTTACGGTTTTTAAACCTTGAAAGCAAAAGCTAACATGGCTAACATCATGACAGTCTGTAAAAGAAAAAAAATACAAAATAGATGTTTGTTATTTTGTCCTCTTAGGTCAACCTCTCCTTGTGTATCTGTCCTCATATTTCAGGCCGAAATCTAATCAAGGCCAGCCGGAGCCAGACATCTCTGCCTCTCATTACCTGAGGAGGGGGTGATGGATGCGATCGGCGTGGCAATGATGCTGCTGGGGTTGAGGGCGGCGAGCTGCTGCATCTGAACTGCCGCCACCGTGGCAACAGGAGAGAGGTAGGCCGACTGCGCCACCAGGGCCTGCTGCTGCATCAGCTGGAGGACAGAGAGAGAGAGAGGTTGTAATTGAGAGGGGAGGAGGGGAGAGGAGCGGGGAGAGAGGGAGCCAGGAGATTTGGAGTTGAGAGCAATGTGTCCGTGTTGTTGTGCGTAGAGCGTAAGCTGGGAGTGTGTGAGTCTAATCTCAGGCTTGTAAAGCAAAACAAAACACCAGACGACTTTCAAAATCCAAACAAACTGTGAAAAGGCTCAGCATCAGACATTTCGTGAGTGATTTCTGTAGATTACAATCATAGACAGACGCACTATGCTCAGATTGTCATTATTGCCCAGCTCAATAACAGGATCCAGTCATAAAAATCCAACCTGTTTAATATAATTGCCATGGCTCCAGACTGAACCTCAATCAGGAATCAATGTATCTGAAGGCCACGTCTCCGCCCGCTTCAACATAACACTCACCAGCTTCCTTTGGTGACCTGCTCTGATTTTGCAAACCGGCGCGGACGCTTCACAGTATTTTGTCATCAGTCATTAGGGCCATATCAAGGTCACAATTTGTCTTTAATTCTGCTCTAAACTTATGAGCATAAAAATAACTGACTACATTTCTACTGTTGTGTAGTCTTCAATGGGACCTGCACTTTATTGATGATTCTTTTTTTTTTTTTTTTTTGTCAGCAGTTTTATTTTATGTAATGTTTATATTTTGGTTCAAATTATGAAATGAAGTACAGTACTTGGGGAGCACATCCACTGCAGAGTAAAAACGTCGTCAGGCCTACTTAGGCATCACAAATTGAACAAATGTTAATGAGCCAAATCTAAAACCATTTGCACTAAACGGTCAATTAGCGAAGACAAGAGCAGTAATGTGACTTTACTCTACACTGTAAATCGTAATTTTTCCAGTTAAGATCATCTAGTATGAAATTAAAATTCTTCCATTACAATCACATGGAATGTATCACATTTAGTACGGTTTGCTTTTCCAAGAAATGGATCTTTTCTTTAGGTACATTTTGACTAAAATAATTTTCACTCTTTGTCACATCCGTTTTTACTTCTGTAAAAGTACTTTTACGTCTACATGAGGAAAAAAAATCTGTTAACTCAGGACTTCCCATCCTTTTTTTGCACCACAGACAAATCAAGGTTCAGATTCAGGCTTGATCTCTCTCTTAATTATCCAAACACGTCTTGATGCTGAGTTAGAGTTAACATCAGACAGAGAGAGGGAGAGACAGACAGGGAAAGAGAAGAGGCGAGCATAAAAAAAAACAAACTAAACAGAAACCAAAATGTAAGGTTATTTGTTCTGCTTTTCATTATGGATATGAATTTAATAAAAAAAAAAAGATATAGACCTCTCAGCAACACTTAGGTGTGTCTTTGCGAAAGGTGGAGTGTGTTTCTAAAGAAGCGTGTATGTTTGTGTTCCTCACAGCCTGTGTGTAGGCGTTGTATGCCCCGAGGTGCAGGGTCATGGGACTGATGACGCCCAGCTGAGAGGCCACCTGCTGCATCCGCCTGAGCCCTCGTTCCTTCTCCGAATCGGCGAACTTAACCACCAGGCTGGACGAGGCGCCCTGTGGAGGCAACGTGGAAGATCATAACTCCTTTTGTCTGACGGTCTCCACATCAGAAGAAAATATCACCACTCAGCACTGTTAAAACAGGTAATAGTGCACGGGCCGTCCTGGTGCTTAGGGGGTGCTGACGATGCTGATTATGTTATCTTAATGTCTCTGGTTCAAGTCCAGCCAGGGACCTTTGTTCCAAGTCACATCGCCTCTGTCTCTCCTAATTTCTCTTCACTTCTACACCAGTTCTATATCAAATAAAGGCCAAAATAAATAAATAAATAAATAAAATCAAAACAAAAAAATGGTTATAATGCAGTTTTAGCTTTACACTTCCTATGACATGTTAGCTATCAGACAACAACAAAGCTAAAATTACAAATTTTTCATATAAATTGTTTAAAAAAAAAAACAACCTAATATAAATATGTATTTTTCACATAAATACAGTTGTTCTTTTAATTTAGTGAACTTGCACCAAAGCACAGTCCAAATCACCTCCAGCAGAAGAAAACAGATGAGTACATTTTCCAACAATTTTGTCCTCTATTCTGTGTGTGTGTGTGTGTGTGTGTGTGTGTGTGTGTGTGTGTGTGTGTGTGTGTGTGTGTGTGTGTGTGTGTGTGTGTGTGTGTGTGTGTGTGTGTGTGTGTGTGTGTGTGTGTTTTTTGTGGAGGAGGGGGACAGAAATGAGAAGTGGTGACTGTTAGCTGAGTCACCAGGCTGAGTGTCTATATGACTGGATTTGGAGCATCTGAGTGTTTCTATTTGAGTTTATGTGTAACCATGTGTATGTGTAACTAGTTGTAGCTATGTAGTTCCTGTTTGTGTGTGTGTGAGTGCGCGCGTGTTAGTGTGTGTGTGTGTGTGTACATGTCTTTCCGTGGTTGTGTGGACAAATTTTGGGTTGAAAGCATCGTTGCGAGGACATTTTTGCCGGTCCTCACAACTTTAAAGGGCTTTTTGAAGGTTGAGACTTGGTTTTAGGGTTTAGGTTAGAATCCGGTTGAGGTTAGGGTTAGGGGCTACGGAATGCCTTATGTTGGTGAGTGTCCTCGCAGCTAATGTAAGACAAGTATGTGTGTATGTGTGTGTGTTTGTGTGTCCGTAGGGGGGACTTACAGGTAAAGTACGGCTCCCATGCAGAGCGTTGATGGCGGCCTGGGCCTCTGCGTTGCTCTGGAACTTTACAAATGCGCACCCTACATGAAATGACACACCATTAAACGTGGCCTCACACAGACACACGCTCACACACACAGTATAAAGAAACTACTTCCCTTTAAAAATACATTAGGAGCCATCTTACATCTAGTGCTTCATCAGTTACTAAGGCATCATTAAACGTGGTCCACAAAACATTCATTGCTTCATCAATCACAGCTCGTAAACCACAAAACGCATCATTAGCCATGACCCATAAAACCTATTGCACCATTAGTCATGCCTCATGCAACAAACGCAGAAAAATTTAGCATCTGTGTTTGAGCTGTCGCCAGAATTTGATTTACATGGCAAATATCATCAGCATTGTTGTTAGTGACAATAGTAATTTACATCCACGTGATGGTAATGTGCTGCAAGCCTACTGCTCGGGGCAAAGTCAGCGTCTCGTTTACAGTCATGATCTGGACTCCAGTTGCAACCATTTCACACGACAGTACTTTAAAAGCGAAAGGGAACCTGAGAAACAGGTGTTTTGGAAATTGTGGAGGGTGGTAAAGCTTTCCAAAATCATCTGAGCACTGATCATTTTTAATAACTGAGAAAAATAAATGTGAATTTAGTGTTTTTAAAAATTTATTGATTTTAGGCAGTCTAATCACTCTGTGTAATTTACATAAGATTATATTTTACGTTTTATCGCATCAATTTAAATACAGGGCGTACCAAATCACAAAAGTGGTCAAACATTGCTCACAGGGTTCAGGACTTAGAAGTAAGTCTGTGTATAAATGCCTAAATGCCCAGGCACCAGTCTATTTAGTGGTGTTAGAGTGTTCAACGGGCCAGCACCAGTATAATACTAAACTTAGTCAAAATTCATAAAATTCAACTTTTCAATGTGTGCGGGCAGAAATTTGGAACAGATTACCAGATGATGAGGGATACTCTGAGTCTGTTATAGTTTTTAAAAACAAGTGTTTTCATTCAAAGAAATGGAAAGAATATAGATGGTTGGAAGCACTAATGAGTAATACTTTATCTACCATGATTAAATCTGCATATTCCAACTTCTCTTGCGTAAGTCTGTAATGTAATGTAGACACAGCAGCCTGTGTTGTCATGATTTGTTATTTTAAATTTTAGTGTCTTTATCCTCTGCCATGCTTTAATGTTATGCATGACACTTTTTTGTTATATGCTGTTTATACAGTAGTTTGTTTAATTTTGTATCTTGTGTTTATGACGTTACCTTTGCTGGTACCGTCAGGCCCGCGGAGCACCGTGCACTCCTCTATGCTGCCGAACGGCTCGAACATCTTTCTCACGTCGGCATCCGTCTGCTGTTTTCCCAGCATACCCACAAACAGCTTCCTGTCTTCTAAGGGGAAGGAGATCGCCAAGATGGGAGGGGAGAAAACAGGGATAGTGTGAGTGAGATCGAAGAGGGGAAAAGTGGGAATGGATGTTTTATGAGACAGGACGGTGCGGGCGGTGAAAAAGGGGGGAAAAGGGAGAAGTGCCATGTCACTGTACATGCATGAATAATAGAGAAACAACAGTGTGGTAAGCAGTTTCAAAGCAGGGTGGATGTCAGCCTGCCATACTTCAGAGCGCCACCAGAGTGCAGTACCATGAACATCACTACAAACAAACAGCATCTGGCGGTGACTCAAATGTTTGTCACCCTCTGTGCTGTCAGAGAAGCTGCTCCGTCTGTCCCCGTCAGTGAAGGATCAGATGAGCATTTCTGCATGTTTCAGCCCGTTCACTACACACACGGACATGTTACCATTTCCGCAGACTGTTCTTCAAAACACACCATACGAAAAACACTGTATGAAAATCGTCTGTTGGAGATCTGAAGCTTGAGATGCAGAATCAGTCACAGTGAACATTTCATTGTCTTTATTGTTTTGTTACATTGATGAAAGTGTTACACAAAATTGTGATTGAAAATGTGGTTTGATTGGAGAAGAACGCTTGTACAGTGTGTTAATGGGGTTGATTTGAGTGCCGACTCTCAAAGATCAGAGCTTTTCCACCCAGCACAATAACACACTGACTTCTGTAATCAAGTCTGGGCAATGCCATCTTTCATATCTACCATTTATGTTGAAGGTGATAAGTTATCCGTCACAAGCGAATTTCAAGTGACTACAAGTTCATTGTCAGATAATACTGAAATGGAAGGGAACTGCTGGCTTTGCAAAATGGTCAACACCAATTTATAGTATGTGTGTATTGTAGTAAACAAGCTAAAACGTGCAAAAACATGATTCTTTGGGTCTTTGACAACAGGCTAAAATACAACGTGTACTCAAAATGTTGAAAAGTTGGTGAAAATGAACTGAGTAGGTAACTGATTAGATGTTAGGGCAAGTGGATCTTCAATAGGCCACAGCATTGACATTTTGACTTGTCATAGTAGGAAAAGTGCAGGTGTTATTAATGACATGAACAATGGCTCTGGTCTATTCGAGTGTCCCAGTAAAGCATGAGAGTGTAACAGTGAGCCAGCTTGAACAATACCGGGATGCTGAAAATGAGGCAACCAAGTGAAACTCAGCCGTCATTAATGTTATTATTCACACCGGTGCTTTTCCTACTGTGGCATGTCAAAATGTCCACTATAGAGGCAGACTTTTGTAACCGGTCTTTTAACCGCATTTTGGCAAAAATAAAAACTTTGCATGTGTGATAGAGTGCCTGCTGTATTTCAACCAAGTCTCCAGTTTTCAAACCGATTCTTCTACCGTACTGAAACCATATATGAATTGTAGTAAATGAGCAAAAACATGCAAAACCATGATGCTGTAAGTCTTCAGAAACAGCTGAAATGTGTTCATTATAATGTGTTCATATGTGCTGAAAAGTGGGTGAAACTAATCCAAACTGATTAGGTGACTGATTAGATTAGATGAGATTTTACGGCAGAAGGCTCTTCAGGGGCATTTTGTAAAAACTGCTTTGCAAATCCCGCACCCAAGCGCGCTTGTGGCAGTCGAAGCATGTAACTCGGAAGGTGTTGAGATTGTGCACAGTGTGTGATATACAGGGGCCGTTTGTCATCAACAAAGCAGACATTTTAACGAGTAATTGAACCTAATATTGACACCCCTCTGCTGGAGGGATCATTAAATTGTGCATGTTTTCTATGCCAATGGTTGTTGCAGTTGTTGTTTATGGAAATGTCCTTGATCGTCAAATGACAGTGCCTTGATTCTGGTGTTTTTATCAGTGTAATTTTGAGATTTTGTCAAATTCCTAAAGACTGTTCTCACAAACTTGATTTTTTTTTTATTACTTGTTGCAAGAATAACAATTTTTTAAGTGTTGATGCAAAACTAAATAACTGCTTAAGATTGACATTTTTGATGTTGCTCGTCTGGGTGGGGGACAAGTGTCTCTTACCCCCTCTGCTCTCGCTGTCCGCCGGCTTCACTTGGATTGGGCGGTTCATCTGGAAGGAAACAGAGGCCGCACGGCATAGGGAGTTTAAACATCGGACGGTGCCGTGACCACGAACACAAGAAAAACAGGAAAAATAAAAAATGAATGCAATTTATATACTAAACAAGAAAAAGAAACTTGGCAGTAATTGAAATTTTACCCCGGCACTTAATCAAAATGTGACTACCATGTGTCCTGTAAATTGCAAAAGAGGACATTCATATGTACAGACTTCAATTAACCCATCTATTATTGCTGTAATATGACGTAATAGTGACAAATGTGTGCCTGTATGGATGTTTGGGAAATTATCCTGTGCTCCAGCCTCCTACGCTCCCCCAATAATTTCCTCCTTTCATTTTTCTGCCAACTCTACTCCAGCGGACCACGGCTGACACTGATATATATTACAATCACAGTGTCGTACAGTCCCTCCGCCTCTTCTCTCTGAGTCTGCTCTAATCCCGCCATCTATCGTTCCTTCTCCGCCTATCACACAAAACCAGGAAACGCATACACCCACGCGGGATGGGGGAAGTGATAAGATTAAGAACACTCGCTGGCTAATCTGGATTACAGGAGCATGCAGCATCAGAATGGTGAGAGATTCTGAGTCTGACGGAGAGGCAGACACAGACGCCGGTAGAAAGGGTTAGAAAGGAAGGAATCACATCTAAAAAAAAAAAAAAAAAAAGAAGAATATAAGAATGACAAAGAAAAAGTAGAGCAGACACGACAGAGAAGGATTAAGTGACCTTTTCATATTTCATCAAAAGACAAGCTGCTGAAATCCCTTTCTTTTCTTTACTTCCGGACAACTGTCCTCCCCATTACTTAACATAACCCCTATATGAAAATGTGCACACTTCAGCGCCTCGGCACCTCGTCTTTCAAATGTATAGAGCACGAAATCGGTGAAAAGAGGTATTGAACGGAATAAAGGTAAAAATTAACGAGAGGGAAAAAGAGAGAAGTGTGGGATTGCGAGGGATTGAGGGGAAGAAAAAGAGCATATGGAGGAAAGGATGGGGGCGGGGGATGTGTGTGTGTGTGTGTGTGTGTGTGAAGGGGCAGAGGAGGAGGAGGAGGAGGAGGGTGGTGTAGGTGAGGAGTCGAGGTGAGAGCAACAAAGTGACACTCTGTTAACTGTGGCTTAATGAAGGTCTTAATTATGGAGCTGGTGACATTTCAGCCAGTCACTGATCCTGTGTCACTGATTGATCTGCTGTGATCGGTCATCAGGAGACACTATTGATCGGTGCCACGGTCGCGCTCCGCCGACAAGGCCGCATGCACAAACACCGTAGTCTCCATGCCGCCACCGCGCCGAACCAGCGGCTGAAATACCACCGACACGCGCCCCCGTGTCTCTCAACTGAGAGCATCCAATTGATTGCGCCAATTAATGGGATGATAGAGTAGATGAAGTGCCAAAGTCTCGAAACCATCTTGCAATCACTCAAGCAAATGGAGATTTGCTCCTGCAATCAGTGAATAGTAATTTTATTTTAAATTATAGTTTAAGTTTTGTCCTCACGTAAAATTAGATGTTTTTTTTTTTTTGTGGTGAATATAACATTGTTCTGACTGGGCCCACATACTAAAATCAATGTACTCACTATGTTTGTAAGGGGCTTTGCATAAAGCTATCAGCAAATATCACTTATATCATTATGAAAGGGTCCATTCTTTGTCTTTTGTCCACAGTTTACCACTACACCTAGTCGCACATTCTTTGTTTATGTTTTTAGGCTGGTTTTATTAGAAAGAAACACTAACTAGTGCCTGTGGTTACTGTTTGATCATTTCTCAGACTTTCATTCTTTTTTTTTTCTTTACACGTTACGTTTATTTAAACCATAATGCTCTCTCAGCTTTTTTATTCTATTAATTTAAAGGTACACATTTCACATTTTATTAAAAAAAAAAGTGGTTTAAAGATTTTTTAAAAATTGCCCAAAAGTATTTTTAAAAATATAAATGTTTCAAACAGGTGTGTACATAGAGGTAAAGAAAACAGATTTGAAAAAATAAAATAAAATAAAAACTGATTGCTAAGGATACATTATATATTTTTTTCTTTTACTGATAAAGACGTGGCATTTTTGGACAGTTTTCTTTTAACCACACCAAAGACACATGGTCATATACCTCAAGGGATGTGACGTGTACCTAAATTTAAATAAATATGAGTTAATGTTTTTACATACGCCTGTCCATGTGGGGTTTTCATACTCAGTATAGTACATAAAGTGAACGTTATATTCAGTAAACCTCCGGTTGCTCAAACTCCTTCAGAAACAAATACACAACCTTGGTGTCCTCACTGGTTGCTACGGTCCCTCGTACATTCTACACAGATACTGCAATAGATGTAAATAAATTCATTAGATCAGTGACTTTTCTAATGCAAAGATAAAAGGGAATTGATAGTGAAATATCTTAGAGTTGAGTTAAGGATTCAAAGCTGATGCTACAACCTCATGGCAGTAGTTTAATGTGACATCTTTGAATGAGCACATGTTTGAATGACGCCTGTAAAAAATCCCATGGCCCGTAGTTCAGTGCAGGAAGACAAACAGCGACGGCCATGGCGGTGGTGATAAGGAGAGGTGCGGCAGATGGCTCAGGAGATTGGAATTAGAATATACAAGAGGGAAAACAGTGAGAAGTGGAGGCATCAAGGCTGTGCCACTTCAGATCGGCACGGCAACCGGCCCCACTGCTCTGACGAAGACCATGCTCACATGGCCATCGTCATGACAACCCCGGTGATGAGAACCCCACATCAGGTAAACAAGGTTGCCCTGAACGACGTGTGGAAGAGACGGGTTGAAAAACAAATGAGGAGGACAAAGGGTGCTTCTAGGTCGAGAGATAGAGGGATTAGATGGGCGGGGGGGGGTTTCAAGGAGGGGAAGGAAAAATGAAAGACACTGAGAAGAAAAAAAAAAGGATGATGGAGGGAGCATTCGTGCCTGTTGAATGTTGGCGCTGCCTCGAGAGCAGATGCAGAAGCAGGGAGAAAAATATCTCCCTCTAAGCCTAAACCACTAACACACACTTTACAGTAATTTGCTCTCTCCCCTCCTCCTCCTGTTGCTCCCCTCCCCTTCCCTTTCTCTCTTAGGCTTGTTTACAAAAACAGTCCCATACTGTGCACAGACAACACACAGGCAAAACCTGCCTGATCAATGGCCCATTTTACCAGTGTGTTTTTTGCTGTTTGATTTTTTTTCCTCCCCTTGCGCTCCATCTCCAAACATACAGCGCAGATATTATATACAGTCATCCTCAGACTTAACACACATACAGTACATTATTCCCACACACACACACACACACACACACACACACACACACACACGCTCTGTCTGCTCCTGTCGGTCACAGCAACATGAGCACACATCTATACACATACTTAATCTTTTCACTCTGTGATGCCGCGGGGGATTTCGCAAGGATTATGAGATATTAAACCCATAGATTATCCAATCAAATCACAGCTCGACCCCTTCACCATAATGCATGACTCCCCCACGCCACCAATGTCCATGCGCACCGAGGAGTGGCACTCGCGCCAATGGAAATACATCATAAATACATCTCATCTGCTACAGCAACATAAATGTGTTTTAGATAGAGGATCATTTACAGTCAGAGTGAGTAAAGCATATTGATAATGATATTTTTCTCGCCTTTCTATTATGACCCGCAGAGCAGATGATAATCTCTATACTCTCAGTGTCGAGCTGAGAGTATAGTCTATACATAAGTCTGTATAGCAGAACGCTGCTGTGTGAGGGGGAAACATTTTTCTCTCCCAATTTCAATCCATTCTACATGTCTTCCCTGAAAAGCAGCCACGCTGAATGGTAAATATATCAGCAGAGACCATCTCCCCTGCTCTTTCAAGAACATTTACAGCAGGGAGGAAGAGTTGGACGTGGGAGGGGTAAAGTGTAAGTGTGTGTCTGTGTCTGTGTGTGTGCGTGTGTGGTGGGGGGGGGGCAAAGACAATTTACAGTCTTCGCCTCCCCTCCGCTCCATCACACAGCGATGGTCACTGCATCCTGCCGGTCGCCAAGCAACCTGGCATCCCTCATCCCCGCCGTCTCCAGGCAACGAGACCTGCGACCGTAATCAACCTGCAACCCCCCCCCCCCTCTCCTCCCTTTTCTATTCCTCTCCAGTCCCCGATGCTTCTGCTCCCCCGCTTCTCCATCCACCTCCTCGTTGCAAATGCACTTACACTGGGACACACTTGTGAATTTACCCAGGGGAAAAGAAGTAGCACAGGTGGAAATTGGTATATTCACAGGCCAACAACAACAACACCAACAAAAAACAAAGAAAACAAAAGGAGATTAACAGATGCAGCTGATTGAGAGCTCACACTAAGTGTTTGAACAAAGCAACAGAGGCAGGGGAAAAAAAGCAGAGATGCACCAGCACGGTCTGTTAATGTTTCCACATGTGGATGCACACAACGATGCACACACACCTGGGCGGGTAAGCACACAAAGCGGGGAGAAACTCTACCTTCTCCTGAATTCAGCCGGTCGCTACATCAGTCAAGCACAAAGAGACTGACAGCACAACACTCGTACAGTTCAATAACATTTCATCAATGATCTTCAGTGTCAAAGCTGCTTCGCAGGGTTCGCTAGTCTGTCCAGTATCAAGACGAAGCTGACATTCAGCCCTTTTTCAGACAGGCCACAAAAATCCTTAAAGTGAAGAAACTGGAAATCAAAGAGTAAATTTCTAACAACACTGGAGTTGACTCTCAATTGTTTAGTCTCTTCTGACTGTTAAATATTCATGTCAAGTGTTGTTTGACTCAACTCAGTGGAGCGGAGGGGGAAAAGAACTGAATCACCGACAGATTTGTGTTTGTGTGTGTGTTTTTTACGCGTGTGTGTTTGTGTGTATGTGTGTGTGTGTGTGTGAGTACAGATAGGGTCCATGTCCTACTTTCTACTTATCTAATTTGTGCATGGTTTACACACTGTAACTCCACCGTGGTGCAGTGTGTATTCATGCTATGACCAGTCCTTTGCCAGAGTTCAAAGAGCCGAATGAGCTTTGCGACAACAGCCCCTTTCCACTTTTGTGTGTGTTCGCCCATCACGGACGGACGCACGCACGCACACGCACACACACACATACACACACACACGCCCCTACCCCCCGAAACACACTATTTCTCAGTAACAGATGTCTGTATTTAAGCTGATAACCACACTGCCTCAATGCACCTCCAACCCCCTCCACCCTTGCTGCCACCCACTGTTCATTATGTCAAAACTTTCATTCATTTCTTCCTTCCCTCCCCCAACCCTCGCTTATTGTCCCATCCCCCCTTCATTTATCCAATTTCTCCCTAATTCACACTCATTTACCACCTCTGTAAATCCAATCTGCATTTATCATTATAGTCGCCCCAGAGTGACGTACAGAGAACGGGCCCTTTTTTTTTTGTTGTTGTCAGTCAGCGCCGCCTGTCCTGCATCGTCCCCGTCGTGCATTGATATGCACGCATATGTAAATGATCCGACACCAGATACATTCATCAAGTGAACACATTTGCTCTGAGGCGCGCTAATTGCTATCATCATCATCCGCTCAACTCACTGACGTCAAGATACAGGCTACGTAGGGGGCACTGCTTTATCTGCTTATTGTCAGATACATAAAATAACATGTTCTCTGTGCCCCAGTGAACCAAATCTGAGAACCTCCTTCATGTTTTTGTCATGTATTTTTTTTTTTTTTTTTTTTTTGGCTTGTTACACATTAAATATCAGTTTCTACCTATTTGTCTGTCTTAACTATAAAAAAGAGAAGAAAATGCAAAGATAGAATAAGTCTGCAATGCTAACAGGTATATTAGAGACTTTTAAATCCCCTTGCAACTGGTCATGACCCATGTGTATCTACAGCAGAATGTTTGCTCGGACATTAGGGCACAAATTACAACATTCTGGCACTACAACTTCCCATCCCATATCCTCCGTAAAAAGCCTGGGCTATATTTAGCATATGCATTTATTTCAGACTATTGATAAAACCCCTCTGTCTGCTCCGTCTGAGCCCTTATGGCTGAGTAAATGTCAGGCTTAGTCAGATGTTCCACTCACAGAGGGCTCTTTCCTCTCGTACGGGCAGCTTAAACACAGAAGGCCTCGCAGCACAGATTTCGCTCTCACACACACACACACACACACACGGCAGATAGTGAATGAAGAAACCTGAGAAGAGCTCATAATAAACCCGACAACTTCCATCCACCCATGCATCCATCCATGTCTTTGGATGTATACTCTCCACGGGAACACACGCGCACAAAAGCAAACAGACAGTTACACACAGACGCACAAAAGCACACACCCTTCATTAAACCGTGTTAGTGTGAACACCTGCCCTCCCTTCCCCCACTGCACATGCAAATACATACCAAACATACACAGAGTTACCCTCTCACTTGGGCACAGTTGCACTATTAAGAGGTTATTGCATTTAAAAATAGTGCAGAGGCATTGTTGCAAATATCGATTCAAGTGAGTGAGTGTTGATGAGGAGCAATGCATTGTGTCTCTACCGAAGCAGATACGAGCTTTGGGGGCTGCAGCTAACAATTCTTTTCCTTTTTGATTAGAGTAAAAGTCTGACAGCTAGACTGGTTCTTAAATAAACGAGATATAATGTGTTAAGCGTCAGAGGCGCTGGTATGTAGAGTCTCCTCCCTTCGGACAGAACCGGGTTGGCTATTTCCCCGTTTTCGAGAATTTATGCTAAACTACGTAAGCCAGTCGGCCGCAGCTTCGTATTTACCATACAGACACGAGCATGGTATCAATCCTCTCATCGAACTCCCTGGAAGAAAGCAATGCAGCGTACTTCCGTAAATGTCAAACCTTTTACTTTAATCTACCTATTTTTTTTGTTTGTTCTCTCAAATGTCAGAAAATAGCAAAATATATTCATTACAAGTTCCCAAACCAAGAAAACTGGAAAATATGTACATGTAAAAAGTTGGGACCAGTGAATTATGGCCATTTGTTCTTGAAAATTTACTTGAATGCTTAATGGATTATGAAAATAGTTGCAGATTCACGTTTCGCTGATTATGTCAAATCGTTTCAGCACTAATGACCTCCAATGGCAGACAGCGACGTGACTCAGTCGTTCGGCTCGTTCAACAGATATTTATGTAAAGTTGCTGAAATCTAAGTTCAGTTTTGGAGCTCGCTGTGTAAAATGCCTCCTTTTAATGTGGCATAACTGGATGTTATTGTCCCTGTGAGCCTCACAGCAGCTGACTAGGCCGGACAAACTGGCCCGAGACAGCACAGAGATAAAGTGATAAGAACAGAGGGGACAAGAGTACAAGATGTCCAAGCATGACAGAATGAGAGTACATCTCACTAAATTTTCTCTCTTCCCAACCTCCATTTCCACACTTCCTCTCAGACTGAATCTGTTTTACTGCTCCTGCCCTTTTTTCCCCCTCTCCTAACTCCACCATTCTCTCACTTTCTTTCCTTGCTTTCGGCTGAATGTGCTTTTGACACTCTTCCTCCCCCTCCCCACTTAGAGACGGGCTCTCTCACCTGAAATTAAACACAAGGCCAGGTGCCACTCCGATACAACCATCTGTTCGTCCCTGCCTGACTTCCTTCTCTTTCTTTTTTTCCCTTCTTTCTTCTTTTCCATTGTTAGCTGAGAGGAAAAAAATCAGTGAAATAGCAAGGAGAAAAAAAAAGCAGTAAGTCCGACTCTTACTTCCCAGAGAGGAGAAATGCTAAAAAAAAAAAGCAGCGCTGGGTGTTAATGACATCCTTCAGCTGTCTCTACATTCAGGTGTGCTTTCATTTTAGCTTTTTCTACTCAGTCCTATAATTGCTTTCATGTTATTTCTTTTGTATCGCTCCGACCATGAGATGCCAAAGTTAATTATTCTTTGGCAGTGCAGGTGCAATTAGATGACAATTACACCACAGCTGGTAGCAGGGGCGGGAAGCAGTTCTTGTCTGTGTGGGCGTGTATGGAGCTAATAAGATGGTTTTCGTCCTTTTTTTTTTTTTTTTTTCCTTTTGGAAAGGGAGGGGGAGGGCAGGGAAGGATCGAGGGAACACAGGAGGGTTTAGCTTGTTCCACACGGCTTAGAGGTAAGAGGTTGTGAGGAGGAGAGCCGCTGGGGTAGAAACACGGGGGGAAGAGGGCTTTAGCCGTGGGGCACGGGGCCCTGCTGATCCCCTACGAGACGTCAGAAAGGTCACGCTACTGTCACGCTAACAATGGGATTTCTTTTGTTGCCATCCTAATACCAGCCTGCTCCTTCAAACTGTCTCTACAGCCCCCAGCAACCCCCTGCCTGCCACTACAACACTGTTCTACTGCTGAAATTTTTAGTCCATTGACAGAAAATTAAACATTGATTTAAATTAACCATCAGTTAACCAACGATTTAAATAATCGAGTAATCGTTTCGGTCAATTATCAAGGAAAAAAAATCCAAATAATTGCTGGTTCAAGCTTCTCAAAATGTGAGGGCTGTTATTTGTTTCTGTTTTAGGGCTTAAACTAAAGATTATTTTCATCATCGATTCTGTTGATGATTATTTTTCTGATTAACTCTTTTGTCTATAAAATGCCCAGAAGTAGTGAAAAATGCCAAACAAGGTAGTCCATCATGTCTTTTTTTTTTTTTTTGGTTTACCAACAGCCTAAAACTCAGAGATGTTCTGATTACTATCACATCAGACCAAAAAAAACAAACAGCAAATCTTCACATTTGCATTTTTGCTTGAAAAATGACTCACACTCTTAATCGACTATTAAAATACTTGACTAAGCTTCTGTCAACCAACTATTTGATTAATTGACTAATCTTTGTAATATTTAAGCATTTTTAAGCAAAAATGACAATAATATAATTGGTTCCAGTTTTTCAAATGTGAACATTTGCTGCTTTTCTTAGTTGTCTGTGATGTTAAATTAAAAATCACTGGGGTTTGGATTGTTGGTAGGATGAAAACAAACAATTTAACTACATCATCTTGGGTTCTAAGAAGTTGTGGGAATATATTCCAGCCAATAATTCGATTATTAAAAAAAAGATAAAAGATTGACATTATATTTCATACTGCAAATAATAGTTCTTTGCAGCTATACACTGTTCACCTGCTTCCTGACTCTTTCCTCAAAAACTATGGCCATGAGCTGCCATTCAGGAGAGGAAAAGAAAAAAAGAAGTGAATGATGTAGATTTCAACAAAAATAACCAAAAGGAAACGGGGTTAAAGCCTTGTTAGTAAAAGAGGAAGCAGTAGCAAGTCTGGGAACACACTCTGTCTCAGTAATTCCTTGCCTTGTCACCTTGTCTCTCATATAGTCGGTTATTATAGAGACGCGGCTGTCATGTCATATTTAGCTCTGGAAATGTCATTTGGCAGCACACCTGCTGCCTGGCTATGCTAATAAAACCAGGTTTAACTTTGTTTAGAATTCAAAGGGAGAGATGGCTAGAAAGATAGAAGAAGAAAGGAGAGAGAGAGAGAAAGAGAGCGAGAGATAGATAGAGAAAGAAAGACGGAGACACAGAAAGGAAGCCAAACATCAGAGAGAATATGAACTGGCAAAGTCACTCCAGCAGCGAGCCTCATAGCTGTCTCATTCGACCCATGACATGTAGCAAGATGACTCATGCCTTAACTGGATGGATATGTCTGGATGCATCACATATGAAACATAAGAGGGAGAGCAGCCTCTGACCTTTATTGGAGCATATCAGCTAAGGGGGGGGGGGAGTCGAGCCGACATGTCAAACTCAGTTAATTTTCCTGTGTCACTGTGTGTCCACGTGTGTCTGTGTGGTGGGTTCAGATAGCCTAGCACGCCAGTTATTGTGCTCCCTTTTATACACATGTGAGCTGCTGAGGACTCGGAGAGACAACGACACACTCACCCCTGGTAGTGTCTTCTGCTCGTGCAGTGCATTCTGGGCTTTAAGGGCGGACTCACGTGCGCAGTATGTCAGGAAGGCACATCCTGGAGACAAACGGCAGAAGATCAGCGAACTATAAGTGTATGTATTTTTAATGTCAGATTCCTACGTTATATACATATTGTCGGTGTTGGCAGTGCCATGTTATTGTAACTTAATCTTAATTGGCTGTTTGCCCCGAAGGCCTGCAGGCAGAAACATTACTGTGCTATTATAAATATGCCATTTGATATACAGTATGTGCTTAAATGCCTCCTGCCTTTAATCGGGACATCGTTTTCGATGGGTAATTAAAGCAGCATAAAAAAGAGGCAAAAAATAAAATAAAAACAACGAACAACTGTCACTTTGTTAAATAGCTCTCCCAGCAGCACCGGGGATCTATGGGATTATTAAATCATAATACCTGGAGACTATTCTGACACAAGCAGTCTGAATGAGTATTTAATATCACGCTGTTCAAGCAAAATGTATGCAGTCCCACATAATAGAGTAAGGCCTTCATTAACCTTTAGGGCGCCCACAAATCATGAATATGTAAATGTATGCAGAATAGGTGTTATAGGTGTTAGAGGACTGATACCACCTGGCCCTATACGTCTGCCAAATGACTGATGGTTTATGTGGATTTATAGGAGCCTTTGTTTTCTATGCCCACATTTGTATTAGAAAAATGACAGCAAGGATCACTGTTTAGCACGGATCACCTTATCAACCCAAGTCCGTCAGATCTGTCAAGCAGGATTTTGACCGTGTGGAGGGTTTTCTTCCAAAATACGAGAAGCCTGTTCCTCACGTGACGTAGGGGAGCAGTAGCGGTTGACACCAGCGCTTTCGAATTGACTGATATCGCCATATGAAACCAATTAGGGACTGACAAAAGACATTTTCTAAGATCGATCATAGACAACCCTCTTCCTGCTAATGATATTTTACCTATGTGAGTAGTGCTGTGCAACATTTCACGCTGTTAATACTAGAACAATACTGTTCATTCTATATATTTTCTTAATTCTAACAGTCTAAAATTATTTATTCATTCTTGTAGTCTGCGATTTTTTTCAATTTCAGAGTTTGACCAAAGTGTTATGTCTTATTTAAATTCCATGAAGTTGGTGGTTAAGAACAACTATGGTAATATTGTAGTGGCGACCTAAAATTAAGAGTGTCCCTAAATTTCTGTCGTAGAATCATGAGGTAGGCGTGAGGGGCAACCTCCCAGCATGCACTGGGGCGACGAGCTCATGAAGACAAGTCATTTCATGTGTGTTCAGTTGTGTTTTGCACTATGTTCAGCAATATTTCTACTGCTTCCACATGTCCATTGCTGTAGTACAGTTAGTTAGCTCTCCAGTTGGAGTGCCCATAGCAGACTGACTAAAAGTTCAAGAGTGTGTTGGCCACGAATCCAAAAGCTGCTGGCAGAGAACCCTGGCTCTTCCTATGTCCGTAGTCAGGACGCTAAACTCAATGAGCTCTTGATGAGCAGGCCAGAGCTTGCAAAGTAAGGCAATGTGAAAATACTGTACGGCACTCTTGTATGTGGTCATGTCTAAAAAAGAAAAAAAAGGCAATTACCTATTACAATTAAAATATTTTTGCCCAATTCTGCTAAAATGGTTATTCCTCGACTTAAAAAAAACTCCTTTTTCTGGGAGATGAATTGAATTATCTTGATTTGACTTGAAAATACTTCGACTGAGTCACTACCTCAATTTTCAAAGTTGAATCAAAGTTTTTTTTGTTTTTTTTCAGTGTGATCCAAAACAGAAACCATGACTAAAATATTTGGAAATGTGATGGTACAAACTTTCCACCAACTCTGCATTAAACATTGTTTTTCTTTTGACCTCACTGGGAGCCTTAAAGCGGCTCCAGAGGGACAACGGCTAAATGAGGAATAGCCTCACTGATATTTACTGGGAATTCAGTCATAACTGGCGGCTATAAAGATGCAACTATTGTAACTACATGTTTTGCTCTCTCCCACTATCTTGCCATGATATAATAAATACTAAATCAGCAACATTTTCCCCCAACCTAGGCTCTCTGAGACAAAATCTTATCGAATGGGAGTTCTTGGTGCTTACCTTTGTGCATCCCTGTATATTTGTCCTTTATCACCGTCAACTCATAGATCTTGCCAAACTGCTCGAAGATGGGCTTCAGGTCCTTCTCCTCCAGGTTTCGGGGTATCTGCCCGATGAAGAGCTTGATTGCGTCAGGCTCCTTCATTGAGAAGTCTGGGGAGGAATAATCACACACACACACACACACACACACACACGCAGAGTGGAGGCGGTCAGGGGGAGCAGACAGGAGCCTGCAGGCTTAAATTCACACTGCACAGGAGGTGCAAACAGGAGGCCGGGGATGGAGATGCAGATGGGAGCATTCAGTGGGAATGGGAAGCTGAAATTATAGTTTCTGCACCATTGGAGAAATGTCGACCCTCAGCCTCTAGTAGATTTTAGGAGTGTATAACACAGATATCAAAGTAAAACACGTAAATAGCACTAAGATTGTTATATAGAATAATATATTGATATATTAATAGATGACAATGCTTAATAAGTAACCTAATTCCACCATGGACTCACTGTTGACTATCACAGATACATTGTCAGAGCTATAAAAACTATACATTCTATAGGAATAGTCATGTAATTTTATTTGAGGGGTTCGGAAGCAATTACACATATTTTTTGACACAATTTCAAACAGCTGAAGCCGCTATTTCTTATTTGCATGAAATGCAAAATAAAACCATTGCTTAGTGTAGAAAATGAAATTATAATCCCATAACTTCCATATTCTTGGCTTTACATTAACATTTGGAATCAATATTCACGATTCATAGCTACAGAGCTAAGATATATTCTCTTTGCCAACATAAGGATGATAAAAAAAATATCCAAGTCACATCACGGCAAATGATAATAAACACAAATCTCTCCTCGCTCTGAATTCGGTGTAGGCCGCCTACATTGAAGCCCCCACAGAAAACATGCCAGTGGGTCTGTCAACACAGCTGGAGACCTGCGCTCTCTTTGTCAAGACGTGAGTGACAACAACAATGACCTGAACATGATTTTACACATTTGACCAGAACCACCAACCAACAAAGAGTTAAAAAAAAAAAAAAAAAAAAAGAAGAAGGAAAAAAAGAAATCATACCTGTGGTGCTGCTCGTGGCAAAGAATCGGCGGAATCAGTGGATGCCTTTCTTCTTCCCCCCGCTGTTATTTAGTTATCAAATCTCAATTATTCAGTTCATTTGCCTGTGAGAGCGTCTTTGAATCCTGTAACAAGTTAGGCCTGCGCCCCCCCTACAACAACACAAGTAACATCCAGCGACGGTCCTTTATCCTGCATGAGCGTGTTTTTCTAGATCTGCCTGTTGTTTCCCCCCCCCCTGCTCTTTCCTGACAGATGCTCCGGTTTTTTTTTTTTTTTTGCTTTTGGTTTTTTTGTTTTTTTTCTCCCCCCCCCCCAAATAAATCTGATATAAAAATAAACAAAATCTCTCACTGGCTCGGCTAAATGGAGAGTGTTGAGATGAACTGATAGGCTATTTAGGCTTCCTTCAGTAGACCGTGGGGAATTGGCAGTCTGGCTGGTTGTCCTCTCCCTCTCCCTCTCCTTGTGTGTGTGTGTCTGTACTCCTTTGACGTCGTAAGCCGGTGTCTCCCTCCCTGTCCATCTCAGCTCCATCCCTCCCCTGGGCTGTACGAGCCGTGATGTCTGTCGCCAGGGACCGTCGCTAAATTACCAGCCCTGTGACAGCCGGAGTAAGTGTGTGCGCGTGTGTGTGTTGGGGGGGGGGGGGGTATCAAAGAAGTCATGATTGTACAATGTGATAGAACATTTCAAGTCTAAGGATTGTATGTGTTTTCGGTCACAACGTCTGTATTATTAACCATTGGACTTGGAGATTGTGCCATGTTCCCGAATATCCAGATGTTCTTGAAAAGACAGATATTTATATATCTTCTTGTTTTCCCTTACTCTGTCGCATAACTGTCACATGGATGACTGCTACTAACCATTATTTTCATTATTGATTAATCTGGTGATTATTTTCTCAATTGACCGATTCATTGTTTTGTCCATAAAATGTAAAAAAAAAAAAAAAAAAAAAAAGGGAAAAATGCCTGTTAAAATTTACCACAGCCGGAGGTGACGTCTTCAGTTTACTGTCATGTATGACAAAGAAAAGCACAAAAAAAAAAAAAATCTTCATATTCAAAAATTGCTTTCATATTTGGATTAACTGATCAATTGCTTAATATATAAAATGTCAGAAAATAAAATAAAAATTGCCCATCAAAATTTCCCGAAGCCCAGGCTGATATGTTTTGTTCCACCAACAGTTCAAAACCCGAATGTATTCAATTTAATATCATAGCAGACATAGAAAAGTAGCAAATATTCACAGTTGAGAAGCTGGAACCAGTGAATTTTTGGCATTTTTATATCATTACCAAAGCCGCTGCTGATTCATTTTTTTTGTCAGTCCACTCACTGATTAATTAACTAATTGCTCATCAGACCTCACATCGAAAGACAAATGTTCTTGTAGTAACAATAACTTTTATATTACTTTTGTGGATGGCTACATGAAACATCCATTTATTACGTATAATAAAGTGACATGTTGGAGGAACAATGAAAATATAAACACACCAGATCAACTGTTCGGCAATAATTCAGGAGATCTTACACTGATGTCAGGTGCACTACATTTAAAGAAGCAAACACAGAGGCACTCCAGTCGATAAGAGAGAAAGATCTAAGATTACAATGGAATTTAATGGAATTCACAAGCATCAATGTTTGCTTTTATAGCTGTAAATAGAGTTGACGACGACACAAAATAACATCACTTAGAAGTTTGCCTTTCTTCCAGTTGCATCACATTTTCAATTTTCGATTTAATACCCAAAATGGCGGTTTCAATTAGGGTTCCAGGACAGCGACACACGGCAAGACAGTCCCGAACGAGGGCTATAAATGTACACCCACCCATCCTTTATCTACACCCACTTATCCTGTGCAGGGTGACGAGGGGCTGGAGCCCGTCCCAGCTCACATCTACATTTACGCAGTCATGTGCAACACATACAAAGTCAGTTTTATCTGTCCTGTCTTTTTTTTCCCCTGATTCTGTTTTATCTGCTCAGTTGTTTGGGTGTTTTAACCTAGATTTAAAGGCCTAGACAGGCCAAACTTAGCTTAAGTTAGACACCCTAGACACATTACATCTGTTGCACTGCTTATCTGTCTGTAACAATGTTTGCCTGAATACTCCCTGTTAAAGAAAGTGAATAAATACGCATCGGTTGCGAGGTGGGATGCACCCTGCACAGGTCATCAGTCTGTTCGCATAATGTAGACTTTTATTTAGTTTAATTTGGTTGAATTAGTTTGTAGGTACCATCTCATCCCAGGTCTGTTACGCTCAGTGAGCAGAGAATGGGTTTTACATGACTGTCAAATGTTTATACACAAACGCGCACACACACCCACTCAAATCAGACTGAAAGGCACTTTGGATGAAGCCATATAAAGAAAAGGCATATGTTAGGTGATGTTAGACATCAGGGCAGCCAAGTGTTAAAAGGAGCCTCCTCCCTCAGAATCAAGAGGTAGAGAAAAGACAGGCAGGAGGCGTTCGCTCTTTTTCGTTTTTCGCGTGGTCGGTTAAAAAGCAGGCGGTGCCTGACGCCGAGCCACGTAAATCCGCCTTTTGTTCTCGCCGCGGAGCTGGCCGTGGTCCTGAAAGGGCTCGGCTCAACCCGTGGCTCGCTGTCGGGGCTGCGATGTTACCTCTCTGAGCGGAGCAACGAAAAACGAAAACAAAAACAAACGAAAAAAAAAAAGGCATTATTTCCATAAGTGTGTTCGTGGGTGCGGGGGCCGCATACACACACACACACACACGCCCTGTGTGGAATCTCGGCGGCATGTAAACAATGAGCCCACATGACAGCAGGCTGCACACACCCGACACATGCGCACACGGGCGACACTTCAAAGCGGTCACGATCTGGACCTGCTCGGCGCGGGCGGTGACCGCCGCGTCGTGAACGCAGCAAAACCCCCGCGGGCACAGGTCTCTCTCTCTCTCTCTCTCTCTCTCTCTCTCTCTCTGCGGCCGCACCATCAAACGCTGCGTTCCCAGCAGCAGCGCGTCTCCTCGGATTGCCTCTTATTTTAAGACCGCCATCTGCCATCAGTCACTAAATCCTGTCTGCCTTCCGCCCTTCAGACCCCAACATAAGCCTGCAGTGCAGGCGTGGCAGAGACTGACTTCATCTGGTCCCGATCAGGTACAAATGGATGATCTACGTAAACGTGATTTGTGGCATTTAGACGATGGATGGCATTTTTTTTTTATTTCATTTCAGAGTGCAACCCACAACGACATCTGGCGACGAGCCGCAAACACACAACGACGCCAGCAGTGGCGTTTACGTTGCTGCTGGGCTTCAAGTATGTGACTTTGCAAAAGATAAGCCCCGGTATCCGGGGATTAACGTGCGTTTGTGCGCTTTAAACAGTGTCGGAAGACGTCAACAGACCCTTCACTTTAGTAAAAGTAACAATACAACAATGTAAAGATGCTCAATAACAGGTAAAAGTCCTGCATCAGAAATATTACTTAAGTGCCCATTTCAGTGTGTTACATATAGACTATATTACTGGGTTTTTATAACTAATGTGTTAATGTGTAAGTAGCATTTTACTGTTGCAACTTGTGGAGGTAGTCCCTTTTTTTTTTTTAACTGCTGGTCAGCTCAGTCTAACTTTGCAAAATCACCATTTTCATAAAGATATTTCTATCATTTTAATTGGGCCCTAAAAGTCTTTTTTTTTCTTTTTCTCTCAAAGCAGGTGCAGAAATCTGTTTAGTAAAGTAACAAGTCACTACAACTGTTGAATAAATGCAGTGGCGCAAGTACATGTACCTCCAGATTGTACTTAAACACAGTACTTAAGTAAATGTACTTAGTTTTATTCCAGCGCTGGCTTTAAACTATAGACAGAAAAGTTTCCTGGAGAAGTGAAATACTTCAGAAACGGCCTGATCTGTAACTCAAACAGAGGGCAAAGGTCATCAAGGGGTCCTCACTTTTTTCTCTGTGTGGTGAAATCCATGTATCATCAAATTTGGTGATTTTGACATTTTTTTCCTATTAACCGAGGGGATTAACTGTCCCTTTATGGGTGGAGCAACCCCACCTACTTCTTAGGCTAAAACACTTTTTAGAACCCAACCGCATTATGTGACGAAAAGAGCAAAAGTTTTCCTCAGCTCCACGAAAAACTGACCTTTCGGAGACACGTGGGTTTTCACGGGATGAAAACCGACCGACACACCTGACTGGCTAAGATGCTGGAAATAAACAGACAGACAACGCGGCCTTGCTTTATTTTGATATGGACATTAATACTTTATTACACAAAAAAATGCTTTCACAGCACAGATATGGATAAAGAAGAGAAAGACATAGATAGAGAGAAGGAGAAACGGAGCGTGTTTAAGGGGTATCCAGTAATCCTGGCTTTACTCACTTCAATGGGCCTCTCTGTCCAACCTTCTCGTTCTCCTGCGATTCCTCTCGGACACACACCTAAACACACCGTGAGAGAGAGAGAGAGAGAGAGAGAGAGAAACAACTTCAGCTTTTTATTCCATCTCCCAGCCTGCTGTGTTGCTGGTTTCTATATACCTGCGGGTGGCACTCAGTTTAGGATGTGTTAAAACTCAAGGCTTACTCAGCTGCATTCATGTCAGACCATGAAGGGCCATCATTGGACGCAGCGCAGGATTTCAGAAGAGGACAGCCACCACAGCACACACACACACACACCCCGCTTCCATCAGTTAACCATGTGGGTAAAGGTTGCCATCACATCAGACACATCAAAGTGTGGCTCTGGATCCCTGAGGATGAAAACAGGAGGGAGGGGATGAAACAGGAAACAAGTTAAAATTCAAGGGATGGAAGATTTGTGTGACATTCAAGAACATGAAAACATCACGGGTTTGAAGGGAGCTACATCTTACTTTCTCTGTTTTCTCTGTTTTTTTTTTTGGTTTGTGTGCTGCTCATCTGACAAAGCAGTCTAATAGAGTAAAAAACGCTCCTGGGAGGATCTGCTGACACCTGGCGACGGCTGGCTCGCCCTGAGCTGACCAGAGCGCTTATTATCTGTCTGCTTCGCCTCCTGCTGATCTCCTTAAACGTCCAATCGGCTAGAAAAAAAAAAAAAAACGCGTCGAACTAACTTCTGGCTTCACTCCCTCGTTTCGTTATTTCATTCGCATTCACGCCCCGTTCTTTTGCAGAGTTGCATGTGCAGACGAGACTTTCAGTTTCTCGTTAAAATCGATGGTCGTTTCCCTGAACGAAACCCGTGCCAGTTAAAGCGGGTCTGAATTAAGCCCCGTTTTAACCGAGCGGATTAATAAATTAAAGCTCATCTAGATCGATGTGTGTTTAGAAGAAGAGAAAAAAAAAAAAAAAATGAAAGGAATTAATAAGGTTTATTTCTTTCTTTGCAATACTTAGAAATCAATGAAAGTTGGGGAGTATAAGATTATACATTATGGTGTATAAGATTCACTTAGAATACTTGATTTAATGGTTTAATTAATTTAAGACAAAGAAGAAACATCTCCTTTGATAAATAGAAGAATTTCTTTTAAGAGCATAATCTATATATATAAAAAGAAAAAAAAATAATATATATATAAATCCAACAAGGTATTAAACAGTCCAAAAGTCTGATTAACTACATTAGATTTTCTTGCTAATTAATTAATCACGTAGGACCTCTGATACTATTCTATTCTGTAATTGACTAATCAATCTGGCTGATTATCACTCTGTCTTGCGAACTTGTTCTCACACTGAGGCCCTGTGTGTGGAGACAGTTTGGCCTCAAAATTAAACACCTCTCACATTCCCTTCTTCCATTAATGAAGCAGGAGAGACTTCCTCGGTGTCACGAGGGAAACAAACACCTGTTTTCAGTGAACCCTCTACTGGAGATGTGTCCTTCACACCACCAGCACAGAGGACAGTCAGGTGGATGATCCATACTATAAATGGATTTGGTAAAGAACAGACTAACTTAATGTGTTAACTGTGTGATCACACAAACTAAATTAGGCATAACAGACACGACTGAAAATACCAGTGTAATGCAAACTTCAATCACACGAACAAATCTTGTTCTTGTTTCAAGGCCCATTTGAAACCTACCCCAACCGTTTGATTGTTGTAATAGCAAACCAAACAGAGGAAAAACAAAAACACTAAGACTGCAATATGAAGCTCGTCTGTCTTCTATAGTCACATAGTTCTATAGTCTACACTAAGTAATCTTTACGCTTTTCGGCTCAGTACAGTTAACTGTGGCCTGAGAAAGCCCACGAAAACTTTTTTTTTTTTTTTAAATTAAGATTTTATGAATCAATCAATCAATTAAACATACGTGCTGGTATTGAATAATAGGAATTTCCCAACAGGTTGAAGTACGCAACCTCAGTCTCGACATTGCTTCATTAAGTGCAACTTTTCATCGTGTTTGTAATTTAAATGCCAGGTTTAAATTCAGAGCACAGAGATGATTTTTTTTAAAGGATTATAAATCTGACCAATTAAATTATATATTTTGCCTTTAGAAATGTTTGCGTCTTCTTTGCAATGACAGCAAAGTAACTACATGGTACAAAAGATTATGCATTTTATTCAACTAGTTACTATTTAAATACAGTAAATGTACCTAAGTGTAAGGAGTTTTTCCGTTCTTTTAGTGTAATTTCTTTAACCTCTGTTATAATTTTTATATTATATATTATAAAATAATATATAATATAATAATTTTTATTTATCTATTTTAGACTTAATAAGTCAGTCTAACGCAGTTTCCTATTACATAACTATTTTTGACACTATTAAAATAGTGATTAAGTGTTGCCTTCCAATAGCAAAGCGTTATTCCATAAATTGTAGTAAATTCTGTGATGTAATTTGAATCCACTTTAATGGTCTTCTTAGAGACATTGGTATGCAAATTTCTCTGGTTATCACCAAAAGGATAATGTTCTAGTTTAGGCAAACCAAAATGTTATACATAGATGAAGACTAGTAGTTTAGGGCAGTGGTGCAACAGTCCAGGGATCAGAGAAAAGAAAAGGAAAAAAACAAACAAAAAAACAAACAAACAAACAAACAAAAAAAAGCAACACAGTTTTTTAAACTCAGATTTTTATTAGTCAGTACAAGTAAAACGAAACTGAAGACGAGAATCTTCATCCTCTCCAAAAATGCACTTCTTCTGTGTCGGTGTTGGAGGGCGAAAAAAATAACTCACACCTCTCCCTTTGACTAGACTCTTGCCGCTCTCCTTCAAGGAACTCAATGAGACGTGAAACTATCGCCGAAGGGATCTTACGCACTGGTGGAGAAAGCATTGCTTCACAAATATAACAATGGGAGTTGGAACAATGAAAAATAATTTTTCCCAAATATGCAAACGTGTATTGTAGAACAAACAGGAATTCTATAACATAGACTGTGTTTTTCATACCCAAAGTGGAATTTAAAGTGATGTTTTGCGAAAAGCTACTGGGATACTGCTGATATGGAAGAGAAGCAGTCAAAACTGCTCACTGAAAAACTAAGTAACAGCAGAAACATTGCACCAACTACACTTCTTTTTTTTTTTTTTTAATTCTCTTAGCAAAAATAACTATCTTCGGATTCAAATTGGAAGAAAATGAGGAACTGCCTTTGACTAGTTGACTTACACTTGACCGCATGCACACACACATACCATGCACACACTCTGATCTATATCAAACTGATACTCAATTACATATTCAATGCAATGCTTCATTACTGGAGCGAATAACACAAAAAGTGAATTATATATATCCACCTCTTAGTTTCTTTAATCTTCTGTCTTCCCTCTTCAGCTCAGCAGCCCTCTCAGAGCCTCCGTTTCCTTTTACATCTCTTGGTGTTGTCTCTTGTTCTCCTCAACGATTTAAACATCCTTTATTCATCGCCATTTTCCGTTTTCTTCTGGTAACTGCTGAATTTTGCTCGTCAGTATAACCTTTTCCTCCGATGTCCACCTCAGTGTCTGCACTTTGATGCACCGACATTTGCCGTTTCAGATTTTCAGAGGCCTCTCATGGCAGCACGTGGACCTCGAAACTGAGTGACTTGCAAGTTACCCAACAATCTTGAAAGTCCTTCCCCTGCCTTCATGACATCCACAGTGATTTAGAGAGCTCAAAGCAACATCTCCAGTCAGTATCGTGGGGGTGGAAAGGGTCTTTTCGGGGGGAACATTGGACCAGCATTTCCCCCTCCCCTTGGACCTGGACGTTTCCCTCTTAACCTTGGATTGGGGCCATGGAACCGAGGAAAGGGTGCGCGTGGGGGTCCCCCGAGATGCGGGTGATGTGCTGAGTGGGGAGGCCGATGTGGAGGTCGTAGCCCAGGGTGACGCATTTCAAGATGGGGTGGTGGTGGTCTTCTTGGAGTGTAGTGCAGTGGAGGAGGGCTGTGCCGCTGGTAGTCATGGGCATAGTAAGGGTCTTCTGAAGGTGAGAGTGGGGGAGTGATGCCTCGACCTCTGGGGTACTGGTGTGGAGGGCTGCCTGGCCTGTAATATGGATCATCTGGGTGTCGGTAAGTGTCGTCCTGAAAGAGAAGGGCATCACGGCGGCGGAGCCCGTCGTGGTACCGATCAAGGTCCTCCTGATAACGCAAGTCATTTGGGTGAGGGTGTAAATCCTCAGGTTGTCGAGGGCGGGGTCGGTCGAGTTCATACAGTGGATCATCTGAATGAAACATGGACTTGTGCTGATGGTCATGCACCACCATCCCACTGATGGCACTGTCGACTCTGGCCCCACTCAGCTCCCCCGCACGGTTAATCGCCTGCTGATCTGGGGGAATCATCATACTGCTGGTTGCAGAAGGAGTGGCGTCAAAGGAATGAGGAGGGGGAGGTAACTTTGGGACAGGAGGGAGATTGCTCCTGAAGAAACCAGGGGATGCGATGGCACCCTGCTGGGAGGCTACCTCTTGAAGTTCCAGAGTTTGCTCTGTTTGGTATGGATAGAGTCCTGACGTGTTGTTTTCTCCAGGCCCTCCAGGCACTGTCACATTGTAGCCTCTGGGTTGCTGAGAGCTGCCCTCCGGGTAAGTGTCACTATACCAACCCCTTTCATTCACCCCCTGAAAGCTCTCAACTGTCTGTGTACCACTGCCACTGCCTGGGGCTCTTTCTCCAGACATTAGCCCTCCTGTTTGTGCAGAAATCTGTTGGTAATGCGCAACAGGTGCAGTGATCCCATGCTCTGACATCTCTTGTTTGCCACAGGGTTGTGGCTGGTAGACCTTCCCATTCTGAGCCACAACTGGCTGCAAGTGACCTTGCTGTTGGGAACTGTTGAGGTTCTTCTGAGTGCTATTCTGGTATGCAGTTGGAGCTGTTTTAACAGTTTCTCCAATAGATGACTGATTTTTGTTTGAAGTTAATGGGACCATCACAGGCTTGTCCATGATCTCATCTTGAGTAGGGGTGCCTCCGCCCTCGTCCCGCACTGGGGTCCCATCCTGGTTGTCTGTGCCAGTTACTGGGCTAAGACTCTCGCCTCCCACTGGGTTCGTAGAAAAACCCAGATCAAATGCATTAAAAGCAGGGTTCTCCTGCAGGAAGCTGTGGATTTTAGACTCTAAACTCTTAGAGGACACGGACGGCTCTGGCTCTGTTGTCAAATCCATGTCTCTATGGAGAGCCTGGACCAGGGCAGAGGCTGGGTTGGAAGTCTGAGGGGGGACTTGGGAACTTGTGCTCTGCCTTACAGAAGAGATTTGTGAAGAAGGCACAGGTGCAACAGAGGAGAGAGATGGGCTCAGAGAGGGTACTGCTAAGGCAGATGTGGATGGAGGAAGGATCTTGCCTGTACTGGAGGCGGTTGAGGAAACATTTGCAGCTGGGCTGCTCAGAATAGAGGTGATGCCTAAGTGAAGAGAAGAAAAATGAAAAAATGTATTTTAAAGAAGTTATTTTTAATGTATGATATAAAATAGATACACATTATAAAGTTTTTTGTTTTGGAACTAAGCAGAGGATTCCCTATTCTTACCCTCAAGGCTGCCTTGGCCCTGGACTTTGGACAGAGCACCGAGGAGCTCTGCAGGACTCACATCCACCTTGGAAAGGATGTTTACCAGTGAACTAGCATCCTGAGAGGCCACAGAGATAGCCGGTGTGGTCCTTACTGTGGAACCAGCAGGGGCAGCAGGAGGACTCTCCACCAAAGGTCCTGGAAGACAGAGAGGGACAGTCACTTTAACTGTAAATCGCCTTAACTTATCATTGGGATGTTACGTGTTTGCGCAGCAAAAGCACTTGATGATTTCAGAGAAATTAGAACTACTATTACAGGTGGATGCTGGGACTCAGACCTCTTAAGTTCTGTGTTGCAGATACAGGTACATGACATAATAATGACACAATAAATATTCTCTTACACCTTACACCATTTTACAATTATTTTATTTTGGAAGAGTGGATTATTATGACATTATGAGTGCATGTGTCCATAGAGCATCTTTTTTCAATTGTTCCCAGAGAGGAGAGAGCATATGCGGCAACATCTCTAGGCTGCCTAGAGAAAAGGCGCTGCACCTAGTGCCTTTTTTCAGAGTGCTCCGGCTCTTTTGTACAGCTGCTCTGAGCGCTTCTTGTTGAAAATCTTGGAATCTCTGAAAATCTCTTTTCAGAAAGGCACCGGTGCTGTCACTGGAGTTCCTTTTAAGGCAAGCGATCGGATGGGGCCCTGGTCACCAAGAAAATGGAGGAGAAGCTTGTTCTGGCCAAGTCTGTCTATCCCAAGCTGTTTTGATATGTTACATAGAAACTATAGCAACGAAGACAGACAAGCCCATTTATGGAAGCAGATCGGCTGTACGCTTGATGGCGCTGGTGAGTGTTGTGCTTGTGTCACCGTACGCGCTGTAAGCTTATGTTCAACCAATAGTAATAAACGAGCATCGTCCCTTTGCTTTTTATCATAAAACAGGGGTGGTGATGTGTTGTCAAGATATTGTTGTCATAGAAACAAAACCCAGGCACAGCGCTTTTTTGATGAAGCGCTCCCCAGCGCCCTGCCCGTGCTTTTTCTGCTAGAAAAACCACCCTAAGGACGTCATAGGTGTATATTAAGACACAATGAGCCATGGTCGTGAGGTAAATACACAGAAAGTTATAACATCAGAAGAGTTCAGAGTTTCATTCAGTTTTATTATGATGTTATAATTCCACCTGTTTTTATGAATAGGCCCCAGCACTCACCTGTGTTCTTCATGACTGAGCTTAAACTGTTAAGGATGGAGCCAATTTTACCCAGGTCAACACTTTCCGCAGATGCTGCAGGAGCAGCTGCAGGGGCTGTGACCTGTGTGACTGGCTGCTCTGTTGCTACTGATGGCTCCTTATTTGCAGGGACTGGGGTGAACACCTCTGGGTGGGTGGGGGATTCAATTTGCTCCTCAACTGAGGAGATAAATATGGCAGTAAGAGAGAGGTTGGATGCTGTCAGATATGCATTCTTTCTATCTAATGATGCTCGATAAGTGCAGTTATATTTGTTTTTAGGCCACACAATTAATTTGTCACTGATTTTCTACAAGTGAGAATTTCCAGATAAGGAAATTAGTTGTTGAATTAATAAAAAGGAATACACAGCAAAAAATAGTGACATGGTTTTTATATGAGAGGGTTGTACAGCCAAATGCAGGTGCTAAGGTGCTATAGGCAATAAAATGAAAAACTGGACATAAAACTTGAAAATTACACATTTACAGCTGATTGTAGTTGCACAAATGTATCTAATTTTCATTAAATGGCTCTATGGTTGGTAAAGAGTGATCCAGAGAAACTGCCTGAAACCCAGTTTGGAAGCAAAATACTTGGACCTTCTCCACTAACATGTAACTTGTGATTTTCTGCATGAATCAGTGGCTCCACTTGCCTGCTTTGCGATTCTGCTCATTTTCATAATTTCAACACATTTTCAAAAGAATTCTGCCACAGAAAACCGAGAGGAATAACCACACATCTTTTAATATTGCATTTAAAAATCCCTCACTGTGCAGTCAGCCCTAAAGTCCCTAATCACCAGACCACTCCTCACCTATAATACCACCACTTTCCATTTCCTCCTCAGATAGCTCCATGTCCTCCACTTCACGATTGTCATTCTGTCCAAGAGTCTCTGTGTGTCTGGGGGATCCTCCCATTGAGGACAGAGGGCTCGGGGCCGGCGGCTCCGCCTCATCATCCATAGCAGAGCCATCAAGATCTGGATCGGGGTGAGCCATTTCCAGACCACGGAAAGGGGACTCCGACCCCGTTGGAGACGGTGCATCTGCAGAGGGTGAGGGGATTGGCGACTCGTCCAGGTCTGGTAAGGTGGCCTTCAGGCTGTCCAGTTTACGCTTGAGGTGGGTCACCCGGTTAGCAAACGTTTGGTAAGCCTTGAGAGAAGAGGTAATGATGTATTAATAAAAGTTAAAAAAAAAAAAAAAAACAACAACAAAAAAAGAAAAACAAGATCTGACAACAACATTTATAGCCAGCTTACAATTAAGCCCACAATTGTGAAAATGAATAAGTACCACTAACTCGATTTTCTTTTTCATGTTGAGTCGACATATCTGGTCATTTTAAGAGTAACCGTCTTTCTCAATACTTCTTGCAATGCGTTCTCTTCTGTAATTTCAGTTGATATGAAGTTTAATCTATTGTACTTACAGTGTGTTTACTGTATGTATATCATATATTACTGTTTTTTTGTATTCCTTTTTTTTTTTGCATCTTTCTTTTTGCATCAGATCTTTATTGTATGGAAATGTGTGCCTTCCATCAAATCCTGAATTAAATTTATGTTCATACTGCCATAAAACAGCGGGAATTATTATGAACACAATATCAACACACATCATTTTACTTCTGGTCTGCGTGTATATACGGGTGACTGGTCCAAAGTGGTTCTCTACATGTTATGGACAAGCAGCGTGACTAAGAAATAAGAGCCTGAACTAAATAACGCCAGGTCGGGCTAACTAGCAATGCTGGCATAATTTTACTTTTATGAACCCATGTTCATAAATTATATGGATGTAGCATTGTAAACAAATTTATAGTTGCACAAGTGTGACGCAAAGGGTTTCATTATATTCTATTTGAGATGTAAAAAGCTACAGGTAACGTATGATTGAGAACTAATGCTTAAACAGTAAACAACAAATATCTGACTTACATTAGCAACAATCTTGACCTCCTTGTACTGCATCTCATAGAAGATATCTGCATTGCTGAGGGCCTCAAGGAGAGGAGGTCCTGTTTTGCTTTGTTTGTCAAGAAACTTGACAAACCCCTGTAGCTGTGCACTTCCTTCTTCAAAGTCCTTGGAGAACTTCTTTCCTCCGGCCTTATCTGTAGGAATCAATTTATGTAGGTATGATTTTGGAAGGAATGTTAAGAGAAAGAAACACAGTCATCGAAATCATTGCTGGTCCTGGCTCATCTGATCTTGCAGGAGGTTAGACAGTACATCAGTAGAAGATGAGTTAATCAGGCACCTTTAAGTTTCTTGAGGGCATCAGAACTGCAGATGTCAACCCTCATAGCTGCCAGCTGTTTTTCTCTCAGGTCCACCTCCTCCAGAGATCTTTTGTACTTGGACAGTTGGTCTATTAGTGCCTGGGGCTAAAGCAGATGGAACAGTCAGTCACAATGTCAGACCAACACAATATTTGAGTAAAGGAGAGAAAGAGGAAAACTACCAGCATAGCTATCTTTTGTTAACTTCATTTGTAAAATAACAATGTTGCAGTTTAGTTAGTTCGGCTTAAAACTTTAATTTCTCACTTACCACAAACTCAGCAACAATCTTGGACCGCATATCTGCTTTACACTCAACTGGAGCTAAAAAAAAAAAAAAAAAAAAAATAAGGATCAGAGATCAAATCATCAGCAAAATATCAGTATAACAAAAAAAAAAAAATTAAATAAAAATATCAGAAATTTTGAAACACAGTTTCATATAAATAACTATAATAATCAAACACAACAACAACAACATACTGTAACTAGTGACACCAAAGTGGATGCAAAGTCTGCTTATGAAATGTGTTTCAAAATTTAAAACTGAAAATACAAATCAAAACTCTGCACAGTTGGTGTTGAGCTGAAATTTTAACGATAATGTCAAAATAAAGTGAGAAAAAAATAAGTCAACACACTTACTTTTTTGCTCCACAGGTGTCTCAGGAGGGGACTCATCTTTGACTAAGCTACTCCTAAGCTCAGCAATGACTCCCCCTGAATACACACCCCTGTCTTCCCAGATGGACAGTATCCTTTCCACTGATTTAATCACTTTGGGGTCAGCTTCATGGCTAGAGTAAGGAGATGGGATGATTTAGTGAAAACAAGGGAGGCCAGAGATTTATGTTGTTATAATGACATTTGTTTTATTTATGTGTGAATGACCTGAACAATTTAAAACACAGGCAAGGACAGAGGAGACAGAGAAAATGAGAAGACGAAGGATGAGATTGACAGGACGGAGAGGATAAATAGGGCAACCTACACAAATATCTAATAAACATCTAATAAACTTTATATCAGGACTGGCTGGCCCCAACAGACCCCCAATAAAACCACATCTCTACAAACAACTTACTTGACCAGCACGAAGGCTTCAGGAAGCACCTCAGCAAATGCCGTACGATAGACGATGGCATTTTTCCTTTTACAGTTCTGAATGACATCGTTGGCGAGGTAAAACAGGTTGAGCCTGTGAGGGGCATCAGCTGTTAGAAGACAAGGAGAGAGTAATGTTAGTTTGACTGGGGAGGTAGATATTCTTCCGAGGGAAGAGTTGAATCTCAATAACCTGAACAAAGGCTCACTTCTTGACCAGTAGCCAAACACTAAAACATATAAATTGAGAAAGGCAAACATATCTTAGTGTTTGTTAAACTTTAAATCTAAAATGTTTGGTGTTTACTTAATGACAATAACGATAAATTAATCATTCTGGTTATGTTAAAGGCAGATAAATACATGACAATAATCATTACTGAATTATTAAAATTGTGAGTAGTTATCTCTCAATCAATAAACTTGTTTCATCAGAGATCTAAACTGATCAGAAGGGCAAAAGAGAGACTCACAAAAGAGAGCATGTAATCATTGACTATATGACATTTAACCAACATTAGCTTATGCAACATAACATCACACCATGATAACAGTCTTTGTTGCCATTTATGTTTTTGTATTGAAGAGAGCTTTCGAGGGGGAGCGAAATAAGTTCTTAGTTTACACACACACACACACACACACACACACACACACACACACACACACACACACACACACACACACACACACACACACAAAAGGACTGAGTATAATTTGAAATATTTTGATACCCAAGACATGGTACAGACATCAAATCAATCATTTTATTCATACTTTACTGACTGAGTTCACCTTTTCCCAAAACAGCCTCTCTTTAATTCACCAAAATAAGCAAAAATAAGCAAACTTCTCAACTACATAATACAATGTAGCTGGGTTACTTTTGCTTAGCCTTATCAGGGTACAAAGCATTTTAAACATCATACCTTCAAAAACAACTAACAGCCAATAAACTTGAAGTCAAAGGCAAATTGTTGCAAACACAGCTTCCCCCTGGCTCACTGTAAGCCTCCAGGAGATAGAAAAAAAAGTCATGTGTCTTACTTAAAGCTCAAACTTAAGGAGTTATAACTTTCTGACTACAGCAGTACAAACAAAAAACTGTTGTATCCTTTTTAAAGGAGAAGGGTTTGATTAACTCTGCCAAGAAGGTTGTGTTTTCAACCGTGTCTGTTTGTTGGTTTGCTCGTTTGTTTGTCAGCAGGATTACACAAAAAGTACTGAACTGATTTGCACCAAACTTGGTGGAGGGATTGGGCATGGTCCAGAGAAAACCCCTTTAAATTTTGGTGTGGATCTGGTTAAAAGGCAGATTCAGAAATTTTTTTTAAATCTCTTTCCTTAACATTGCTGGATAAGGCATTTTTCACCTTGGCAGAGGTATGCGCTCTACTGAGTGCCATTCTATTTACTACTGGGTCAACCATAAAAATTAAAAATAAATTATATGATATAAAACAGTTTACCACATACCACTAACTTCAAGCTGAGAGAAAAAATAGAAAATAGTGAGCTAAGGCCACCTCTAACTTTTGAAAATCTTCACTTTCATGGAGTATGGGAGTAAAACCAAGGTCTACCAGCCCACCTCAACAGAGAAGTCCATAATAAAATTTCTTCCTCATCTCCAACCATAAAAAAACGGCTTTGCAACATCAAAACTAGCAACACACCAAAAACACAAAATTCATTTAACATACAAAGAAGGTTTCTTGCATTAATCACAATAAATGCAAGTGTGCAGAATGTAATGGAATAAAAAGTAATTACAATAATAATAAGTTACCTATTTATTTCATTTAATTTAAAACCAATACATGGTTCCTATGACAGAAACCAGACGAACCTCCATTATGGTATACAAAAACAAGGACCTCTTCAGGTTGACATAATGGCATACACAATAAACCTTTATAAAGTAAAACTGAATGTGATTGTTAAGTGTATTTTTACTGCTACTGCAAGCAGCTACAGATTAAATTAAAAAAAGGTCACAACTGGAATCATGAGCTGAGTCTTTTCCTTTGTAATTAATCTATACAAACTTCCTATCAAATGGCAGTTAGGAAATGAAAAAGCAACAAAGGAAACTGTTAAAGCTCAAGGTCATCACCAAAAGATTATTGAACCCTATCAAATAATTATTGCGGTTATATTGTATACTGTAAGGTTGCAACTAAAGATTATGTTCATTATCGATCTGTCACTTGCTTTTTCTATTGTTTGGTCTAAAAATATCATAAAATAGTGAAAAATCACTATTTCCCAGAGCGTAAGATTAAAACATGTTTAAACCTCTTTTGTCTGACTAACCTAAGATATTCTATTCATAATGATATATAAAAAAAGGGAAAAGCAGCACCATATTTTGAGCAGCAGGAAAAATGCTCAGCATTGTTCCTTAACAAATAACCTAAACAATTAATGGATTATCAAAATTTTAGATTATTACATTGTTGTCAACTGCTTAATAAATTCCTCAACAAAGTGATTTACATATTCAAGTGTTAATATTCCTTGAATAAATGCTTCATCCATGCAGTTCTATGCAGCTGGTCATCATCATCAATTCATATAATAAATCTAATAAATATATCTTTCACCAAATTTATTGTTTCAGTGCTGAAGAATTCCAAACATCTCAGTTTTAGCCTTGTCCACTTGTCTTCTGAAAAACTCCAGTTTTTGGAGAATTCTTTGACAACGATTACTCCAGTACCAGGCCCCTAAAAAATGGGCTTTATAATACACACACAGAAAGCTCAGGTCTCCATAGTCACTTGTTGTCAGATCTTGTAGCAAATTTCTCATTCAATACATTTTTGTATTTGTGTTATGGGTAAACAACTCACACTAGACAGTAGTCTATCGAATTCATCAGTCAATAGACAGTCACACTCAATAGCAGTAAAATACCAGTGGCAAACATTATGACTGGTGTTAGGATCGTCTCTCACTCTCTGCCCACACTAACAAGCACACAAAGCTAGAGCTACACAAAGCCAAACCTACAAACAGAAGCAGAGACACATACAATAATTGCTTCAATAACTCATCTCAACAGAGACAGTTCATTTGAATGTCATAAAAGGTATAAAGCTGGGTAAGGCTGTATATTGATAATCTGTTATGAAACATCATGTGCATGATTTTGAGTGTAATATTTCTATATAGCATAAATATTGCATTTTCTTGCTGTTCAAAGATTCCTTCAAGTAAATTTGTTTGCACATTAAAAAAAAAAAAAATTAGAAAAACACTGCATTTTTGGCAACTTTGACCACTCTACCATGGATAATGGCAATTTCATTCCTTTACATTCTGAATGTACTTATAATGTTCTAGTTTACATCCCAGATATACCATCATTCTTATGCATCTTTGACAGTAACATTTCAATCTATCTAACTTCAGAAGGTTTATTTTCATGTTGCAGCCTTAGTATTTTAGTTGATTGGTGATTATCAAGTCTATTTAATGGGTTCTCTTTGCATTTGCAATTTCTTTCACACCCTGTGCTACGGTCTGGTACATAAAGGAAAGCATCAAAAGTAGGGTTGCAGGTTATTTTCATTATCAACGGATGTATTGATAACTTTTACGGCCTATCAACTAATTAATCAATCTATGAAATACCAAAAAATAATGACAAATGCCCATCATCTATGCCCATCAAGATGACTGCACCTTCACGATCAGCAAATGCTTTGTTTTTGAGTTAAATTAATTGATTATCAAAATGGAAATTGAAATTGTTACTCTATTAATAAAATATGATGAAAAAGTCTTTGATAGACTACTACTGAGTACCCTGCGCAAAGTCATGGGTTCGACTGTGAATTTATCTGTTAACAGACTACAAAGCAATTTATCAACTCTGTTAACAAAAGGTGGGATTGTTTTAACCAAATAACAGCCATCCTCAAATGTCAGCTCAGAAAAATACAGCAATACTTAACAGAGCAGCTCCATGGTCTGAATAACCTGTTTGGGGCCCTTAGCAAAGAGTACCCTGGTGCACAAGTCCAGTGCACAAGTCCAGTGCACAGTGCAGAGCCAAAAAAAAAAGGGAGGAAAAAGGCAGCTTTGAAATATTTTGAACAGAAACCTAGATGCCAGTGATGACTTTATTTAGAAAATGCACAATGTGAGCACACTACAAACTAAAATAATAAAGATATTATAATTACATTTTTGACTCTGCAAGATAGGGCCACAACTTTATGTAATATTGCCAGACCCAGCTGATACTGTAAATAAGTGATGCAAAATTCCAGAAGAAATTTGCAAGTAACCAAACCATAAATTTAAGTAACCAAATACCAAACACAAAGTCAACCTGGGACTTTTTGGGCCCCTGGATGTCAGGCCCAGGTTGCCTCGCCCGGCTGGTAATCCCACTCTGAATATCATTAACAACGGAGAAAAAAAAAAAACCCCAACCCTTAACTAGAACTTTTGTAGGCAACCGATGGTTGTCTTGTCAATAAATGTAGCCGCGTTAGTTTACACTTGCATTAGATAATATCTTTCAGGCGGGGAACAATCCCACTTAAAATCAACTCAGCAGAGCATCGGATGCTAGCTGGCTACACAAGGAGGAACGCATGTTTTAAACTCCCGTTTTACCCGGTGTTCCAAGCTGGGATACATCTGTCGGTAAGTGGGTCAAAAACAGCAAATAAGATCCACATATTTACTTAGGCCACTGGAAGGACTATGATCACTGTGTCCAAAAGAGCGCCCCACTACACCCGGAGCAACAAAGGTCAGTTTAACAGGCAGCAAAGCTACTCACATTTCCTAAAAGACTTCATCCAGTTTCGCACGATCAGGCTGTGGTACTTCTTGTTGTCGATACACCAGGTTGACAGTCCCTGAATTGAATCCATCGTGTTTGTGACACTTTGAAACTTCCTGGCTAAAGTAGACTCCAGAGATCCGCCAGAAGCGGTTCCTGCTCCCGCTGCCATGACCGGAGAAGCTCGCGCTGCGCTCTACCATTCCAACACGAACTGAAGTTAGCCGAGGCTAGCGCTTAGCTTAGCATACTAGCTCTACGTAGCACAGACGTTATCGCGTTAAGCAGCCGCTCAGTGGTCATTGTAATGTTACAAAGCCTTAACGGTGCGGTATGCTGTTTGCTTCTAGAAATTATCCGCCGTGAGTTTCTCTATTACCGCTGATATTTTATATAAACTAACATTTAAAGCTGGAACTTAGCGCCTTGCGACATCCTGGTGGTCTGTTTACTCGTTGGTGGTGGAGCGACGAAGGCCACTTCCGCAAACACGACGTGATTATAGTGCCACCCAGTGTCACGGAAGATAATATTTGCTAGCGCCACCTGCTGCGTGTTACTGGTAACAACTTACTGTGTCGCATGGACAGTGGTGCAAGAGCCATTCAGATCTTTTACTTAAGTAAAAGTAGCAGTTCAGCAATATTACAATACTTCACTACAAATAAAAATACTGCATTCAATTTTTACCAAGTATTATCTGGTATTATCAGCAAATTGTAGGCTACTTAAAGAATCAGAAGTATAAGTAGTGTGTGCAGGATGGCCGCTTTAGAAGTGTTGTAGTGTACTGTGCAGAAGTTATAGGCACTAACAGTAAAGTGGGGAAGCTTTCAAAAATAACGCCAATAGCAGTTTCTATTCATCCAAAGTGCCGTAAATAGAAAAACCATAAATCAAATCAATATTTGCTGTGACCACTGTTTGCCTTTGTCTGTCTGTCTGTCTGTCTTCAAACTTCACTGCAGCAGGAAATTGTCACAGGAATTTGATATTGTGCAATGTTTCACTGCATGATCATAAATTAACAGGCACTGCACTTTTCAGGGTACTTGGAAGGTAGGTTGTTCCAAGCATCTTGAGGAACTTGCCACACAGTTTTTCTGCCACGGTGTCGTCTGTCTCTTCATGTAATCCCAGACTGACCAGACCATCTGTTGCAGGACTCCTTGTTCTTATTGTGGCTGAAGATAGCTCTTTATGACTTGGGCTGTATCTTTGGAGTCGTTGTAATGCTGCAGGATGAATCTGGGACTGATCAGACGCCTCCCGAACGGTATTGCATGATGGACAAGAATCTAAACATTTAAAATGCCTAAAACTTTTGCACAGTACTGTATATCATTGTATATAGAATAGTGACTTATTAATACTGATACATGAATGTGGAGCCAATCATAACCATTTGAATCCTGTTGGTTAGTGTAATCAATAGTTTCATTTGGTTTATATGTAAAGTCGTTATCTGTAAAGTAACTAGTAACTATAGCTGTCAAATGAATGGAGTAGAAGTAGAGAGTAATGGAGATTGAGATACTCTAATAAAAAAATTCCCGTGAATTCATGACAGCTGGATAATCAAAGCTCTGGCTGCTGCTCTGTGGGTCGGATTTCATCTTTAATTTAAAGGAAACTTTAAATTACAAGAGAATTAAATCAAATGTGTTTAAGTGAATGAATTATTTATTTAAAGAGAAACTTCAATCTTTAAAGCAGGAAAATGTTCCAAAATTCAACAAACATACAAAAATTTGATGAACCACATCATTCATTTAATATATAAAAATATGTCCATTTATCAATCAAACATCAGTAATGACAATTTCATTATAAGAAACAAAGAAAAAGCGCTAAAAACATGAAAAATGAAAGACATATAACTGGGGAGTATGATTTTTTTTTACACAACTTTCAGTATTACCTATTTCACAATTGTTGTTTCACATATGCATAACTCAGAATAGCAAAACCTGTACTATAGGAAGCTATATGATGGCATTTAATATACCAAAACAACACTACACTATACTATTGTTCTCTACCACATGCTTACAAATTTTGATTTTTAATGACCTAACCCCAGGTCAATGAAAACTACTAATGGTGAAGCGTGAGAGACATCTACACAGCAGCACATTTGGTTTGCAATGAAACAAGTGGTGAGATGATGATTTTACCATCGTTGGTTAAAGAATACACTTTCTGTATGATTGTTGATTTAATTTCAGGCAGGTTTATGGTTACCCTTAAGGCTGACTGGTGACAAACTACCAGAGATGAAATGCCATTCAACATGAATGATATCTGATTTAAAATATGGTGAAACAATCCTTAAAAAAAAATGCTATCAAAAATAACAAATGTGTTCAGGAATGGAGTTTTGTTTATGATATCTCAGTGATATTAGTCCTGGTTACATAGTCAATAGTAAAGCACTTTAAGTGATACAAATCCATTTTAAATGGGACACAGAAACTCTTTTCCCATCATAATGACATCGTGCATTTGGGGCATTTTGTGTGCACAACAAGCTAAATGTAATTTTCATGGATTTCAACTACTTCCATCCAAAGTGCAGAAATGAAAGGATTACAAATAAAACAAAGAAATTACAAGATTGCCTATAAAGTCTCTCACTCAAGCACCTGTAAAGCACTCATCTCAGGTGTAACACACAGCGACTGGCTACACGAGTCTGCCGAGGGAAACTCTTTTGCTGTTAACATGTAACATTTCCTTCTTGTCATCCAAAGTGCAGTTGTATCAATTCTAATTTACACAGGATCAAATACATTATGCCTGTTTACTCTTCTATAAAAAGTCACTCAAAAGTCTTGTGTGTAATAAAGTACTAACCTTTTCAAGTCTTTCTAACCAAAAGAAGTTCACTCACTGGCTACCTAAAGTAGCAACCTACATAATAATATCACCACACTCAGGTTGTGGTATTTCCTGTGCAGCATTTTGCTGTCTTATTGTAAGTGCAACTACATCAATTCTTATTTACATAGAAACAAAGATGTGTTTATATAAAGACGCAGTGACTGTGAAGTAAGGTGCGTTTGATATTGTAATGCAGAATAGGCAATTTGGCAGATTTGGGCAACGGTTACATGCCTTTACTCTACTAGACGTTGCGGTCAAGCAGCTCGCAAAAAAACTGTTTTAAGCTTCTTAAATGCCATTTTTAGTCATCTGTGGTCATGACTGAAATATCTGTGTAACTGTACCAGAGCTGCAACTACCAGTTATTTTCACTACAAATTAAATTGCCAATTATTTGAAACATGCCCATAACAAGTTGCTGGAGCACAAAGTAAAACCAGCAGATAGTCAGTTTACTATAATACCTGACAAAGAAAAGCAAAAATAATCATCAGATGTAAGAAGCAGTAAACAAGCTAATATATATTTTTTGTTTGAAAAAATATTTTTTAAACAACTGACTAATTGTTTCAGCTTTAAACTGCACCAGCAATGATCCTGTGTTTGCTCACTTTCATAAAAGTGATATCTGCTACTTCTGTTTTACACCAATGGCATGAAATCCTATACTGTTACTGTTACGGCTCGGCCCATGATATGAAAAAATACTAAACAGAGCACAGACTGCTTTTAAGCATTACACTTGTAAAGTATTTCCAACATCTTTTAACTTAGTAAAAGCCAATGTATACAAAAGTCATAATCTTACAGACAAACAATATATAACTCCTCGTAGTATAGTGCAATAACTCCGGTGTAATCAAAATCACATTGGGCAGACAAGGGTTAAAGAGTGTCTAATTGCATTTCTCCTCCTCCTCTTCTGGTTTTAAGTGGCTCGCAGCCATCACAGGCTGACTCTGCACCTAACTGTATGCTTATGTAATCAAGTCCGCCCTCTGCCTTCCCTCTGGCTGGCATGCTGTGGCACCTCCATGTAGTAGCAAGGTCAGCTAAGGCCAGCTAAGGTGAGTCATTTGTAATAACGGTGTCGCTTGAGGACACTGAGCTGTCTTGTGTGGCCGGGTTGCCACCAGGGGAGGGCGGAGAAATCTCATGCTGCTTCCGAATCTCACTTTCTGTCTTGCTACATGAATAGGACGGCCTGCTTAAAGAGCCACTGCTATCTGTAAACTCATGTCCAGCTCTCCAGCTGCACCCAGCAGGTTCAACTGTTTCTTCATCTGAAGTTTTCCTTTTTTTAGGTGATTCAGGTAGACGTGTGGAAACGGTGCAGGAAACCTGGCAGCTCACACGTTTTTCATGTTGATGGTGCTTATGCTTGGTTTGGACTTTGCCAGCCTGGTCAGGGTCTGACCAGCTCAGTTGTCTCTTCTGGGATGAGAAAGTAAAACCACAAATAACAACTATAAGAAAACCAGTGTCTCAAAGGAAAACTACAGTTTATTACAGCTCGAGCTGAGTGCTTTGAGATATGAAAGAAAACTTGGGTTTCCTTTCATAAATATCTAAATTTCTATCTAAAATATCTAATTTTCTTTCATATCTATATATAAACTATAGTTCTCTCTCAAACAGAATCTTGACAGCTATCAAATACACAACAAGCCTGAGGAGTTTATACCTTCAGCCCTCTCATAAACATGCTTTATGTAGTGCTTTGACATGCTTTATCTTTTTTAATTCTCGTTGTACCTTCTTTTAACTATATTTGTATATTTCACATGGATGCCTGGTTGTTAAAAATATGGTATTTTAATAAAAAGTAAGGTTTAGTATTGCTATTTTAATATCGCTGGCTCATGAGGCCCATGGTTTGATTAATGCACACTTGTAAAGGCGCTTTCATATGGTAACAAAGGTAACATGCAGTATGAAGCTCACCTTAACTGGCATGTGAAGCTGATTTTGGTGCCAGTGTGGTCGGGGAGCGATGGTCTGGTTTGGTTTATCTATGGACTGAAATGCCACCCGAGGGAACCACAGTTTTAGCATCATCTCTATCTGTAGCAGATTTTGAAGGTATTTCTCACTGCAGAAAAAGGTGTGAAGGAACAAGCATTAATGACAACGCTAGGTATGGATAACAATGACAATGTCCCTACTTTCCCTGCTGTCATAACGTTAAGCTTGCTACTTGTCATGACCTTACCCCATTTCAGGCCTCTGCAGAATTCCAAGAATCCTATGAAGTCTATCTATGGCAACACTCTGCTGGAAACTGGTTAAACCTGCCACAATAAAAAAAAAAAATTTTTTTTAAAAACCCATCATAAAGTCAAAGCAAATGTGCACGTAGAGGGTTAATTACAAGCTGGGATACTATAAAACTTGAGAAGAGATAATAATCATGTTTGATATTGCTCTGCCACATACCTTTGTCAAATCGGCCTGTCTTTAGTCCATGCAGGAGTTCAAGCAACGGATGGATAAACCTGTGCAAATCTGCACACTGAGGAAAATAAGGAGAGAGTCAAGCTTTACTTCTACAAATGATCTGTTATTTGGCTGACAAAAATACCTAAACAAAGACCTAGAGCTTAGTTTAAGGGTGCTCACTTTCTGAGCGAAGGCCAGGTCCCCTGGTGTTGCTGGTGACGAGCCTAATGTGGCAGCTCCAGGAGTAGAGGCTGAGTCAGGATGCTTAGTCTGATCAGGGCATTGTTTAGACTGGTCGTTCTTAGACCTCGAATGCGTCTGATCTGAATGAGCTGGGAAATCAAGGTAATTTCCAGTTAATGGGATTCCTTCATCAACTGAGAGGGATTTTCTTCTTCCAGTGTACCCCTCTCCCTCTGAGAAGACATCTGCTTCATCCTCTGTCTGCTCACTCTCACTGAGGACAAAGCTCGAGGTGGAGGGTAGCGAGTCATAAGATGGCCATTTGGAAGAACTGCCCAATGAATTCATCTGTTGAGACAGGAAGATGAGAGTAGAGAAAGAGAGGAGATTGGGATAAAGCTATTAGGTGAATATTATACATAAAAGTAATCATCTCCAAACAGAGGTTCCATAAGTACAACTTTTGGCACTGGGCAAAATAAAACAGGTATCCAAATTAAAAGGAGTTGCACATACAGTTCATTATCAGTATACTTCATACTACATGAAATATGTTGGTGTCTTCCAATTGCGCAAATCAAAGCCTTTATATTAAAATTTCAATCCTCAAGGTGAGTTTGCTTTAAAACATTTAGTACATTTAGTCCAATGTGATACTGGCTAAATGAACGATCACAATACTTCTGAGCAAATATTTCAGTACTGCTGCTTTTGGGATGACTGTTGTTAGTTTCATAAGATACTAACACTTGAATAAACAGTTGAAGATCATTAGTTATATTGATATGACACAATTACAGACAATCGTTTTTTCATATTACTTAGTTGTATATTTCATTGTGCATTGATTTAAAGATAAGAAAAATACTAGCAATGTCACTCCACTGTTCTCATATCACAATATTTATATAACATCAACATGTCAACCAACCCTTATTAGACAGTAAAGGGTGTATACACACCTGCGCTTGTTTATATCACAATTTCAACATTCAGCAAAATAACCCAAACACAAGCCCTTTTTCAGAAACGTGCAATAAAAATGATAAGTGTACTTGTTGCCAAGAGCTGTGAGTGATGTCTTCACTCAGTTTCAGCGAGTACAATAACATCAATATGAGGACGAAGGCAAACGGTCAGCCTTGATAGATTATCACATGGAAAGAAAAGCCCGTGGACGACCTGCACCTATCTGTATGCAGTATGACGATGCAAAACAACTCGTGTGTGCGTCTTTGTGTGCTAGAAAAAAAACAAAAAAAACAACCGAAACTAGTTGGGTCATCTGAAGACAAATGTGTACATCACCGTTCACCTCCTGTAACCTCAACCGCAATAATAAACCTCTAACCAGTTGACCGTTTGATTTCGCATTAAAAGTGTTGTTCTCAGGTTTGTGAGACTGATACAATCTCTACCGCCATGATTACGGTTTCTAAACGTATGAAATTAAGATAACTCTAACGTGCTAGTTTAATACCGCGCGAAAGAACAGCAAACATGCATAAAACAGAATATATGCAGGTTTGATCCCGCGGAAAACAAAATAAAAGTTATGACAAGAAGTGGCTAATAACGTTAAACAATTTATAAGTCGAGTATGAAAAACAGCCAACATTACCTAAAAACATACAAATTTCAGAGGAGAGAATTCTTACCTTCTAGCTGGAGCAGAACTGGATTCACAAAAACGGCGAAATAAGACGGAAATCCTTGAGAAGGCACCTCACCGCCTCTTGAACAAGTTGAACAATTTCAGGTCTTACAGAAGCAACTTCAACAAAGCTAACGGCTATCTTTGTGGGCATGTATGTGTAAACACAGAGGTTACGCCTGTTATCCCGTTTACGCTCAGTCCCTCCCTGTTGCTTCTCTCTCTGCCCGTGTTTCGTTTACTTTGTCAGATCTCCAGCCTGCACTCAAAGTATGCGCAACGGTCGCTACACGTGCTGGATATGTACAGAGCCGCGACTGGCTGAGGACAAGTCGCGCCTCTCCTCATTGGCTCCGAGGCTCGGCCAATCAGCGGCGTTCGCAGCGCCGGTTGGCTGGTAAATGCGTAGATCCCGTCGCGCTTTCAACGGCAGCACGTGTGGGTGGTGTGGCTGGAAAACGAGGGGAACAGCACGCGGCAGCTGGCATCTGTTTAAAATTTTGGTATGCAAATTAGGCGTGGTATGATACACCTACTGCAACAGTACTTAAATAACAGCGTGATTAAAAGACAGGCAGCTGGTATTTGTTTCCCAGACCCCTCTCAAGTCTGGTTATGTTTTATTGCTCTTGTTTACCTTTTATTTTCCTTCTCTGTTTCTCTAAAGAGACACACCCAGGAGGGTCAGGCTAGATATCTGAGCATACAGACTCAGTATGAGCTAGTGTGCGTAGAAGGTGAACAGAGGCAAGGTTTAGGTTTTGTCACACAGTATGAAACGCTTGTGTTGGTCGGAGACATCGCACATTTATCGGTACAGTTTAAAGAGGTCCCACTACCGTCAATCGCCAGATGAAACCCCTAAAGGCCCCCAGGGGCAATACATGACGCCTACGGTACGTGGCAGTTTCGCTATCTCCCCTGGAAACCCACAAACCAGGCAGTACTCTAGAGCCGATATGATTAGTTGATCAATTGATTAGTCTATCGGCAGAAGATTGTTGGGCAACAAGTTTGATATGTGATTAAGCCGTCTGTTGTAAAGCAAAGGTGCCAAAAATTCACTGGTACCTCCTTCTCATTTATTTATCATCTATCATTTATCCTCATTTATCATCTGATGAGGGCCTCATGGCAGATAAAACATAGAATATACTGGGTTTTTTTTTCATTTTTGACTAGACAATGTCATGTAAACCAACAATTACAAATGATATGGCATGCACATAACCGGCGTTTCTGTTACCACGTGCTAAGTTCGAAAAAAATGAGCATTTCCACCGCATTCATTTAGCTGATGCCTACAGATGATTCACGGTGTTCCTGCTGCAGAGAAAAACTCTCTTATCATCAGAAATGTTGACATCTTTATCCATTTGTTCAGTGTGGCTATGTGTGTCTAGTTGTCCGATTGTCTGATTTCCCATATGGCATGCACATAACAGGCTTTTTTCTGTCACCACGTGCTAAGTTCAAAAACTGAGCATTCCCACTGCATTCATTTAGCTGATGCCTACAGATGATTCACGGTGTTCCTGCTGCAGGGAAAAACTCTCATCAGAAATTTTTACATCTTTATCCATTTGTTCAGTGTGGCTATGTGTGTCTAGTTGTCTGATTTCCCGTGATATGTTTAAGATCCAACCAAGCATCTGCAGGCCATAAACATCCGGTGTGCTCCTGTGGAGTAGAAGAGAGAGCACAGCTTTGCCTTCAGAAAATCAGGGAATAGTATAACTTTCTAAAATTAAAAGCACTGACACGCTTTTAAGGAAAGGTTTTGTTTGTGTTTGTATGCTGGAAGCTCCAATTTCTTTATCGGTCATGCAGAAGTAAGGCAAGGCAGAGAAGCTTATGAGATATGGCATCATAGGCCTATTAGAGCTAGAGACACTGGGCTTATGTATGTAGTCTTACATAGTTACATAATGAGATTGCTATACACTGGAGGAGTGAATCATTTCTTTTGTCACATGCAAAAATAGGATGCTGTTACCTGCAGGAGGATGTGCTAAGTGCTTAAGTAACTGAAAAGGCTGCCTAAAACCAAAAAGTAGATGTCTATGATGAGCACAATAGTGATAATTGTTACAATTTTTAATTGAAGTTAATAACAATAGTTACAGTGTTACATAAATAACAGGTGTTGAAAGTATGGCAGAAGGAGAGGAAAAGGGAGTGTCAGCAAATTCATGGCCCGGGATAAAAAAATTCTGGGTGTGGAGGAGAGAGTCAGTTTGATTCCTAGCCAGGCGGTCGTGTATCTTTAAAGACTGGTATGAGCCTTAATCATAGTTCAAACCATAGTGATGAATTGCTTTGTCATTGCCATTATCAGAGAATGACTTCATTAAAGTTGGATTACAGCTTCAAAGGGCCCACTGAGTCTCCAAGCAGTCCACATGGGTCCCCATCCAAAACAGCAGATCAGTAATGTTATCTTTATGGTATAGTGTTTGAGTCACTCTTGTCAGACTTAATGCACGTGCCTCACGTTGACATACGGACATCTAGTTCCGGATTTTCTTTTGTTGGATAACAATATAGATGCAGTCACCACGTAAACAGCATCGGCCAGTGCTGTCAGCTGATAGGGAAACCATGCAATCGGTGGTGGCCAGTGCCAGTACCCCTCTATGCAGAACTGGGAACACTGTGAGACAGCTGAAGGCTGGTTTTCTAACATGTGACTGTAAAGATGCAGATCACTCTGCATTAAAGACACATGGTCATTAGTTGCTGGAATCATCCAAATTCAAAATCTTGATATAACAGTTAAGCATGAGCAGCAGCCAATATGTTACACTGTTGCATACATTGAACTTGTTTGTAGAAGTTGGCCATGTTGTAACCAGTTGGGACAGGTGGCTACATAAATGGATATGTTTGCAATTTTGCCCATCCTGCTGTTTATGTTTGTCAGCGATAAGGAAGGTGGCGGCGTGCGTGCGTGTTTGAGTGAATCATGGGAGAGGGCCAGCAAAAACGTTTGTGCATTTCACAACCCATGTTACACAGACAGTGCAACTGAAGAAAACCCGTAAAACCTTATGTGCTCCCTTTTGTTGTAAAAACCTACTGAAAGATAAGAAATTATGCTAATATCAACAGACAGCTTGAGCTATCAGATTACTTATCACTTATATATTTCAAATATGACAACCTGCTCAGTTTTTAAAGGGTCTGAAACTTTTTTTCTTTAAAAAAAAGAAAAAAAAGAACACTTAGCTGTGGAAAAAAACACAATTTAAAAAAATTCAACATCACTCTGAATAATTCACAGAACACAATCAACAGTATTTCCTGGGGACTATTTCTTGTATTGGAGGCAAAGATCTCAAAGAAACATGAGCAGATAAAACCAAGAACTATAGCAAGATAGCTATAGGTCTGCTCCCTCGGTCTTTACAATGCCACCCACTGACTAAAGCCACAGGACTAGGATCAACGTGACCCGGTAACCTCTTAGACAAGTGAGTCTGACGCAATGTTTACCTTTCCCTGTGTGGGGGACGTGAGTGAGCAAGTGCATAAACATCAAAACCCCATGTGGTGAAAAGCTTGGGTCTGACAGATGTGCATGGGTCTCACTTGTGGGAGTTTGCTGACACCATCAGTGGACATTAACACCAGACTATGCAGAAGGGACCTTCAATTAATTTACAGCAAACTGCTGCTGAGCGGAGACCCCATTCATCCCCCTCAAAAAAAATCTCCTGCATTGTTTTAATTTATCTATTTTCAATGCCTTTATGGGGACAAAATATCCCTTTATACTGTGCCTAACCACATCTGTGTTTCACATTTGTCTTTGCTGTTTAAATAGAAGTCTAACTGTGATAAATACTTTTTCACCAACTTAAAATCTTCGGAAAATGTCATACATTTATTAGCTTTTTCATTAGCAAAATTGTGCCGGAAGATTGAAAACACATAATGTTATCAACCAAGTGTTCGTTAACCTGCTCAGTACAACCAAGAAAGAGTACATAGATTTTTCTCTCCTAATATAAGCAATGCACGCAGAATTTAAGGGGAAAAAACAAAACAAAACAAAAAAACAACAATCAGCGTTGACTCAAAAATGAATGCACACCTACAAACTTTCTTTCTTTCTTTTACTGATAGCTCTGTGACATCATGAAAGGCATTATTTTCAGTATTTCCCAAGTTCATTTGGATGTGACAGTGACATTGCGTTGATATTGTTTGCTTCCTCCACTTTGCCGCTTCCGTCTCAACAAGTCCACTTGATAACGTCCTGTTTCATCCGACTATATTTCCCTAGCAGCCGAGCCAGGGATCTTCTCTGCTTGTCCTGGAGATGAAGGCAATTTTCCTGGCCATTTCCATGTGGTAGATCCGCCTACAGTTCTCAAAGTTCTTCCGCTGTCGCTCTCGGCAGGGCTTCTCGAAGTAGCGCTTGCGCTTCACAGTGTCAACAATCCCTTCCTGAGTTAGGAGCCTGGAGTATGTAGAGAAAACGTGTGAATAGCTGGGACTTGGGTTGCATTCAAGACACTATATTCAACAGGCCAGTGGAAGCGGCAGTAAAAGTGACACTGACAAAACAATTCTTCACTATATCTGGATTCTTGACAGGGTAAGTCAGTTTTTATTTTTACAAATCAAAGAAATTTCCTGCTGTGATTAACAGATTTAAAATGGAGCTAACTATATCCATTGATAGCCTAAGCGATTAGACTGAAACAATTACAGACACTATGTCCCTTTGGTAGGAAATTGCTGCAATCAGACATACAGAACACTTTCAAAGTAAATTAAAAAAAAAAACATTTTTAACTTTAAATCTTTATACACCCTGATAACATAGATGCATTTTGTGACAAATACACTTTGGAGACCCAATCAAACATTTAGAAGAACACATTATAATCAAATCCTATAAAGTAGTAAGAGACTACATTTACCTACTGTACTATAATATATACTATTATACTATACTTCTATTTTTTTACTTTAATTATACATTTTCAAACCGTAACCGACGGGGTTTTAATCAAAATACACATTATGATGCAGTACATGTGCTCGACTCAATTCACATTAGAGTGGATGATATTACATTAACATCGTATCTTTTGATCACCAGTTTGAACGAGTGTTGTTTCTCTCAGTCGATGGAGTTTCTCTGTGTTTGTCCCATGTTCTCCTTGACAAACTAATAGCTTAAATCTTTGAATATGCAAATCAGGCACACATTATTTAGCTTATTGGGGGCTTTGATACGGGGGGGGGGCCTTTAATATTTCGAGGCTTTTATACCTGACAACTGCTGCTGGTGCGACCAAATGTTCCAATACTGTCAATAACAGTGCTTATGCCGCGGCAAACTTGTTTACTACTTGTGTGTATATCTAACGAAAATCCCTAAAAAAACCAACAATTCACGCGTAGCCGCTGTGTATATAAGCGGTGAAACCACTGCGCAGCCGCAGCTCTGTGACATTGAGCGGAAGGCTAACGTTAACTTAGCTAATGTTAGCCTATCATCCCCTGGATAACAGCAATTTTATCTTATTTCTTATTTTAAATCCACAACTTTTACCTGTTCAGAGTCTTGTACGCTGCATCAACGTTGCCGTCTTGGACCATCACTGTCCGCGCAACGAAGCGTAGATGCCTCGCCATTATGAGATCAGTGCCTGCTCGAACGACGACCGTCTGGAAACACCTAACGATAACAGGTTCCGGGTACAAGAAGCCCTGCATAAATCAACGCTAGGTGACGCTTCACTCAACCTTTCTCGTCAGGGACCGTTGTCCTGTCTTGGGGTTGGCCTTGGCCTTGCACTGTTTCTTTTTAAAGAGTTATACAAATACTTTTTGTTGTAACATTTATGTTAAATTTTCAATTCTATTTAAAATGTGCTGTGGAATAACAACAATATAACCTTATTCTTTCCGTCATTAAGGAGAGATTTCATTTTCGCAGAGGTAAAAATCATGACAGAAAACATACATTCTGAATAAAGTATCACAGAAGTATATGCAAATCATTTAGAAGTTCGTCAACCACAAAGCCTTAAAAAAATTCTGTACTGCAGAACTCTATGGTTTTAACTAATTCATTTTCAGTTTCCATCAACTTGTAGCATAATATTGATAGAGTGTATGCATGTGAGGAAATTAGGTAAATTAATGACTTGATATCTTTTCTACGAGCTTAACCCTCACAGTCTGTATCCCTGGCCGCCCAAATATGTAAATGTAGCTACTGTGCAAATATTTTAGGCACTAAAAGTAAAGTGAGGATGCTTTTGAAAATAATGACATAAATAGTTACTATTTAGCAGTTAAATTCAAAAGTGCAGCAAAAAGTGAAGCAAAACCCGAATCACCACTTTTTGCATTTAAAATAGCAACAGTTGTCCTACATACACTTGCACTTTTTTTGCACGGTTTTTCAAGGTACTTGGCAGGTAGGTTGTTCCAAGAATCTTGGAGACCTTGCCACAGTTCTTCTGTGGATTTAAGCTTTCTCAGTGTCCTCTGTCTCTTCATATAAACCCAGAACGACCCAGTGATGCTGAGATCAGGGCTCTGTGGGGACCAGACCATCTGTTGCAGGGCTCCCTGTTCTTCTGGTCATTGTAGACAGTTCTTTATGTCCCTTTCTGTATTCTTGGTGTCGTTGTCATGCTTAAAAATGAATTTGGCACAGAACACACGCCTGCTGATGGTATTGCATGATGAATAAGAATCTAAACATCTGAAGAACCTAAAACTTTTTCACAGTACTGTGTGTGAGTGAATGAAAGAAGAGAAAGAAAGACAAACAAACACCCAGGTCTCTTCAGCACAGGAAACGAAGCAGCAGCTATCCTATTCACAGATTTCTGAAACTACATCCGTTGTCTTAGCAACAGGGCCAGCGGTGTCCAGTGTTATCCTTTCATCAGGGCCATTCTCCTCTTCTTCTCATCCCTGAGCTGCTGATGTCCTCTGCTTTGCCCGGTCTGATGTCAGCCATTGGTGAATGCTGGCCTGGATGGTATGTTTAATGTGCATTCAAAAGTGCATAAAATATCCCATGGTGCTGTAAGTTGATAGGGTACTGTATCTGCATTGTCCCACAGGGAGGAATGCTGAGACAACCTGCACAGATAACATCACGATGCATGAATGCACTGCATCGTGTTTCCAGACGCATCCCCTCTGATCCAGACCTGATGAAATATTCTTGGCAGTGAGTTAGCATCTGTGCGAAACAGTGTGAGAAACAAAGAAGAGAAATAGAGTATAACATAGAGAAAATTAAATTTGCATTGATAGGTTTTACTCCACTTTACTCCACGCATACATCTTCCTGACAATATTTGAGCTAAAATGGTATAAAAAAACAAAACAAAACATTTACTCTAATGTTCTTGACTTTAATGTATTTATTTAGGTTTTTCTTTAGCCTTCTACTCAAGTTAACATTGTACTTAGACAAAAGTTTGTTTAATAACTTTGTTTAATAAAAATATGTAAAAAGAAAGAAACACTTTATTCTGCCACTGTAGAAGTTTCAGCTGAACATTCTGTTGCTATAGTAACTGGTAGTGGCAGTGTTCCATAGCAAATGGAGAATAACTGGCATTTTTACATCCACCATTTTGTTGACAAGCACCTTTTAACCACGCTCTTATTGCCATTGTTTAGAGTACTGTCACCTGTTGCTACTCCCTTTTTATGGCAATTTATGACTGTTGTTACTGATTTGAGATATCAAATTAGTTAATTAGTTAATTAATTTTTCAAGTGATCAGTTTAGTGCTAATCAAGCTAGCCATTCTACTAGCTGCCTGAAGCTAATGTGTTGCAGTCTAGGTAACTCCTCTTTTACGGTTGTAATTTCGTGTTAGATTATGTAACTCATTCTACTTTTACTTTTTGGACTCTGCATGTATGTTTACTAAATTAATTAAAGTACTGTACTTCCCATGGGGATTTAATGTCTATCTTTTCACTGCTTTATTTCCTCCTGGCATGAGGGACCCTGTAACTAATTTGAGAAATAGTCTCTACTAGTTGCATGTACAAATTCATTTTTACAAGATGCTACCTTTGGTCTAACTCCTGTTGTATGCTATGCTTTTAGTTATTTGTTTAAAAGGGGTATACTCTCCCAATTTTTGATGATATCTTTCTTTGAATGCACTTATTGTAGATCGCTTTGGACAAAAAAATCTGCCAAATTCATGTAATGTAATGTCAAATGTAATGTTATCTTATTAATTACCTTTGTGTGTGTGTATTTGTGTGTGTGTGTGTGTGTGTGTGTGTGTGTGTGTGTGTGTGTGTGTGTGTGTGTGTATTATCCAAAACTGTTTCACAATTGCTTCCAGTAAGGTCTTCAATCTTTATTGAAAGTGTGTTTAGCTGGCCGTATAGCTGTGTACCTACATGCAGATTATTTATTTTGTTACACCTTAATTTTTCTGTTTCTTTGTTCAGTAACACAGCACGAAAATGCGTTACATATTGGTCATGAAAAACAGTTGTACAATCCTGAATTTGTAATGACATATTTTACAATACAATGTAAAAATGTATTCAATTAATGATTGATGATTATTAGATTTGAAGGATTTCAGCTTTAGCAAAAATATATTCTTGTAAATATTGCAGGGACAGAGCAGAATGCAGGTAAAACGAAGAGTGGGGGGCCTGATTGAGGACGTAAACAGTTTCTTATGTCCCTGTTTGTTTCCAAACATCACAATGTCGCCCTAATGACATGTAACCTGCCACTGTCCGATTCAGATAAAGACAGGATGAGATGGCATCACGAGTCAGTGTCGGGCGACCTATTGGGCATTGTGCTATTTGATGATCATGATTAAACTAGACTACGTGTTTCCTCCCCCTTAAAGGGCAGTCTCCTGGATGGAGGCCTCCGGCTGGATGTCTTATCTTCTGCTCTTTCGTTGCCAGCTTTCCCAACAGCACCCACCCACTCTGGAGCCGAAGAAGTCAACCCTGATATCTGATTCCACAAACCGGTTCTTAGAAAACTGAACACATGGTTTAGAGTTGGAAATTAAAAAAAAAAAAAAAAAAAAAATTAAAACACGTCGTCCATTTTTTGTTTTTTTAAATGCCATTGCTCTCTTAGTTACTCACCAAGTTATTTTTCTGGACTTCTTGTGAAATAACTGGGACTGACATGGCACCCCACCATAAAACAATTAACACCTCTCCTTATTATCATCGCCGGTGGCTCATCGACAACACAAAGACTTACTGGAAGGGCATTTTCCAGCTCGTATCTAAATCTTTCACCATGCCGACAGAGGTGGAGGGGTACAGATAAAAATCAGAGGGGAAAGTCCCTCCCTGCCACCAGCCTCCGTATTGGCGAGCTATCAGCCAATGAATGGAGGCGCAGATGCAGGCAGGGGAGACGGCTTTGCAAACCGAGTAACGGGGGGGGGGCAGACATCTACCGGAGAGTCCGCAGGCAGAGCCCGGCTCCTTATCACTTCTCAAATCATTCCTCCGACTGCTTGCATCAAAATGGAGAAGAAAGCCACAGATTTCTCGGGAAAGTGGAAAATGAAGTCTTCGGAAAATTTCGAGGAACTTTTAAAAGCCTTAGGTGAGTAATGGGTTTGGGGCACTTGTGTACACGCATAAATAGATGATCCGTTTAGTTGCAGAAAATCCTTGCAGAAAATGCCCAATAAAGCTGTTGTTCTTTACCAAAACGTTTTTTTAACACAAGACAGGGTTGCATCCCGTTTTTTTTTCCAGCTTTCTGTCGAAATGCTTTAAATGCAAAACTTCTCAAACTTTGAGGCCAGTTTAGAATTGTTATCTGGTTTATCATCAACCACTTAGGTCCATTGTTGAAATGCAAAAGAGATAAAGGAAGGAAAGAGATGCATCTCCCTTACAAAGACCTGTCAGTCATTTTGTCTGTGGCATTACCAGCTGGAAATCCACTTGGCTTAGGGGTCAGCTGGAGAGCCAAAGGGGTTTGAAGTGAGTCTCTGCGGTTAAATTCGTTTGGTCCTGCCCTGCTAACCGATGTTCATGGGAATGTATCTTGTTAAGGTACACGAGGCTGAACAGGTTCCAGTTATAAGTCCTCTTTGGGGTCAGACAAGGGCCAGCCAGTGGCATCCATTAAAAATCTGAAGACAAATAGCCTGTGGAGGAACGTTAGATTAGACTCATCTGAAGCAGGGTCGTCCTCATGCGGTTGTAATTAGAGCCAGTGTAAACGGAACTAAGCCTTGACATGGGCCCCAGCAGCCAGCCGGCTCTGAGAGTGACTTTCGCTCACCGCCCTGGGCCTCCTCAGCCCGATCTGGGGCTGTATGTGTATGAGTATGTGTGTTGCCTCTGTCAGCACCACTCCATGAGCAAATATGGTCTGAACTGAGTCAGATTTGTAGGGTAGTCCTGATCTCTCTGAAGCCAGTCCAGCTCAAAGAAATAATCGCAAAAACTAAAGAGTCATCAGGCAGTTCATTTGTTTTACCTTTAAACATCACATCACCTCTCTACTGACTCGGAACACAGATGTTGATATAAGCTATTTCTTAGTTTCAATTTAGTTGTACTTTGTGCATCAGTTACTAGATGATTTTTTTCCTACAGGTTTCCCCCTGTTATATATAGGTTATATTTTCCTCTTGCTGCATAAATTCATGGATGAATTATAGAATGGGCCTACCAGGCACAGGCCCATGGACCCAAGTTGTCAGGGGGGGGCCCAGGGTCAGAGCCTCTGTTTGAAATCTCTAAACATTTCATGTTGGAAAGTCAATCAAATGACTACAAAGAGACAAAAAAAAAAAAAAAGACGCAAAAGTACCACAATGAGATGCAAAACAACCACAAAGAGATGCAAAATGGCAACAACAAGACGATAAAATACAACAAAGACGAAATGTCCATAAAGATACTCAAAAAGAACACAAAGAGATGCAAAACAAGTACAAAGAGATGCATAATGACTACAGAGATTCAAAAATTCTAAAAATGTCCACGAAAAGAGAACCAAAATTGCCACAAAATTCCCAAAAAGACCCTCAAAAAGACTACAAAACACAAAAAACAACTACGAAAAATGCAAAGCAACCACAAAGAGATGCAAAATGACCACAAATTTGCATCTCTTTCAGTAAGGGTAAGGGTCCATGCATAAATCTCACATTCTGTAAGTGTATTTAAATGTGTCATCCAATTGAAGGAATTGGAATAGTTATCTTATCACCTCCACGTCAGGCAAAAATAGCATTAACATTTATTTGATCAGTTAAATCAAATCAAGTTGTCAGTTTTTCCATTTTTGACTTTTGCAAAGCCATCACGTTCAATGTCCATCTCTTTACAACGTCAAACAAAAAAAAAACGTTTTGTGCTACTGTGAAAAGATGAAGCTCATGAACCTTATTGTTGAGGTGAATAATCAAACTAAGAAGGAGCAAACAACTCTACAACTCAAATAGATCAAGAATGCCCTTCTCCTGTCTTTTTGCAAACTATGCCTTTAACAGTCTCACAGTAAATAGCGGTTTAAAGGACCATACCAGTAATTTTGCAGGTTGTAAACCATTAAACACAAATCACATATGCTTTAATTTACTGGAAACCGTTTGGTGAAGTATACCATACATTCTGACTTGAAACCAAAAATTAATCACGATGAACATTTCATTGCGTGATGTTATTTGGTCGAAAAAGTTGCGCTGTTGTTGCGTGGCAGTATGGCAGCACATTTTGTTTTTGTGGGCTGACAAAAAAAATAAATAAAAAAAAGCTTTGCATTCATAACCTTTGTTCTAGGAAAACCAAACTGAGAAAACAAATAATAACCAAAAATGGACATTGTGAAAAGGAGGAATGAATTTGTTTTTTTTTGTTATAAAGGCTGCTGTCTGGCCGGTGACTCTCAAATATCAGATGACATAGTTTTGTTGAACACCAAGCAAAGAAAACCTTTCCCTCCTCGTCGCTGCATTACGAAAGTGATCATGTAACATTGTCAAAAAACTAAAAGTGCCAAAAGATTCACTGTGATGGATTTGGTACCTAAAGCAATCACCAGATGTCTGCACATTTATACCACTTATAATATGCTCCGGTTAAAGTTTGGTCATTTGGGCAACAACATTCAGAGCCAATGGCATGCTTCTTTATTCATAGCTGTATATTCTTTCCACTCATCACATACCAACCCAGGAGACGATTTCACCACAGCTGCAAGTTTAATATTTCTTTTCTTTGTGCGTCGCCAGGTGTGAATGTTTTCCTGAGGAAGATTGCAGTGACAGCGGCCTCCAGCCCAGCGGTAGAAATCACCCAGCATGGGGAGACTCTGTCCATCAAGACCTCCACCAGCGTCCGCACCACCCATGTCTCCTTCACTTTGGGTCAGTACTTCAATGAGACCACAGTGGATGGACGTCCCTGCACGGTACGCACCAGCTTACTTCCCATACAAACATTCCTGTATAATGTCGAATCATGCATACCAGCATTTAGCCAAGGACAGCATAACTAGCCGCAGTTCTGCACAGAAGAAACATGTGGACATAATTAAAGTGCAACACCACAGTCAGTCCTGGTGATAGTACATGGATCTGTTCTTCATTTCTTCATGCCGAGTGATTGGCGAAGGACATAGTTCCCGACAGAATATAAAAATGTTCTGACGTGCAGCGATTGGCACACTGAGCCCCGGTAATGATGAAACCCAAACTTGCTATAACTCCGTAGTGTCCAAAGCACTTAAAGTATGTCAGTTATCCATATTATCCTTGTATGAATCCCCGCAGAGTTTTCCAAAATGGGAAACAGACAGCAAGATCAGCTGTGAACAGACTTTACAGAAAGGCGATGGGCCCAAGACGGCGTGGACCCGAGAGCTGACCAACGATGGAGAACTGATACTGGTAATTAATTGAGTGCGGCACCAATACACAACTTCTGACCCAGTCTCTACGAGCGTATCAGGTTAAAAAAGACACTAAAACTGAAATAACTGTCTGGTCTGAGTGCTCTACGTTGCATTGTTTTTCCAGCAAAAAGCCTGCAGTGGAGGTAGTCACAGAGTCGAATCGACGTCTGTGTAGAAGGGAGAGCCGGCATTGCAGGCTTTTTTTTTGGCGCTGTAGTTCTTCAGAAAAAAACTCTCCAACTGACCGTTTGACCACCAACCTTCTGGAAAAGCTCCTCAGAGAATCCGGGCCAAAAACCAATTAACAACTCATTTGCATTTGCAAATGTGGGTCTTTCTGATGAGTCTAAGGGCTAATTAAAATGACAAAACTGGCAAGAGTCCTGCTGAATGAGGATTTTCCAAAACCTGGCAACCTACACAATATTCTCAATCATGGTTATTTTAATGATTAATAAAGCATTATTTGTTTTTCATCATTGTACATAATTTCATAACTAACATATAAACCCCTTATAAAGGATGCCTTATTTAAAAAATGGTAGCAAAGGTTTAAACTCTGTCCTTTTGTTGTTGTTTTCTTTTAGACAATGACCGCCGGGGATGTTGTCTGCACCAGAGTTTATGAGAGGGAATGAGAGCATTTTTTTTCCAGACCATCTTACAACACTCCTGTTTTGTTTCTCATGCATGGTTTACATTTACTCGCCTAGTTTTCTTCTTTTTCGTCCTCTTCCCAGCCAGTCAGATGTTGGTCAGATCTTGCTCAAACAGTCCTCTATGTAGAAAAGGCTTCAGTTTACATGAATGTATGTTGATAGAATTGCCTTTATAACACCAAAGCTGAATTTACTCTTTATGTATCATATAGAAATGTCACACATTCCTTTTTAAAAGCTATATTGCAGTGTCTAAATCCTTTTTCAAGTTGTTAATAAACTGTTTTATATGAATGCTGCCTCCTCCCTGCACCTCCTATTGCCTTGTTGTCCATCTGCGTATCACTTTACATCACTATCTGTCAGTCTTTCTCTGAATACGCTGATTATTCCACACCCTTTCCCCCTCCGTCTTTCCACTTGCAATGCAGGACCTTGTCCTCTGTGTGCTCTCTGCAGTCATAGCTCAATTCAGTATGTGCTCAGTAAGTTTAAAAGCTCCCAAAGACAAAACTGCACTTTGAGAGATATTTTGGCAAAGACAAGGGGGGGAATAGCGAGTGGGAAGGAAAATGAGTGAGGGAAGCAGAGAGGGCAGCCACATGAAAAGCAGCATCACGAGAAGGTTGTACTTCTTATTCTCCCATTCCAGCTGCACCTACTTACAGAATGAGCTCAATAAAAATTCCCCCACCCATTTGCTCAGGCTTTGCACCGAGGTACAAAGTGCTAAGTGACCTGCACTTGCACTGATTATTGAGATATCCAGCTCTTCTCCTCCCAAAACCCACTTTTCGCCATAATGGATGCAAACGAAGTATGCAAATACTATGTGGAGAGAGCACCATCAGATAAAAAATTATAGATTTACCAGCATTCAGAGTCCCTAAAGTCTGCCCTTTGCTCAACTAAAACCCAACCCCATAGTTCAGTCTGAGGCCGACTTCACCTGTGCTGTGAAAAATGGGCATTCGGGGTCTCTCAGGCACTTCCTGAGGAGGCCGCTGCTTCGGTTAACAGGCAGTGATGGTTTTTCCAGGTTTTCAAATAGTGCGCAGACAAGGGCCCCTGTGAAGTTCCTCCCAGTTTGTACGCACAGTGCTGAGCAAGCAGCAGGAGGACTGGGCCTCCTCCAGGATGAGCCTTCTCAATAACCCCAGTGGGTAATTGTGTATTGTGTGTCTGCATCGGTGGTGGAAAAAGTACCAGTACAACAATGCAACAATACTCCATTGCAAGTGGAAGTCCAGCATTCGACTTTTTACTTAAGTAAAAGTACAGAAGTATTAGCAGCAAAATGTACTTAAAGTATAAAAATAAAAGTACTTGATCCGAATGACATATTATACTGCGTATTTCATTAATAGATTGTTAACACTGATGCATTACATACAATCTGAGGCGCTCTCAAATGATTAATGTGGCTAGAAAAAAAAGTTCTGTTACACAAAATCACTTGTATATTTTGGACTTTTCCCAGATCTTTGCTGTATGAAATATTGGATCATTTGACCTCTTTGAGCCTATAACAATTATTTAAATGGAACCATCTGAGAGGTTTCGAAGGGAAATCTCTCTTTGGTAGAACTTCTACCAACTCATAGACATCTAGATGTGAGGATGAGCCCAAACCAGACGCTGTTTTTTGTTTTGGGAGGGGGCACAAGACAAAAAGGTTGGGAACCACTGGTTTAATCCTTAACAATGCATTGTATTTTATAAGTTTGTCATATGTTTTTGTAATGTATAATCTTAATCTGTAGATGACAGCTGTCAAATAAATGAAGTGTAGTAAAAAGTGCAATATTTGCATCCGAAATTTGGCGGAGTAGAAGAGTAAAGTAACGTAAAATGGAAAGACTCAAGTAAATTGCAAGCACCTCAGAATTGTTCTCAAGTACAGTATTTGAGTGAAAGTACATAGTTACTTTCCACCGCTGATCTGCAAACAGTTTGTGTCTGAATGAAAGAAGGAGAATGAAAAGATTATTTGTGACCAAGTATGTATGTCTTACACAACTCCAGCCATCATGTACGTGCTTTTATGTCTTTTAGGCAGAAAGTATGTTTTCAGTGGTCTCAATGAAACCCAATTTATTGTGTAAGCGCTCATCGAAACCACAGCTCTTTAACTGCACTCTGGAGCGTTTGGAAAGTTTTCTTGTTATGTGCACAATGAGAAAATCGGTATTTCACACGCACACGCACGCACGCACGCACGCACGCACGCACGCACACACACACACACACACACACACACACATCCAAATATACAAGATGCCTGATTCTGTCTAATTGACCCCTTTGGCTAATGGTTGTTAGCCTCATAGCAGCAGTCTAAACCACCCAGTCCCTCCCTATTAGCCGGGTCGCTTCCCACACATAACTGTTATGCCAGTTCATTCCTAAGGCAGTGATGTCATGGAGCCTTGCATTGCTCGATTGGCTGAGGAATGCTGTGGTTTCAGGACTGGGAGGCACCCAAGCCCAGCGTTTGAATCGGCGCCATCTGGACCAATTGTGACAGGGTCCATTAGAGGAAATGATGAGTCACAGGAGTCAGCTGACAAGCAAGGCCAGATGAGGGTATGAAGACAAACGGAGCGAAGCCTGTGAGCAGGTCAGACAACAAAAGGGGTGATACATGCTCATTCAGCTGCAACAGCTAAACTAAAAAAAGCTTTCACCATTGATTATATGATCTATTGAGGCTGTCAAAATGAATGACCGCTCATTCTTTGCTATCCATGCCACATCCATTTCCAGCCCATCATCCACATGTTTCTTTATGGATCTTCATTTGAACTCTTTGGTTGCATTGATTTTTAAATTACACTTTATTGGCGATGATGTGAAACGGAGCCTTGACTCCAAAACAAAACAAATTCTAGATTGACATCCCATTACCAATCAGGCCAGTATTATGAACACCAATTAAACACCTTTACTTTTGTTTTTCCATAATTAAAAAATATATTGCAATATAAATAACCTTGAACTTGTCCGGACTCCAGCTTTAGGTAACACGCAGACTACAAACTACCCTAACTCAGATAATACCAACAGTTTTATTTTAACTTTGGACTCTATGTTTATACCCTAAAATTTGTAGGGAAAATGTGCTAAAACGTGAAAAGTACTAATTGAGCATTTTGTTTTTACTGTATTATCTTAATGTTGCACTTTTTTGTTAGCCTTATTGCACATTTTCTTCTGTTGCTTTCTCACAGTTTTATGACGCTTGTCACTTTACATTTCAATGTACATCCTGCAGTGTGCATGTGATGAATACAAATCCCTGAATTCTTGAATGTTATAACGTAAATCAGTGGTGCCCAAGTTTTTTGACCCATGACCTTTTACAAACAAATTCTTTGTCATCTTTAGACACCTTGTTACAGTATGCATATGTGTGTGTGAGCTCTGAGCAGTTCAACATACGAGACTTTGCCCTCTTAGATTCTTTCAGAGGCATAAAAAGGTTAAACGTTTAATTTAATCATCCACAACTCCTCAGATCCTGTTCAATCTCACTGTTCCACTTGTGGACAGTCAGTACAAACTCATGCTGTGCAGTCAGACATTGTTCTATCCCCAGGACTTTATTTTGAATTCTTGAGGAGAGCCAAAACTTTCCAGAGATATTTAATATGTCAAGCTGAATTTTGGAGAAATGCGTTTAAAATGATGCAGAATACATCTAGAACATTTCAATTTAATGAAATGGTGCAGCCATTAAAAAGAATGGAGCCTGGGATTTGAATTTTCAAAGTCATTTAAAGGGGAGATTAAAGAATACTGGATACTATGGCATTATATATATATATATATACATATATATATATATATATGTAGATTTTGAATTAATATGTGCCTGTTCATGGATTAGGGATTGTACAGTATGTGTATAAAAAGGTCTGTGTGTGTACTGTATATGTGTGTGAGAGACAGTCTGACCTGTCTGTTTGCAATGAAATCATATGACTGCCTTCACCCATGTGACCCCATGTGACTTGTAGGAGAAGAGAATGAAGAGAGACCAGGCTGGATTGTACAAGGGCATTAGGCCATGAAATGTGTATACAGTAGTGGAGACAAAGGTGTAATCCTTCCTGCCGCTGCTCAGCCTGTTACTGCAGGGTCATATACTGTATGAGAAGTACAAAGAAAAAACTATAACGTGAACTGGTCCTGCAAAATGCATCCTGCACACAAGCTGGGATCAAAGGGGACAGACAACACCTGTGACTATGACTGTGCCACAATATTAACTATAGGAAACTCACATCTAATAACACTTGTGGATAAGGCAACAAGCTCCATGAAAATAACGTTTTTGGACCAACAATGATTCAATTCTCAGATAAATTTTAAAGTCACATCAAAGCACATGTATCCAATGTAATGAAATATGATTTTAAAAAAGGACGATTCTTCTGCATTAGTTGGGCTGCTGAACCTTTACAGATGCTTGCAGTTCAAATCCCCGTCTGTCCTGAGAATCACATCCAGGTGAGTTCAGAGAAGTGGGAAAAATTATTCCTTCAAGGCATTATAGTGACATCTACTGGAAGAGTAGGAAAAAATCTTAACATTAAAAACATTAAATTAAAGGGGCTCTGCAGGGATTTCTTGTAAACAAAAAAAGTTGTTTACATTCAGTGTTACTCACCAAAACGCATTGTGTGTATCCTTCATGCCTAACAAACATGTTGCGTGCATTTTGTTCCTCATAAAACAATTGCAAAGCTAATTTTTAAGGTATTTTAAATCCAACATTGTTTACATGCATGTCACTCCTTCTTCACTCCTGCCTTTACAGGATTTCATTACAGCCGCCTGTAGATCAGTGGAATAAGGTGAAACCATTGGTAGGACTGTGTATCGTGTCACCATCGTGCATGTGCATCCTCATGCACCTGCACTACATAAACAAAAGGTGGACACACTCATCGAAAAACAGCTCCATACACATACTAGAGTCCTGAGACACTCCACAAGGAACCTATAACCAACAGTCACGTAAGCACAGTCATAGAAAGACTGAGATTAAACAAACATTGTCTTTAGCCTACAGCAAAACCATGATGGTGTTGCTTGATTTCTTCTCTACTAAGACTTTGCATTCAGAAGCCCCAATTAAGATTTAAGGATAGATTATTTTAGATAATTAAATTACTGGATTAGATAATGCACAATTTAAAACGTAGTCGGCGCTGTACATTTAAAGCAATAAAAGCATTTTCCTTAGAGCCTTTGGCACACCTTTTAGCAATAAATGAATCAGATTCAAGAAAAAATGTCGCTGGTGTGTCAGGCATTTGGGGGCTAATGATTGAACATTTATTTCCAGTCCTGATTTCTAATGTTGTAAAACGCCTGATAAAAAGACACCTGTGACTGCCTCACCAGTAAAGGTAATCTCTAGCAAAACATGCTTATATTTGTATTTTCTTTATATGTTTAGTACCACTTCCTAATACTCTACCTTTTAATAGGGGTTTATTAATATCAGCATAAATGTTAATAAGTTGTTAATGACTGGATTTTGGGCCATGATGCTCAGCAGCTCTTCTCCACAAGGACAGAGATCAAATGGCCTGCTGGGGAATTCTTCAAAATGAACTGAAGAGCTAAACATGCTGGAGAGGAAGAAAACCACCCACAACCTGACAACCCAAATTTTTACCTCATTAATTAAACAATTTAACATTATAAATTACCATTAATATCAAGCATCCCCCTCACCCACTAATGCATTTGTCTCTGATCACCTGTTGTGCATTTGCAGTCTCTTTTATTTATTTTATTCTTTGTTTGGATTTTCATGTTCATTGCCCCTAAGGAAAGTTGCTTAATCCAATCTACCAAAACTGTACAATGCCAAATTGTTTGCATGTTAATAAAATAAAATAAAATAAAAATAAAAGTAATGAACTACACGGGCACTTAAGAGAGCGCAGACCTCCACCAAGGCAAATGTCAACCGATATACACCATACTTCAGAGGAAGAAATTAAGATTCATAGTAGATGATCCGGATCTGCACCAAAATTGAATGAGTTCTTCCCTGGCCCATGCCCCGTCGCTCCACCAAGTTCGGTGCAAATCGGTTCTGCACTGTTTGCCTAATCCTGCTTACAAACAAACAAACAAACAAACAAACAAACAAACAAACAAACAAACAAACAAACACACACACACACACACACACAGGCACGGGTGGGAGCCATAGGTGAAACCGTAACCTCATTACATCGGCGGAGGTAAAAGAAAGACCGTTCGCGCGTGACCACGCCCCCGCCCGGTCCACGTGCTTATCTGCCGCAGCAGCAGTCACATGACCTCGGCTGGTTACTTCCTGACCGTCGGTTGTTTTCCTGCGGGAGAGAAAAAAAAAAAATAACGGATCTGTTTTGATCTCCTGCGACACAACAGAGCTGCAAACCAGATCCTGACAGCCAGGACTGGAGAGGGGAAAACCTGCGGGGAACACAACCACTAACCTGTCTGTAACGTTAAGTCGCCTTTACCTGTAATTTCGGCTGCGGAGAAATGATCACCGGAGGAGGGGCGGGTAGCTGGTTCAGTGGTTAAACCGAAACACCGTCCGCCCTGTCGTTTTGGACAAGAAATAAACGCAGCAGTTCACCTGGTGGAAGACGGCTCCTTTCTTTTTTTTCTTTCATAACAATAGCCGCAAGTGGTGGCTACTTGACATTAGCTCTGATTTCCCAAACAACCAGCCATCAACATGTCAAAATACACAAGCTTTCCAGAGCCGACGGACGACCAGAACCCTTTCCAGGTGGGTGGTATGAAATATGAGCTAATGTTAGTCTCTGTCACTGAGCCTGTCTCGGTGTGTTTGATGGATGAAAGTCATCAGTGTTGGCTCTGTGTAATGGCGGTAGTGTTGTTGCTCATGTGACCTGTGGCTGTGGCTGTGCCTGTCTGTCCTCCCCAGTCTCTGCCCTCTTGTAGCTTTTATTAACAATGAGCACATATGCAAGGGACACTGAGTTTTGTCAGATGAGGATTCATCTTCCAGCAAGGCAAAGCTACTACTGCACTCACTAATTAAATAACCCTTTTGTTTGTCTTTGTTTTGTCTGCTATAGGACCCTGCAGTGACTCAACACAGCAGCAACACAGGGTATGCCACACTGGACCTTTACAACCCATTTGACAACACAACCGGGGTGAGCAATATTTCTTCCTTATATGTGACACAATAGCAGGCTAATTAAAATAACTAGGGCTGCAATTAATGATTATTTTCATTATCGATTCACCTGTCAATTACTTTGTCTCGTCATTGTTTTTGCTGTATTCATGATTTATTCTCTCCGTATTTCTTATTACCAAATTTCCCGCCGGGGACATTAAAGCTTTACTAAATTCTGTGCTCTATCTAAAAAATGTCAGAAAATCTCAGAGTCTGAAAAATGCATTTCATGCCCAAATACTTCGTTATTGTTAAGCTCTAAAGCAATCAGCTCTAAACACTATAGTGTCCCCTACTTCGACTTTCTGTGTCTTTTTGTATGTGTTTTCCAACTACCTGACTCCACGTTTGCCGTGGGTTAATTCGGTTAAACACAAGTTAATTTAGAGATATGCAATATGTAAGCACAAGGTTGGAAAATGTAGCCAGCTCATCATACTAAATTGCCCTTTAGTTTAATATTTAATCCAAGAATTTGTAGCTTTTCCCAGCCTGCCTCCAGAGATGGCTGCAGACAAAGGGAGGTTATCTGCTATAAAAACTAACAGATAAATAAAACAATTTGTGGATAGTTATAAATAAATACACACACCGTAAGAGTGGTTTAAAAACTAATATAAGATTTAAAACAGATTATGTTGTATACAGTGAGTTTGTTCTGTTAGGGATAGAAATAAACTAAAATTGGCTGTTTATTTGGGTTTTTTTTGTTTGGTTTTTTTAAATAAAGAAACTGGATGCATTTAACTTTGTGAGTCACTGTGGAGCTTTAGTAGCCTGATAAACAGACTGAATTGCCGTTTCATTTCACTTTGTTCATCCTATTTTTGTTTTATACCATTTGTGTTGCTGAACAAATCACAGATGATGGTGGCAATTTATTGGTCTGGATGGAGCCATGATAGAAAAAAAAAATCAATATCTTAAAGTAGTTTTGACACAGGGAAATGAAGCAGGACCCATCTTAACTGCCTTATTATGTCAACTGATCTTGTGCTAGTGGTGCAAAAGATTAACTGACAAAATTTCAATTAAAATCGTTCAAACCAGTTGACACACAGTAAGGCTAGGGCTCTTAATGCTACTAGAGTTCTAGGGCCCCAGGCATGGATGGACCAGAGCCTCTGTTCGAAGTGGCTGTTAACTTTTCTTCTTTGAAAGTCAAACAAACAACTACAAAGGGATGCAAAATGGCCATAAAGTGATGCAAAATGGCCATAAAGTGATGCAAAGCAACCACAGAGAGAAACAAAATGCCTACAAAGAAACAGAAAACTACTACAAATATAAACGAAACGACCACAAAGAGACACAATACTACTTCAAAGAGACACAAAATGACCACAAAGCAACATAATACTACTACAAAAAGAGAAAAAAAAACAATTACAAAAACACACAAAGCGTCTACGACGACACACAAAATGACCACAGAGGGACACAAAGGCTAAAAACAGCATTTATGTCTCTTTCAATCTGGGGGTCTTGCTCTTGTGTAGGAGAGGTGAGGGATGGGGGGGTCTTTTACATATCTGTGCCCAGGGTCCCATTGTCTCATTATCCGTCCATGGCCACGGGGCAGTTAGCTGCTATGCCTGCTTGGTTATCCGGCCTTGAGTATGAGGACTGGATTGTACACGATTATACTTCTGTACATAGTTTTTGTGTCTTAAAACGTTCAACCAGACTAAGACCAATTGCCATGAAAGCAGAAAGGAGACACAAAAGAGCAGAAACATACACATGGGTCTGTGTGTTGCATGTACCGCAGTTGCATGTGATTAGAGTTTAGTGATTTTTTTTTTTTTTTTTTTTTTTTTTTTTTAATAATTGTTGCTAGGAAACAGCTTTGGACTAAGTTATGGACCGTGTCATTGGAGTTTTGTTGCTAGGAAACATCTTGGGTGTACGTGTGCTTCCTGTCAGATGTAGGTATTAGCAAAATGCTGCAGCAACAGTAACTAAAATTGGACTTGTTTTTAGGTTGTTGGAAAATGAACTAGTCCTTGTCGATCTCTGTCATTATGAAACTCAGTGCATGTGTACAAGCCTCATGCCCACTCCCACAATTATCCACAGTCAGCTGTCTTGTGTAACTCTGTTATGACATAACGAAAGACTCAGCCTGGTCTTGGTCTGGTAACGGCACTGTCCTTTAATAGTTACGGACAATCATTAGTCACAGGTGTATATTTTGAGCCATACAAGTCAAATGATTCATGACATATGAATAGGTAAAAGTCATAGTCTGATGCGCATTACTATGGTGGACTATGATATGGATTAAAATATACAGGCTATTTACTTCTGGTAGAATAAAATTTTGCCTCTCGAATGAAGGACATTAACATAAACATCTACAGATATTATTACATGAAACTGAGACTCCAAAATGTCTAACCCCTTAAAAATTCTGGTACACAGATCAAAAAAGTTGGCCGCTTGTCTAAATTATATGTGTTTAAATTACATTTGTCTCAAAACCCCAGGAAAAGAAGGCATGATGGATTATTTCATCGTTATTTGTTCAGATTTTTCTAGTATTTAACAGCACAGTTTGGTGAGCGATCTATTAACTTTGTTGTAAACATGAAGGTCTAAAAATCGTGTGAATCTGTGAAATTTATTCAAATTGGTTTTGTTAATGTCAGAGTGATTAATCAATTAGTCCATTAATTGATTAGAAAATTATTCGACAACTTTTTTGATAATCAATTAATCGTTGATGTCTGGTACTGGTTCCAGCTCCTCAAATGGGAATATTTTCTGGTCTTAGTCTTCTGTGATATTAAATGAAATGTCTCTGGACTGCTAATGTGACTAAACAAACAATTAGATATATGATAACTTGGGCTGTGAGATGTTGGGATTGGAATTTTTAATGTTTTTTTTTTTTATTTTTTCCCTGCCTTTTTATAGGTGATTAAATGATTTAATCGATTAATGGAGAAAATAATCGACAGATTAATAGAAGATTAAAATAAATGTTATTTGCAGCTTTAGTTTATTTTTTGACTTTTTGTTGTATTTGAAAATGTATATGCAGTATTTTTGATCTGGCTGTTTGTAAGCCTGTTTACTGGGTGCAGTTGTATGCATGGTACAATTGCAAAATTTTCATTGATTCATTCATGTTAAACTCTATATGTCAGTGAAATAGCTTTTTCTTTTGGCATTACCCTTCTCATTACCTCATTATGTTAGCTACATTACATTTTTATATGAACATACTCATATTGTCAATGCATTTAAACAAGGAATACTAATTTCACGCAACCATTTTCTAGCCCTTGCCGTCATGACACAATGCCCTGCTTCCAGCCAAAGGCTGGGTTTGCTTACAGGTTGTGATACATGAGGCCAAAATGATTTTTTGATGTCTTGTCTTTTTACAAAATATTTTTCCAGCCTCCACCGCCATACGAAGCCACTTCTCCCTCGGCTCCATCTGTGCCTGCGCAGACCCCACCCAGCAGGACAACACCCACCGAGCCTCGCAACTATGGCTCCTATAACTCCCAGGTATACATGCTGCAATGTAAACACACCTGTTGTCACTGGTGTCGCATGTTAGGCAAAGGTTGGATGTTGGAGGGGCGGGTAGCTTGCAGTTGGATGCACAAAAATGGGATTGTACCCGCACTGTTATTGGATCCTGAAAATCAGGAAGTGTGCCCAGAGTACAGTCTGTCCTTCAGTGTCATGGGCGGTGTTTTTGAAGATACTTAAATGAATCAGCCCGCTCAGTTGCACTGTGTATAGCCGAGTGCTGACTCCTCAAAAGCAATTACCCCAAATCATCAACAGGACAGCACTCCATTTGAACGATTTATTAATGCAAGTGTTTTTACCACAGTTATGGGCGGACCTCACTGAATAACTTACTCAAACCAAAAACTTACCTAAACTTAACCATTGTCCCTACATTCAGTCCTTTAACTACACATCATAGAAAACATTTGACGTCTGAACACATGGCAGCATCTCCTCTGGGAATCTCTTACCATCAGATACAGTACCAGGTCTTTTACATAATCCCTTTTCATTATTTATGCCACAAAAACAACCTAACTCTTTGAAACTTGACATGCATTTCTGATGCATCATTTCCCTTGTGTCTTACTGCGTTAGACTGCGGTGAATGCTACCACAGCAGAGCTTCTGAGGAAGCAGGAGGAGCTGGAGAAGAAAGCCCGGGAACTGGAGAGGAGAGAGCGGGAGCTGGAGTCCCACAGCCTGGGACCTGGAGCCTGTAAGAAAGGGAGGAGATGAGGGGATGGGGGGAAAAGTTGGATTCAGAGTAGAAAACAGTCTTGCCAAAAGGAATCTCTGATGAAATATGTATAGAGTTTGGAAAAAACCTGCGTTTCTGTAACCTTTATAGTCTATGATGAATAGTTTATGCAATGTAATTCATGTTTATGATGCTGAAAATCAGAAATATTATGTGAAACACAGGTTATAGAGCAGGGGAAATTTGCTGTTTTTGAATGAAAACACACATACCCTTAATAATAAGTTTTAAAAACCTGTAGATGTCAAAGTCACCCTAAAGACTATCTAAAATTTCCACCCAAGGTCAAAGGGTCATTGAAAAGAAATCGTGACACTTTAATTGAAATTCCTTGAATTATCAATTATAAACATAAATGCTAATTCAAGAAAAGAAAAAAAAAACACCCCACTGTTCTCTTCTCCAGCTCGTCAGAATAACTGGCCCCCGCTGCCCTCATTCTGCCCCGTGGGGCCCTGCTTCTACCAGGACATCAATGTGGAGATCAGCCAGCGTTTCCAGCGAATAGTCAACATCATGTACTACTTCTGGATGTGTGAGTTCTCTAATTCTTGCTCTGCCCTACTATTGTGTGAATTTCTCAGCATTACTATTTTAACATGACTGTTATTGTGCAACACCATAAGTGAAGTGTTGCAACACTTTAGATTTATAGGTGGAATGCCAGTAAGAGCTAAGAGGATATCTTGAGAAAATTGAACATAGAGCTGACTCATGCCTGTGTGGCCTCTACTGTCTTGTCTGGAGTGTGAGCTTGAATGTTTACGCAAAGACTCTGACACTTAACTGCTAGATTGAGGACTGCAGCAGGAACCAGCTGAATTGGTGTTGTAGTCCACAGCTCTATATTATAGCAACACAGAGTGAGATCCCTAAACTCTGAATGCAGTGCTGTTCGTTCTTATTCAACTACTTCCTTTCAGCCTTTTGTACACTGTCTTCTTTTTTCCGTCTTTGTAAATGTCCAGTCTGCACTTGCACGCTGCTCTTCAACCTGATCTCCTCCCTGGCCATGTTCTGCGTGGACCCCTCTGGCGGTGTTGGCCTGGGCCTCGCAATCCTGTGGGGGCTCCTCTTCACCCCCTGCTCTTTTGTCTGTTGGTACCGACCTGTGTACAAAGCCTTCAGGTGTGTACAACCATCTTGATGAAGAAGCCTGTGGGCCAAAAACGGTAACTTTATCCTTCACTTGCAGTTTAAAGTTTTTGATTTTGGCTACATTTTGACCTGGGACAAGCCAAGTGAGTCTTACATGTCACTCTTTGAGTGACACTCTTCAAGGTTCACCTCAGACCTGCCTTTTAGAAGTATTAATAGTGACCCATGATATGTGTTATCCACTCGATAAATGTCCTATAGGAGCCTTTAACTCTACACCATATTTTAATAGGAAGTGAATCTAAGAGAGAGAGCCATGGAAGTGGAACTAACAACACCAGCAAAAGAAGCATGTAAAGGGAAGCAAACAATTAGAGAGCAAACGCACTTGCTTTATCGAGAACAAGAAAAATTATTTAGTGTTAGCACACTTGCTTTTAATCTTGTTGTGTCTAGATTTCATTTATCATTCTCCACTTTCTCATGCAAGGTTTTGCTTTTAAAGGCTTTAGTGTACATCTTCAATTTCCTGTTTAGTGTTTTTGTAGCTGGTCGGAAACGACAGCTCACAACCTTATTTTTTTTAATTTTTATTTATTTATTTTTTTTAAGCAGATGGGCTCGAATGATGTCACGTTACTTGCAGCACAGCTCTGCCCAACTTCAAACTGAGCAGAGGTCTTATCAACCAGAACAAGTGAAAAGATGTATTTTAGTGTGCAGAGCCTTTTAAAGGCATCATGTGTATTTGCTTTAGTAAAGCATACTGTAGATGGATGTGAGCTGTTGATTAATTTTACTCAGTAATAATGTTTTTCTTTTCCTGTCTAGGAGTGACAGCTCCTTCAACTTCTTCGCCTTCTTCTTCGTTTTTTTTGCCCAAGTGGTCGTCTACGTCATCATGACTATTGGCGTTCCTGGATGGGGCTTCAGGTATGACTAATGAACAAACCATCTCTGTGTCAGACTGATGCATGCCTCTTTCCAGTTCATGTTTTACATATTAAAATGTACATAAAAACAATCTGTATCTAGTTGTCTCAACTGGGGAAGAAGAAACTCATCTAATTGGAATGCAGCCATCATTAATGTGGCTAATTATACCTGTGCTTTTCCCAGTGTGACATGTCAATCTTTGTCATGAAAAAAAGCTGTTTGCAATTGGGATGTGATCAAATTTTTCCAGACTACAGGGCGAGGTGCAAAGTGTAACTGCCATCAGTACAACTTGTCTACTTTCTTAAGAAAGTATGCCTTAAGAAAGTTCAATGTGGCAGTGGAACTACTTCTTTCATCAGTCAGCTGACGTTGTTAACTCTGCTTAAATAAGTACACACTGTCCTTATTTTGAGCTGACAATGCTGACAGAACAAAGACGATGATGCCATACTTAATACCAGGTGAAAATATCATTGTGTGGAAAACTTAAACGCACACATTTTGCCTTTTAATTCCAGGCGCAAATGAGGATATTAATTGACTTCCCTCACGGTCCCTCAGTACTTCTCACTCTTTCTGCCCTTTATTTCTCCGCCTCACCGTCTCTTTCCCTCAGTGGGTGGATCGTGAGCCTGAATGCTCTGAAGACGAGTGTCCCCGTTGGTGTGATCATGATGTTGAATGCCATCCTCTTTACTGCCCAAACCGCCATGGGGGTTGTCATGCTGAAGAAGGTGAATAAATTTGTTAACATGCAGGGAAAATTCACAGGGGTAGCGACTCAGATTAAGGCTGCCTGTTAGACAAGGGGTGCTTGTGCTCCAAGTATAAGCCCAAGTAAATGGGACAAAGTGTGAGCCTTGTATAGTGTTTTTGAGTGTATTTACATGCGTGTTAGTATCCTGGTTTTGATCCTAGTCGGGACATGACATTTAAATGGAACATGAGAAACCTGGTTGGTTATTACCCTGTAAACATGATCATAACAGTACCCTCGTATTTTTTTTTATCTTGCCAGCTAACTACTACGTAACTTGAGTTGACAACACACCGTCGCACAAGGAACAGAATGATCAGAACCCCTGATAAGGGTGTTTACGTGCCAAAGTAATCTATCCTCTATGATAGAAACTGGGTCACTATCATGTTACTCTAGCTACCCAGGTTTCTGAAACCAGGATATAACGTTTATGTGCAAAACATAATCGGGACACGGGGATACTAATGCAAATGTAAACCCACTCATTGTTAACACATAGTCCCTGCGTAGGTCTTGAAAGTCCAGGAAAAGATGGAAATTGGAATTTAATAAATGTCCTATTTGAAATGCTGGAAACTACATAAAAGATTAAAAAATTATTATAATTGTTGGTCCGTGTAAAGTACAGAGTGAAAAACTAGTAGGTCTAGTCAGTAAAACTTAAATGCTTTCAACAAATCTAAAAAAAACAAAACAAAGGGAGACAATTTGAAATACTGTGACAAAATCTAGTGGGTCATATTTTCTCAAGTCGAAGGAATAGAGCGAAAGCAAAACTGTGAAGCTGTGAAGTTTGTACTTTCTACCTACTCTGTGCAAATACTTGCAACCGTCCTGCCCAGGTGGTCCATCTACCATGAAGCAGTCAGTAGATAACAGTCTGAGGAATAGCCACGATACCAGGTTCTGCGTATCATTTTTCACCCCCCGCAATGTGCTTGATATGACGATGGATTGCTGCATGTATCGGGTGTCAGTGTGCTCTGCTCTTCCCCGCTCCAGGTCCACAGTCTGTACAGGCAGACCGATGCCAGCTTCCAAAAGGCCCAGGCTGAGTTCGCCACCGGAGTCATGTCCAATCAGGCTGTACGTCAGGCCGCTGCCAACGCCGCCCAGGGTGCCTTCACCGCACCTCGATAGAGAGGCACAAGAGGGGCTGGGAGTGAAGGAGGAGGGCCTTTTCAGCTTGATTGAGCAACAGTTTGGTATTTATTTCCCCACAGGTGATTAGAAGTTGATGGGCAGGGGAGAGAGTCTTTATAGTTAGCCTGGGGCACCTGAACTTTAGGGCACTTTGCATGAGACAGAGGTGGGGTTGTCTAATTTCAAAATGTGTACAGAACAGGTTACCTATATTGCCAAACCCGGAGTCAACACATCATAAGTGTTGATTCGAGAAAAGGAAAAAACGGTGTGCGATATGAAAACGATAAGAAGCTGAACATGTATGAAATGTAGCGCAGCCGTACCAAGTGTCAGTGAATGCAAGGAAATGCTTTTTATACGAGGAGACAAGCTGTGTGCCAAGTGGGATAGTACTATCGTGGATATTTCCTATTTTTGACTGACTTGGATGTACATTGTGTTTACGAGGTGCCATGTTTGCGAGAAATGTAAGCGTTGGAGCTGAACCCCGAAATGTTGCCATTCTAACATTTGATCCGTAACTGAGCGGATCGACTTTAGCCAACGCTACTTTTTGTTTCTTAAGTGTAAAACTAACAAGTTGTTTTGTTATTATCCCAAATGAGAATGCCTATTTACTGTATTGCCAAAATCTTTCATACTGTAAAGATTATGAACGTGCGTTGTTTTGGTTACAATATATCCCTCACTGTTCTGTTAGTGCTGCTTGTGGTTCTTATGATTATTACAGGTCACTGTCTTGGTTTTAATAGAAATAAATTGTCCTGCTTACACAGTCACCTGCGCTTATCGTTGTCTTATGTTACGGACTGACGTGAAGATACATAGACTGTAACAACCTCACCACGAGGTCCACTAAACAGCCGCTCTGGGCCTTTCAACTGTATAACACGGGCTTCCTCGGCAGCTGGAGTCGCGCAGTTGTCATGGAAACAGTTCCCAAGGTCAAGAATAAAGAATGAACTTAGATCTCAACGAGACTGAAGAGTTTGGCTCGTCGGAGGTGAACGTAAGTGTGTGTTTTTTTTTTTTTTTTTAACGTTGTATTTATGTTTGAGTCGAGTCACGCCCGCCACTTTGAGCAGGTTGCTAGCACTGTTGCTAACAGACATATTTTATACGGCCTTTAACCGGACTAGCGTTGCGAGGAAACGGCTTGGTTCCGAGTTTCTGGCCTAGAGTTATTGTTACAGTCTAGGCACAGGGTTCAATGAATATGGGTGTTTAAAGAGAGAGTCCCCCCCCAAAACATTTTCTATACTCTGGTGATACCCATCACACTTCAAGGAAACTTCGTCCCTGACGCCATCCTGAAAACTTGTTGCTTTTTAAGCTCTGGGTTTCTTTTTGCACCTTGATGTTTGCAGCGTTGACCAAGAGAGTCTGAGGCGACAGGTAAGTGTTTTTATTTATTTTATTTATTTATTTATTTTTAATATTAAAAAAAATATATATCTTAATCAAGGAACCAGTCTAGAAACCTTTCCTTTATAAACTCAATGTATGAACATGTAAATGTGGGGATTGTGTTGCCTGCCTATTGGTGATATTAATGTGCCATCTGCTGCCGGTTTCCCGACACGTCCGGGGCACCAAAGACCCTCCCGGGCTGCTCGGAGCCGCAGGACGGCGGTCTGAGACTTTTATGGGCTGCCGCGCCGACGTCAGGCGCTGCGCTTCACCGTGAAGATGGCGGAGGCTGCGGAGGAACCGCGACACCGGTTCTTCTGTCACTGCTGTAAATGTGAAACGGACCCCAAACTCCCGGTGAGTCACCTCGGAGAGTGTTTTCGTTGCGCACGTGCCGGCCTGGGGAATCGCCCACGCGCCCATGGAGGGAGGGGTTACGATTATTAGAGCTCTTTCTTTTTTTAAAATACGTGCAAAGATTCATTTTTAACCATTTGCTCTGAAATTATAGTTACTCGGATCACTAAAGCACACGTATGACAGCCCGATGGTGTCTTTTTTTGTTTTGTGTTTTGTGTTTTTGTTTTATTTTGTTTTGTTTTCATACGTGAGCACAGCATAGACCAAGACCTTACATTAGAGAGAGAGAGAGAGAGGGGGAGAGAGAGAGGCAGTGAAATCTGGTTATTCACGTTGCCATATTTAGAAGCGCCACTGTCGGCGACCGTGTGTCCAGTTGTCCACTGTCAACTGTGTGTGAGAGACGTAAGAGGGGCTTGGGTGGGTGTCGCCGCATGCAGCAGCAGCAGCACGTACGGGGCTTCGTGCCCCGTCCCGCGCCGCAGGGCCGCAAACAGGGTCATTTTACAGCCTGAAGCCTGTTTGTTTGTTTTCGTCCCATTTTTTTGTGTCAGTACAGCTCAGCTTTAGGGCACAACTGATTGACTTTTATTCATTTTGCTGGAGGTTCATTTCTCCTGGAGGCGCGGGAGGGAGCGCACTTGTTGCGCAGTTGACGCTTTTCGTGGCACGATATAGCCATGTAGCCAAAAATATGTGGACACGGCATACTTTTGTCTGCAATTTTTTTTTAAGATTATTTCTTTTGGCATTTGCCTTTATATATGTAAGTTGACTGCACGGACAAACAGGAACCATGAGTGGTGGTTATTACTCCGCCATATTTATCTGATAGCTATAGTTAGTTTGCAGATAAAGGTTTTACATGGGCTACAGAGCAAATAATGACATTATCAGATACAATACATTGTGGTAGATTAAAACTACCCGCAACAGCATATTAAGTAATTAACATTTGGGCCAATTTCCACCAGCTTTACAGTTAAATACTGCTTAAATATTAATACAGCAGTAAACCAGTTTTATAATGACTATAATAATATAACACTCTAACACAGGCAACAAGTACTTTTGATACTTTCTGAACATTTTTATTGCAATACCTCTATACTTTTATATCAGTAAAATTTTTGAATGCGGAGCACGGGGGATGACATGTAACAGGTCCCCAGCCGGAATTAAACTGTGGACATTGCAACTACAATGTGCCTAACTTCTAAGCCACAGGGATGCCTCACTTTTGTGTGCTTTTGGTCCTGGGCTGTTTTGTGTGGTCTGGGCTATGTCCCCTAGTTCCAGTGAGGTAAATCGTGATGCTACAGCTGCATAAAATAATAGTTTAGACAAATGACGATGCCCTTGTGTTCAAAGCAAGGTCCAGAAAGAGATGTCTTTCTGAGTGTGGCGTAGAGCCCAGGGCCCAGCCCCTCCCAGCACCTTTTGGGATGAACTGGAACACCGACTGTTAGCCGGGCTGTATCATCCACAAACAGTGGCGACCTCACTTATGCTCTTGTGGCTGAATAAGAGCAGATCTCTAAAGCCAGGTCCCAAAATCTTGTCAAAAACCTTCCTAGAAGAAGGAAGGTGGTTACAGCAGCAGATTAATGCCCATATTTGTGGAATGGGATGAGATGTTTGAGTGTCCACATACTTTTGGCAGTGTATTGTGTGTGTGTGTGTGTGTGTGTGTGTGTGTGTGTGTGTGTGTGTGTGTGTGTGTGTGTGTGTGTGTGTGTGTGATATATATAAAATTTTTTTGTTTTTTTGGCTTGAAGGATTTCGTCTGCCCCAGATGTGACTCTGGCTTCATTGAGGAGGTGACAGAGGACTCCAGGTAAGGCTCAGTTTTGGTTTTTAAATTTACTGGTCGTTCTATCGTAAGAAACGTACCTCTCTGGTTTATAAAAACATTTTAAAGCATGTACCTGACTACTAACCTGTGCAATGGTCACTGAGGAGGCAAATCTGAAAAGTTAATTCAGTAATTTTGAAAACACAAGCTTTTCATTTGACAGTTATCAGGAGTGTCAGGCTTTTATAAGTTGTGTTTTTCATTTTAGACCAGTGATAGAAAACTGACTTTTATTTTGTTCTTCAGTCTCCTGCAGGGCAGCACATCAGTGGCCAGTGAAGATTCAAACTCGTTGTTATCAGATGTATGTCCTCAAAATGGCATTTTAATAAGAACAGTCCTCTTTCTCCAAGGCTTCGTTTGACACATTGCTTCTGTGGTCTCTCTCCAAGTTATGGCAGCTGCTGTTCATGGAACGCTCTGCCCTGCTGTCGCATCCGCCCTCCGCAGAGTCCCACCAAGATGACAGCGAGCAGGTATCTGCAGGTCAGAGCCGTCCTTCTCCGGTGTCACCGGGTGCTGCAGAGGCCCGAGGGCCAGAGTCTTCTTCCCAGCCCGAACAAGAGAGATCATCCAGGCCTGAACAAAGGCCTGCAGTGGAAGGGTGTGTGGACATGGTACACAGGAACTTCACCAATGTGTGCTGAACTCAGAGTGTAAAAATCCTTTAGTATGCCAGTGATTTAGATATTTCCTTCTATTTAACAAAAAGTAGACACATAGAATCAACAAACACCAACATACAGTTTAAATGCATAAACAGTTGTATTTTTGCACATACATTCATTTATAATTTTGCTGTGAACAGAAATAACAAAAATAGGTTTCACAGTACCTATTGGCTTGTAAGTTTCTATAAGTTTGAGGCCTCTTTATATAATGTATACACCTCATTATATGGGGGCGATTACAGTACATGCAGGATATCAATAAAAAAATCTTACTGGGTATCTACCTACACTGGGAAAATACGTAAGTAGAAGGGAAGAGGACAAGAGGTAAGGGAATAAGGGCATAACAACTTTGTGGTTAAGAGGAACTTAAATACTATGTAAGTATTTTTTTTAAATTACTGAGTACTTATGTAATATTTACGAGGTATAGTAAAATTATTACTAGATAATAAGAAAAGAAAATTGGTAAAATGAGAGACACCTTAACTAACATCATATAATTTGAAAACACTCTGGGTAATGGCATTGTTAAAAAGTTTAAAATATGGAGTACATTATTAATATAGCATTTATCATCAATTTTGTCGGGAAACAATTACTACAATAACCCTGGGAAGAAGGGTGGACCTGAATAGCTAAGGCTGTAAAATAGTGACATTTATCTTTTTTAAATGAATTCTGAGGAACAGTAATGCAGTTTTGAGATCCATCAGAGTTGATGTTAGAGAAGAATGTAGACTGGCGTTTGCGTCCTGTCATATCATCAGATCATAAATGATTTAGGAGCCAAATACTTTCACTCACAAACAAACTTTATTTAGGTTTATTTGACAGCATATAGTATAAAGAATAGTGTGGCATACTATTCAGACTCACAAATTACGTGTAAGTTAGATTTTTTTTACTCATGCATATTTTATAAGAAGTGATTCCAGCTGAGGTTATGGCTTTTACCTTTTAGCAGCAGTACACTGTACCACCACAAGATAGCACTGAAAATATGGGAGAAAGCTTATTATTGCCTGATAAATTATACGGTTATTCAGTTGTTGCATTATCTTCATGAAACTTCCACAATATGTAAATACCTCATGTAATTATTTGACATCAACTACTCAAAATCATTATTCTTCATCTTGCATAAAAGTGCAGGAATAAAAAACCTTCCTCAGTTATCAGACTTGCTCCATACATGCTGCATGACACTCCTACTCTGTTGTGTGCCTGTTGTCGTTTTGACTAAAGAGATCAGTTGCATGCATGAGGTGATTTACTAGCCCAAAATGGAATCATAAAGGCAAGGCATGAATTGAAACTGTTAAATATACCGTGAAGATTGTGTTTTCAAAGCACACTAAAGCAGACATGTTTGCTGTCCTTTCAAGGATCGTGCAGCAGTTCTTGGCCGGCCTGTTCGCCAACAACGGAAACCCCGGTGCTGCACCAGCTGCATTGTAAACGCTTTTTAATTTTCGATACACATCATTTACTTTTGATTTCATGTAACTCCGTGTGACAACTGCCCTCTCTCTCTCTCTCCTGCTTTCCCCTCAGATCCAGCATGCTACAGTTGTACTCAAACCCAGGAGACTATGCATGGGGTCAGGGAGGTCTGGATGCTGTTATCACAGAGGTCAGTGATGTCCCAGTGGCGACTTTGAAAACTGTGGCCACATTATTGGTTGTAATGTGGTTTTCTTCCACTTTCTCCTATTCCAGTTTTGACACCCACAACTTTCTTTATCTACATCCCCAAAATCTGGTATCATCAGTTATCAACTGCTTATTTTCCATGGTTTTATTCATTACACTCCTTTGTTTGTTGTCTCTCAGTCCTTCTCTGTCCCCTATCCCTCCACCTATACATACACACTATTTATTTCTTCTCCCACTCACTTAGTTGTTAGGACAGTTGGAGAGCACAGGTCCACCCCCTGCAGAAAAGGAGATGATCTCATCGCTGCCAACAGTTTGCATCTCTCAGGAACAGACAGGTGGGAATCATAGCTGGGATTTTCCTTTCCTCCCACAATCTTTCCTATATCTCCTTACCTCCTCCCATAAACTCCTCCCTCCAGTTATCTTTCCTTCCCTCGTTTTATCACTCTTTCCTCTTCCTATCATTCCTTCTTGTGTCTTTCCCTTCCACTTCCTAGCTTTCCATTCTTCCTCCTAATACTCCATTTCTCCTTCTATCTTTCCTTCCATTTTCCTTTCCTTCCTTCCGTCCTCTCATCTTTCCTATCTTTCCTTCCCTCCTTCCATATTCCCTTTTGTCCTCCTTATTGTAAAGAGGAGGACACTTAGGCAGGAATGCTGTAGTTATGAGCACGAGTATGTCAATAATAACTGTTTTTTGGGCCTGGATACAGACTACTTCTTTTTAATATAAAAAAAAAAAAAAACGTTTATAAAATATGAGGTGATGCTTTTAGAAAGTTTACTTATTGTAAAGGGATACAAATACTGCTAAATCTGAATTCACACATTATTAAACTGGGGCAATATGAAATGAAAGAGAACATGTTCATTATAAAAGGATCACTGTGTTACACTGTAATTGCTTATAGACCTGCCTTGGCATTTGTGGCAAAATGAATCTTGCTTTCTGTTTCTGTTTTTTTTCCAATTTTTCTCTCCTAGACTGCAGACTGGAGTGTCCAGTTTGTAGGGAGGAGTATTCATTAGGGGAATCTGTCAGGAAGCTACCCTGCCTCCATTACTTCCACAGTCACTGTATAGTGCCTTGGCTAGAGCTGGTAAGGACAAGGAGTGGCTGTGGTCAATTGGTTGCAAGGTTTGAAGGTCTGTTAGATTTTTTTCATCAAGGTTTAAACAGTGTGTCACACGTCCTGACTTGAGGGGCTGTGAAGGCAACACAGAAAACCTTTTAGTTACCAGAAGATGTACTAATGCTTCCTCAGGTTGTACCGTACTGTAAATGCTTTTGCATCGCTGATTTTTAGACTGCAGATGAACAATTTTGTCTCCTCTCACAGCATGATACCTGCCCAGTGTGCCGCAAAAGCCTTGACGGTGTCGACAACAGCCTCCCGTCCACGTCCCAACCCCCGGAAGCCCGCTCCATCAGGACAGAGCAACAAGAGAGGCAGGCGATCTGAAAAACGGGGCAAACAACTCTACCTCCTTTACTGTTTTCAGGAGACATGCTGCTCACCTCAAACCTTTCCCTCCACACCGACTGCTTTAAAAAAAAATACATTACATACATCACAGTCAAAAGTTGCATCTTCAACTCTCACTTGAGTCATGCATCTGCATTCATGCAAGCTAAAGACCTTCAAATTTAACGCCAACGTCTTCACCATTGTTAAGGCACACTCCACACATGAGGAAGTGGCAGTCTGCTGACAATATACAGAGGTGATGTGTCCTTCTCGCTACACTGCTCTCCTAGGTGGTTTTCTGAATGACTGACTTTGATATCATGAACTAATCACCACTGGGCTGTCAGTGGTTGTCAAAATGATGAGAACTCAGAGTTATGAAGTAACATTTTTGCATTAAGGCTCTTGGAAAGACAGTTTATTAACTCTGTTTTGCTGACCTTTTTCCACCCCGTCTGATTCAGCATTTATCTCCTCTATACATAAAGCTGTCATTAAAGCCTAACCCTGTGTCCCTCACCCTCTGCAACTTCTTTCATCTCCCTAATCATCATAAGCAATTCAGAGGCAGATACTGTATATTCATAGCCACATTGCAGACTTTTTATTTGTCTACCAACAAATCTGGGTAATTGTCAGTTGGCAGTTTTGTTTCACTGATCTGAGTGCATATTTTAGGCTTTTGTGTTTGCTGTACTGTTGTAAGTGCTTAATAGATGACAGTACTCTTGTTGGATTTTAGATCTCGATAGAATAGAATACAGTAGAAAAGTTTATTTGAATATGGCAGTATATGTAGAATATACTACAAAAACAAAATCCAGTGACATAGAACTTAACTCTGCATCTTATTATTTTTCATCAGTTAGTTTATTGATTAGTTTTTCAATTAATTAGTTAATCATTTAGTTTTTAAATAGACAGAAAATTAAAAATCCTCACATTTGAGAAGCTGTTGCCAGACATGTCTGACTCATTTGCTGAAAAGATGAATCAACTACATAAAATACAATGCTGACAACTTTACAGGATGGGTTCACAGTTGTTCAAGTGTGTCTTAAAACCACAGCGAGGTGTACTCATAAACCACTGCAGGTTTTGCTTTCTGTAATATTTCCTCCTGGCCATGCCGGTTATTACGAAATTCCCTCAGTAGAAGTGATGGGGGTTAAAACCCCCAGTCCCTGTTCTGTCCAAAAATGTATTAAAAAGTTTATGCAACGCCTATACAAGGCTCAAGCAGTCTGAGTTAATCAAATTAAGTGGATACCTTCCCAAAGTTACAATATTTTCCGTACAAAGTTCCCTCTTTGTGTTTCCACGGACTGTTGAGCTGATTGATCAGTGTCCCTGCAGACTGTCTGAAGCTTCACATTATCTTTGGGCAAACTTTGGAATATGGTGGACTGAGGATTTTGTCACCCATCGCTTCTGCTGAAAGTGCCTTAGGAAGGGCTCTCTTAAGGGCCAGTGTAATGAACAGGAGGAATGAGTGCGGCAAGCAAAAACAGTTGCAGTGTTCACATGGACACCTGTCAAGTGTTTTAAGACAGACTTAAATATATGTGAAGCTGTGCTTTAATGTTAACGACCCGATTGAGTAGTGGACTAGCTAATCGTTTCAGCTCTGTCTGAATAGGAGGACAACATCCTTATGGAGCAGAATTATTTATTTATAGGCTAAAGGGCTCCCGTTGCCTTCTCCCGTCTGTACTGTTCATATATTGTAACGTTATGTCAACTGTGGCCGGGCACCGCCAGTTTGACAGTTGACTGTTGCATACCAGCAAAACACACCCCGAAACAGCCCCACACACAGCTTTCCCACGGCAACAGTCAACAGACATTTTTTTTGTCAGCGAACAGGGACCTCAAGAACCGCATACTACCGACATTTGCTCTCCTCTCCTCTCCCCTACTGTCCTCTCGTTTCGTTTCCTCGCCTCTCCTCTCCGCCCTCCTCGGTCCGTCCTCCTCCCTCACTCCCTCCCTCCCTCTCTGGGACCGAGAATGCCCGTGTTGCACTGACACAGTAGCGATACGGGCTGAGCAGACATGGAGGCCCGATTAACGAGAGAGGCCCGTGCTGACACATCCAGGCCCAGCTAACGGCGTGTCGGAGTGGATTTCGGAGCATCTCGGGAGATATTACGGATACCAGTTGCTGTAAGGAAAAAGGATTTTAGCACCGGGGAAGAAGAAATAGAGGGAGATCCATTTCGGGTCTCTGTTGATTCAACGCAGCCGCCATTTTGTTGACAGTTAGTGTTTTTTTAATAACCTACACGGCGCTGCATCTGTTATTTTATACCACCGGAATATAATTCGCCACATTTTTTGCGTCTGTATTTCAGTCGATTTACTTGTGCGTTTGTCTTTGAATCAGCGTTGGAAGATTTTTCTGGTTTCGCTGACTTGCTAGTGCATCGTTAGCCGTTGTAGCTGAGATGTAGTAACACGAGTGCCTACGAGAATGTGACGGAGATGTAAGATTATGTGCATCACTTGTCCTAGGTTGTGTCAAATTTACTCGGTTTACTCAAATCTTATGAAAGCTGTGGAGGATTTGTTACTCAACTGCAGCCTACACACGGCACAAGTTAAAGCTGTGCACGGCGAAATGTGCCTAAGTCGTCCTCAAACAGGCTGCTGATAGAAGGCTAGTTAGCCGCTGCCAGTGCCATTGATACAAAATGTAGCACAGGCTGTCTATTATTGGACGGATGGTAGCTACTAGCTTGTTACAAAATAAACACAAACCTCTCACACTGCATGGGTTATATTAAGCGCCAAGTGGCCACCCCATGTCCATTACTTTGCTGCCTTGCCTCTTATTATCTTAAAAATTATGAAAATACATCTTTGGGCTGATACTTTTCATGATGGCACTCAGCTTACACCATCGCAACTTTGTGTTTTGGAGGTGGCAAGGTTAATCAGATTTTTGTACGCGGTCAGGAGCTGTGTGCATTGCTTTCTGAATTAAGACTTGCGGCTGCGTTCAGTAGTATTACCTTGTTATAACCTCTTTGGCACATCCGAAAACAGCACAAACATTTGTTGTGCAATTGCAGCTAGAACACAAGGGACGAAATACTAATTTAGGCTGTCCCTTCAGCTCATGGTACATGCCTTAGATGTATATCTTAATGAGACCAATGAATGAACCCAAATCTGACATTTTTCATGTTTTGGTTTTGGCAATTCAGCACTTGGCAGATAAAATATGTGGCCACCACGTTGATACACACGAAGGGAGTACACAGAGCCAAATAATGTGAACACCGTTTCTGGACGAATACAGAGGTGAGTGAATATAATATGAATATGATACATTTAAATAGATATACTGATTTATTGTCGCTGCTGATACGAGGGTGCAGATTCACCGAATCGGATTGCTCACTGCTCCTGTTTTGTCAGCCCCTTCAGCATATTTTAATAGTCTAATGTTGACACATGAGTAAGATGTTTGCAAAATTATTTCTGAACTGCATGCAGTGTCAGCCTAATGGCTGTCAGAAACTGCAAGAGCAAGTCTCTGAGGCTGAATTTCACTCCAGTAATGATGAGTAGGAATTTTCTGAGTTAATATCAGTACTTGCTTAGAAAATTGAGGTTGATACTTTTGCAGACTTTTGAGTTATTCCCTTGAGGGGCAGTGTTGACTGTACAGGAAACCGAAAGCAGATAACGTTATTTGCTTTGTTCAGCCCTCCACGTTTTTTTTTTTCTTTGCATATCATGAGGGAGAGCCTAATTAATGAAAATTTTATACACAAAACTTATGCACTGCATTTTTTAGCCACTTACTGACGCTGACTGAACTTCCCTGGGTTTGTATAGACTGAGGATGTTTGCATGGTGCAGGTCTGACTGACACCTGTCATTCCAGTCCGATTTATTGAAGCCACTGCTGCAATTCATATATCCTCGAGGCTTAGACATCATAGCCGCCAATTTCATTTAAGGCCATGAGCTGTTACAATTATGTTTGAGCACTTCCGCTGTTAGATGATACAAACTTATGGTGGTATTGAAGGAATTTGGCTGCTTTCCCCCTGAGCACGGCTCTGTATTAATACCAATGTAGTAAAAGCCCTGGAAATGACACCGAGCTGCGAGGGCAGACGCCAGCCCCCATGTGAATGATGTGGGGGTGGGTGGGTTGGATACTATTGCTATGGCCAAAGGGAAATCAGCAGTTATGAACAACGTGTGCAAAAGTGAGGAGGGAGTAAAAGGAGGGAGGGAGTAAGGGGAGGAAAGAAATGGGAGGGGGCGCGGGAAGTTGTTTACTACGTTCCTCCCTGCCCTGCCATTTTTTAGATTCTTGGCCTGATATTGATTATTTATTCTTTTTTTTTCACATTATTTTCTGACATTTGTTCTTGTTTTATATACCCTTCTTTCTACTTTAACTCCTGGTAATTGTTCTGAAAGTAAAAGCAAACCACAGAGAGGCATGATTAATATATGTCTTAAAAACCAGTAGTGTTGATATTATGTTGTTTTGCAATATGACTGTAAAATATGAAATGACTGTAGTTTTAACTGCTTTATAAATAAAAAAGTACCTTGATGCTAAAATTGAAAGTGATATGTTTTGGTGTTAAGGCTTATCAATCACAAATTAGACAGCAAGGAGGAGAACAAGTGCCAGTAAATGACGCGACTTGGCTTGTTAGAGGTGAGAGGAATGTTTTGACTCTCCAGGAGGCTTTTTTCCAGACTTGTGTCACTAGCCTCTCACAGAATTTGGTACTACAGTGGCTTATTTTTGGCATAGCTGCTGTCAGGCAGTGGAAGCAGCTAGTATCACAGCAAGCGTTTAGTATAAAAGGATGAGGAGAACATTTGTCAGTGTTCTTAAGGAGGACACAGGGAATAGAGTGTGGGGGGGTGGAAATGTGTTTTTGATTAAAGTAGGAACACAGTGATTTTAGTTTGTGTGCTGTTGCTCCTGCTGTCCAAGTTTGCGAAATAGAGGAGGAAGAGGATGGAAAAGCTTAAAGAAAATGGGGAAAGAACACAGAGATTGATGGAGTGTTAAAGAAAAGAGGGAGGTGTGATTTGAGTGTGGTATGTGTAGTGAGGGGGAGTCTGCAGTTTTGAGGCGAAATGGAGTGAGTAATTGAAGTAAACACAGAAAGAGGGCGTGGAGGAAGTACAGGCTAGACTCCAAAAATTGGGCCGCGTTTACTGTGTGGTTCAACAAAAAAAAAATCTCTACTACTGTTTTCCACAGTCATAACGCAAAACAAACATGGTCTAAGACTGTAGGGCAGAATCTTTTTTTTTATTATTATTTTGCTTGCTTTACTGATGATGACTTGTATGACTTTCCTGAGGCTCCATTAAGTGGCTCCTTTAGTGCTCTCCACTAATGTAGGGCGCAGAGAAACCGCCGGCATGTTGACGCTCTATCACTCACTCTCATTTGCTGCTGGCGAAGGCTGCGAAAGGCGGCCGGATCCTCTGTCTAGTCCCAGAGGGCCCAATGTGCTGAGGTCACAGTTCTGAATTGCCTCCAAATGACTTCACCCAGAGAAAGCACCTGCTTGGGGGCGAATCCGCATTAAATCACTCAGTGGCCATGGGGAGCTGTAGACAACTTCATTGAATTGGGCTGTCCTCTAAGGAGCACAATTAAGAAACACGCTGCTCTCTGCTGCTGCTGTGCTGATGTAGGGTATGAGCAGTATACCACCCTCTCAGGCACGTTTTCTTTGCAACTAATGAGGGAACTTGAGCGATTGCTCATTTGGCATTTTATCTTGTGACACTTCAGTAGGATGTGGCAGCACTGTGGGATTAACTATTGACTCTGGATGTTGAGGGCTTTGTAGTTCTCACGTTGACAACTTAGAGTCCTTGAGCCTAAGGTTACATTTCTCAGGTAGAAGAACCTTGGCTGCGTAAATAGGTCACAGATTATTATGAGTGTGAAGACGAACACACCATAAAAAGTCACCCAGACAGGATGAAGGACAGCCTCTAACCAAATAGGTGATAAAAATTGTTGCTCACCGTCTGCTTTGCACCATCATTCGTTATAAACCATTTTATACTTCTCAGTTGTAGGGCACTGTTTAAAACTGTCAGTGTTTGGTTGATGTTCTGTATTGCGGTGACTAATGTGGAATTTGTTTTTTTTTTTGTCTGCTCCATCCTCCCTTTCCTTCTCCCTCCTGCTTTACCTGTCCTTAATGATACAGTTGAAGGACGGAGAAAGAGGGCTGGACAGCTGAGGAAGGGAGAGAAGCCACCTCAAAACAAGGAGAGCTTCGCCCTCACCGTTATCCCCCTCCCCCTTTTCCCCCTTCACCCCCATCCCATCCCCTGACAAAAACTCTACCTGGTTTCCACAACATCCCCTCCCTAGTAAACTTGCACACCCTCTAACGATCTGATGGATCAGAAGATTCAGGGGGGAACTGCAACTCCTCCCCCTCTTCTCTCAGGTGCTCCCACAGGGGAGCGAGAAAAGGAGGGAGGAGGTGGAAAGAAAGAGGAAGAGGAGGAAAAGAAGAGAGACAGAGACAAAGATGGAGCTGCCACTGTCTCAGCTGGTACTGGAGGGGCAGGCGCAGGTGGTCCGGGAGGTGCCAGCGGTGACCAGTCACATTTCTCCATTAAAGAGAGCAGCCTGTCCGAGGGCAACGTCAAACTTAAGATTGGCCTTCAAGCAAAGCGCATGAAGAAGCCACCTAAAATCCTGGAGAATTATGTGTGCCGACCAGCCTTCAGGGCCACTGTGAGGCATACAGGGCGTGGAGGAGGCAGTGCTCGTGGAAACCGCGCAGGGACTACAGGTGATGGTACCGGCAGTCAGAGCCAGAGTCCTTCACATGGCAGGGAAAAAGAGAGGGAGAAGAGTCCCAGTGTCAACAGACCAGCCCCATCATCTTCATCAACCCCCTCTGCTAAAGCTCCTACACCACCTCCTCCTATTCCTCCTCCCGCCAGCACTACCACCCTGTCCCCCTCCCAAGTAAATGGGAGTGTTCCAGCAAAAAGGGTGAGGAGGGACAACACAGTCAATTTATGTACATTGATTCAGCAATAAATTCACGCTTTGCCAAAAGTGATCATACATTATTGAGAATCAGCATGTTCACCAATCTATTATATTTATTTTGTGTACATACTTGTGTTTATTTACCTCACTTCCTTAAAATGTTATCAGTCATTCATTGGTAATGCAGTGGTCCACAACAAGGTTACCCTAGTAATCACCACGTTATTGCAAAGATAAAGAGCAGAGCATAAATTGTTCTTTAGTATTCTTTGTGCTCTCTGTTGGCCTGTCTCTATTCATCACACACCGCCCCCTTCGGTCTCCCTCTGTCTTTGTCGTCTATCCTCTGTCTCTGCCTGGCCATGTCCTCTCCACCCCCTCCCCTGCATGACCCTTCTCTGTAGCTCTCCCTCTCTGTCCCCAGTCTGACCCTGATAAGTGTTATTGAGTTGAGTGTTACCCCCACCCCCACCCCCGTCCCCGCCCCCGCCCTCCGGGCATGCCCAGAAAGCAGCACTGGACAGAAAATCTTACAAATGACTTGGAATTTGTAAAGGATTAAAGAAACCAATTATTGATTGATAGTTTCTACTTGTAGCTGCAGCATGAGCACCATACGTGTTCTTCATTTTGCTGCATTGCTCTCAAATGTGTCATTAGTCATCAGTGTATGACTTTAGTATATTACTTAAGAGTTTGTTCAAGTGTTTAGAGATAAAACTGTATAGATACATTCATGTAATTTATTTAGAAATTTGGCATTGTATTTATTAAATGTAATACTTATTTATCAGTTACAACCTATTTTCATTAACCATCTTGTCTTTTTTTTTTTTTTTTTTTTTGCAGGGTCCACCAAAGATGGAGTGCAAGTCTGACACAAAGCCAGACACAAAAGCAGGCGTCACCACATCTGAGAGACCCCTTAACCTTCACCGCCCTCCGCCAGACAGTAAAACGCATTCCTCTGGGAAGAAAACACCGTCTCAACAACTTAATCCCCGGACATCCTCACCTTCTCCACCACTAGCTGCATCAAAAGAACCCAGCTTTGAAGGTGTTAAACCACCTCAATACACCTACAGCACTGAAAGTCAGAGAGACAAGGACAAGGCTGTCCAAAACTGGGGAGCACCCACAGTCACTGAGAAGTTAGCTCAACTCATAGCGACGTGCCCACCATCAAAGACCCCAAAGCCGGTCAAAACCACAAAGATTGACCCCGCTCCTCCGCTCCCAAGCTCAGGCTTTATGGCCCCAACAGCCAAGCAGCGAGACAGGGCTATGGCCAACAGGAACACATACTCTAGAATGGTCCACCTTTCTCCACCCCCTCCTGTATCACGACCACCAGGTCGGCCCTACGGTTCTAGGAACAAAGATAGCGTTATGGAAAGTTCACCCAGCCTGACACCACTGAGGAAGGAGGACACAGATGGGGCTGGGAAAGCAAGTAGCAGCAACGGTAACAACATCAGCAACAGCATCAACATGAACAGCAGCAACAGCAGTAGTTGCAGCAGCAGCCCAGCACTCACCTATGGCAATAACCGCCTGTCAGCCATGTCAAAGGACAGCAACAATGACAACAGCAACAGTAGCATTTCTAAGCCACAGTCACGTCCTGGTCACTGCCAACCCCATGTCACATCTTTGCCATCTTGTCCCATTTTATCCTCTTCCACCAACTCAGCTGAGCAGAGGACAGTGAGTGCAGTGAGTCACCTGGGTTCCCCTTCTCCCTCACAAGGACACCATGCACGTGAGAGTCCTGCTCTGGCAGAGGAAAGCAGTGCAAGTGAGAGGGAGCAGGACGGGGACAGCCCCAGAGACTTAAGCAAGTGCCCTCCCCCAACAGGAACAGGAAAGCCAGAAGGGAAAGACAAGGGAGCTAATAATCAGTCACTGCGAGTTGAGAGGGGGAAGAGCTCTAGTCCAAGTAAGCGCAGTCCCAATCGGGATAGTAGCCGACCTGGTCGGACTATCAGTCCCCTTGAGCCTGTTAGACAAAGGGCCCCTTCTCCACCAGAGCCAGATGGTGAAGAAAGCCCACAGACACCTCTTAGAGATGATTCTCCAGATTCATCCATAGACTCTCCCGAAGAGCAGGACAGCAAACCCCTTAAAAAACGCAGGGGAAGGAAACCCCGCTGGACCCGTATTATGAACAAGACGCAGAGTCAAAGATTAGGCCAGGAAAATCCCTTCGACCAGAGCAAAACCACCATGCCTTTATCTTCAAGCTTGGAAATGCCGTTGCCGCCGGTTAAAAGACCAGTGGGCAGGCCTCCCAACCCAAATAAGGTCAAACCAAATCATGTGCCACAAAGTCCAGTGTCACAGCTCTTCCCACCCCAGCCTAAGAAAAGGGGAAGGCCAAAGTCCAAAATGCCAAGGCTGGATGCCCCGACACATGGGCACCCACCTAACAAGCTGGCCCCCTCCAAGGTCTTTTCATCTTTACTCAAGTCTAAAGAAGAGCAGGACCCACCGGTTCTTCACCCAGAGGTGGACCTGAACCCCCCTAAACCTATGCCTAGAAAACGTGGACGTCCCAAGCGCCTTCCCCCTACCCTACCCCAGGAGGGTCAGCCTCCTACGTTGGCTCCAGAGGCAGGAGATATGGGAGACAAACGGTTCCGCAGCAAAGGAAATGGGCAGCTTATCATGAAGACTATTATAGGCAAGATCAATAAGATGAAAAGCGTGAAACGGAAGCGTATTCTTAGTCAAATCCTTTTAGGCCCAAGAACAGAGGACACCCCTAAAGGCACTACCAGTGGCGTGGTTGGCTCCGTGGAAGCTGCCACCCAATCATTGTCCTCCCTGGCTGCTTCTTTTGGGGGAAAGCTAGGGCCACAAATTAATGTCAGTAAGAAGGGCACAATATATATGGGTAAGAGGAGAGGCCGTAAACCAAAAGCAGTGACTAATGCCACAACTACAACGCCACCACCAGAACCCTTCCTATTACCAAACACCACTTCCCCTCTCCATCACCATCAGTCACAGTCCCAGCAACAGCACCAGCTCTCCTCTTCAGAGGTCTTTCCTTCCCCTTCCCTCTCACAGTCTAGTGGAGGCCACAGTCCCATCAGCGATGCCAGCTTTGTGGAGCCAGGCTCAGTGCACTTTGCAGGTCATGCTCACTATTCTAACTCCCATCATAGCCACAACTCATTCTCGTTCCCTCCCCCAACCTTTTCAGCTCCTAATCCTCGCAACATAGGGCTGGGCTCGACCTCATCATCTATGGCCACAGCAGCTTCCCAGAAAAAGTCATCTTGCCGTGGATACCATCATCACCACCACCATTACAGACAGCACTACCAATATCATAAGCTTTCCCCTCCCAGGCCGTTGCATCCTACCTCCCCTGCCCCCCTCAGTGAGCTAAAAGAAGCCACTCCGTCACCAGTCAGTGAGTCACACAGTGAGGAGACAGTGCCCAGTGACAGTGGTATAGGAACAGACAATAACAGCACCTCTGACCGTGGTGAGAAAGCTGGAGGGGCAGGTGGTTTGGGTGGAATTGGGATGCCACCCGGGATGGGCAGTGGATTATTAATGCCAGGGGTTATCGGTTCAGCTATGGGTCCAGGGGTGGGCCTTAATTCCAGAGGCCGGCGGCGACACTCCACTGTGCTTATGGAACATCCCTCACCCTCTCCATCACCCCATGGGGCAAGGTCATCACCTGATCCCCGGCGACCTCACCCAGCAGCCCCAGCCTCCTCCTTAATGGGACACAAGGAGAAACACAAGCACAAGTGTAAACGCCGCAGCCATGGGTGCCCTGGCTATGACAAGCTAAAGAGACAGAAAAGGAAACGCAAGAAGAAGTACCTGCAGCTGCGCTCCCGTCGGCATGACCCGGACTTTCTTGCCGAGCTGGATGAGATTGTGGTGAGACTGAGTGAAATACGGATAGCACACCGTACCACAGGGCACCGGCTCGGCAGTGGAATAGGCATAGCAGCAGGAACAAGTAGAGTGCCAGGAGTGGGGAGCAGGGCCAGTGGTGGCATGGGAGGCACAGGTGGCCCTCCTCCACATCATTATGTCCACAGGGACCTCCTGCCTACAATCTTCAGGGTTAACTTTGGCAGCTTTTACTCCCATCCTGCATACTCCTGTGACCCACTGCACTATGTTCGTAAACCAGACATGAAGAAGAAACGGGGACGGCCCCCCAAACTCAGGGAGTCCATGTCTGAGGTTCCCTTTGTACCTGGGCTTGGATTCCCACTCTCCAGTGGAGGCTTTTACCACCCCTCCTACAGTGTTCCTTACTCGTCTGGGCCCCTGGGGTTGGGCTATTATAGAGGTTATCCTACAGCTAGTGCTCTGTATCCCCACCCACACCACCAGTCACCCCACACAGCCCCATCCCACCACTCTCACCACTCACCTTCTTTCCCCCCTCCTCCCCCCACATCTTACATGCATCATCACCACCCTTCACATCTCCTGCTGAACCCCTCCAAATTCCACAAGAAAAAACATAAGCTGCTTAGGCAGGAGTTCCTGGGAGGAGGAAGGTCCCCTGTCCTGTACCCACCCATGTCCTCTGAGCTATCCTTCAACTGGCATCACAAACACAAACACAGACACAAACACAGAGAGCGCTGTGCTGAGGAGGACAGGGAGGAAGCAGCAAGAAGTGGATCAGGTAGCCGGGCTAATGCAGGGATTTCTGACAGTGGCGCATCAGGGAAAGGAGAGCGTGTTGGCAGTTTGGGAATGGCAGAGTCTTTACAACGATGCCGCTTTGGACGAGAAACCTCGAGCACCAGTTCCAGCAAGCAAGCATCTGCTACTTCTGCCAACTCCCCTTCTTCTTCCTCATCCTCATCTGCAGAAAGGTACAAGCGAAAAGAGAGCTCCATGTCCTGTCTAGGGCCCTCCAGGCTTGCGCTGGGTAGCAGCTCAAAAGGCCACCACCCAGTAGAATCCTGGTTCAGGATGGGCAGCTCAGAGGCAGACTACTCTAAGCTTTCACGGAGTCATGTAGCACCTGGCCAGGGTCCCTTCTCAGATGGACGGGCTGAAGACAATGCAGGCTGCTCAGACAGTGAGGATGAGGAGCCTCTCACCCCCATGGAGGATGTAGAGCCTGGAGCCCATGATTCTCCAAACCTTACAAATCTCTTTGCCTCTGCTCTCACTCGCACTACGCTGAAGGGGAGCAGGGGCAGGAAGACTGAGGTAGTCCCAGAGAGCTCCAGCTTTTCCCGCATGGACAGGCCGATGAGGAAAGACCGCTCAACATCAGCAGAGAGGAGAGAGCTGGGTAAGTCCAATTTGGTTGAGTTAAAATATTTGTATGAATAAACTGCCTAAAATGAGCATGATATACATACAACAGCTGAGAGTTCGTTTAAAATAAAGACTGTATAATAACCAGTAATAATAGCAGCAGGGAATTCTTTGCATTTATTTATTCTTGGACATTATATAACCACACTAAATCCCACATCATTCAAGAAGCTCTATAAGCTTTTGAGTTTGATGAGCGATTAAGCACAGAAAATCTTTTGACCCAAATTAAATTTGACATTGTGAAAGGTTATTGGAGTCAATTGTGCACCAAATTCATTTTCCAAAAATAGTTCAGATGTAGTTTTATCAAGAATCCTGTGGCTGAATATGATTGGCCTATGTCTGATGAGCCTTGTGGCTTGGCACAGCTATGGTGAAACAGGCACAGGGTGGAATCAGTTAGATCTAGCACTGATTCCAGGACTATGTATTTGGGCAATAACTCTTTCAGACATTGCCCTACGGCAGAGCAAGTGGGCTCTCAAATCTTGCTCATGTTTGCTCAGTGAACCCTGTATGTCTCTTGAAAATCCTTCATAGTGTTGAGAAACTGTGTAGTGGTTACCACTGGAACTATCCATTCCTCATTTGTGGTCGGATCAAACAACACTGGAAAATGATCAGTTCTGTCTCTGTAGCCCTCTCAGCTGTCCTCCATCTGAACAAAGAAAATACTATGTGGTATAGGCAACTTATTTTAGTGAAAAAAAGTCAGTTTGAAAGACACAGTGATTCCCCTGAGTGCATATGCTGTTGAACATTTGATAGCTCTTAATAGTGGTTACAGGCTTGGGCAAAAAAAAAAAAAAAAAAAAAATGCGTAATGACTTGAACGGGCTCCACTGTGAGTGTGGGTGACCACAGTTGATATAGCATTTCTGCCAGGGCTCATCTTACTGCAGGGGTGGAGTGTTTTGTTAACTTGCTATATATAGTAGACATTTCCCTCAAAACCCCATAGTGTGAGGCCTAGTCCTACCCTTCCTACACCCAGCACCTTGGCTGAGCTAACGTTGCCAGTGTAAGACACAGTGCCTCAGCAATGGTCTTTCTTCATCAGTCTGACTCCGAATGTCTCCCCGACTACGACTGATGTGTTTTTGTGTCTGTGTTCGAGCAGTGGTATGTGAGTAATACCTAATGTTTATGTGCATATCTGTAAGTGAGAAGGGATGCTGTAAGGTCCCTTTTGAGGCAGTATGGTGCAGTTCAAACCAAGACGGGGTAATCCTGGATTAGAGCTCAGGACTCGGGGTCAATCAGTGGTCACATACTGCATCATGAAGGTAGGGGAGGCCAAAGGTGGGGACTGGGCTGGCACACAAGACAAGGTGGGAATGATGGAGGTAGATTGATGCATACTGATGGAAGAGGATGGGCAGAGAGTGATGTGGGGGGGTCAGTCACCACTAACCTGGTGACTGACCTGGTGTGGGCTCCCTGATCTCACTGTGGCTAGGCTTTGTGGGTCGCTAGACATTGGCAAACCTTTTTCACTGAGCCTGGACTTATGTCTGTAAGATAATAATGGTGTTGATAGACTTATTGTTGACCAATAATACAATTAGTATAGTATAGATGTATTACTATAAAAAAATATTCTTTTTAATTATTAATTCTTTTTAAGGTGCCCTTATGCATTTCTTCTTTCTTCATGGTTGCAATATTTAGTAATCTTTTGAATTTGTAGCATTTCCATTAAAAATCCAATTCCATTAAAACTGAAACATTTGCATGGAAATTTTCTTAATTAGCAGCAAAAACAATGAAAGAATGAGGAGTAGGGTTTAGGAGTAACGCTTCTTTCTTTGTTGACTGAAAGCGGAGCATTTAGAGTATGACGACATTAAAAATAAATGAATGGAAAAATAAATGGAGTGGAGTCATATAACTTTGAAGATGTGGAGGAATAGGTGGTCAACATATTTACAAGACAGGAGTCTGTATGAGATGTGATGTACCAGTAGAAATACAGGAATAGAGGGAAGAATGGTTTTTTAATTTCAGCCAAGGGGAAAATTGGCGGAAATTATAAGCCAAGGGGAAGACAGAGGGAGAGGGTGAGAAAGTCGAGATGATGAGGCACAGGAGAACAATAATGAAGAAAAAACACAAGGGAAGAGGAAGGAAAGATCGAGAGAAAAGAGAAGCAGAGTCTTGTAATGCAAAAGGATAGGAAATAGGAAGAAGAAAGTGGAAGACAAGGGGGAAATATGAGTTTGAGAATAATGTAAATGAGGAAGGAGGACTGATTTGAAGAAAGATGTTCGAAAATGGAAAGTGATGAGGAGAGTCAGAGAAAATAAGGAGCGATGAAGAGACGGTGAATAGATGAAAAAAGAATGCCTGTTAAAAATGCCAGCCTGGTAGGTTATATCAACCAACAAGTACTTGTTGGTTGAGATGTAAAGCTCCGTCAAACAAATCTTACTGCTGACTCAAGGTGGCTTGGTGGTGCCTTTTTTCATTTTAATGTCTTTGCCTCAACTCCAAATTGAAAGTTGTAATTAATAAACATCAGTGATAGACTACTTTGTCATTCAGATTAATGATGGGCATGAATAGTAAAAAAGAAATTATTATTATTATGATTATTATTATTGTTTTATCAAACAGTATCTTTTTGGGGCACATTGCCCATTATGTCACATAGTGGAGACAGTCACTAGACAGTACCACACCGTTTCCTGAGTGTTGACTGTCTCAGCTTTCCTAATGCCACTGACAGATGCTAAGAATGTGTGCTGTGCACTTTGATACATATGCAGCATTCATTTGTTGTGTCTTCGTCCAGGGTCATCAGGTATTCAGACAAGAGGTGTTGCCCTCCCGACCCCTGAAGGGCCTGAAGGATCCCTGCACCACCGGCAGCAGCACCATCATCAACCCTCTCTATTTCACTCCCACGGCTCTGCCTCCTCCTCCTGCCTCTCTCCCTCTCAGGACTGTTGCCTGGATTCCTCCCTGCCCCACCACTCCCATCGGGCACAGCCATCCAAACACAGCCTACACCACGTCAACAAAATCCTACGCGCCAAGAAGCTGCAGAGACAGGCTCGTACAGGAAACAATGTGGTGAAGAAGAGGGGCCCTGGGCGTCCCAGGAAACACCCGTTACCCTCCCCGCCACCATCCCCACCCCCTGTCGTTGAGTTGAATCAGAGCAGGCACAGGGACAGAGGGGGAGAACGGCCAGCAGGGGTCAGGGGGTGGGAGGGGGATACCGTGACAGATGCTATTGAGTCGGTAGTCCAGGGACAGCGCAGAAAAGGCCAGAAGAGGAAGCACTGGGAGAGAGACGGGGATGAGGAAGAAGAGGAGGAAGAAGAGGACGGGGAGGTAGAAGAGACTGAGGAGCAACTACCAGAAAGAGAGGAGAACCTGGGCAACCTGGTGGCAAGGTCCAGAACTGGGACAGGAAGAAGCTGGCTTACTCAGGAGGAGCTCCAGCACTTTCGTGGGTAAGCAAATTGTCACCACACTGTTGCATGTTAACCGTTATACCTAAGAGTCTCCGCTATGGGACATAGACAATGATTCACACTGAGTTAGGATCCAGCGCTGATATATATATAGGAACATTTAGTAAGTCTAGTCGTCACTAGAAATCAAGTCATGGTTATATTTTTAGCTCAATGGAAAGCAAGCCAGATGGCCACTGCTCCTCAGAACGCCCAGGCACTGTCACCAGGGAACAGGCTCCACCCATGCCCATAACCAGCCAACGGGAGAAGAGAGCAGCCAGACCTCCAAAGAAGAAGTTCCAGAAGGCGGGGCTTTACTCTGACGTGTACAAGACTGAAGAGTGAGTGCTAAAGAAATCTTAAACAAAATACCTGAAAACAACTCTTTGACATTCATGTTATGTTTTAGATATAAGCACACCATATACAGTTTATCTGGACGGCTTAGAATCTCTCTTTGAATTTTACTGTTTTTCAATACCCTGTAGTCCCCGGAGTCAGCTTTTGCAGCTAAAGAAAGAAAAGCTAGAATACATACCTGGGGAACATGAGTATGGACTGTTTCCTGCTCCTATACATGTTGGTGAGTCTCAAATTGTATCACTTTTTACACTGCACCTCGTATTTTTTGAAGACAGGATGATTTGAGCATGTAATTATTGATAGATAGTCTTTTAAAACTCATGTGTCAGGACAGGACCTCAGGACAGAAAGCTGAACTTCTCAGTTAGCTGAATTAACTTTGTTGAGTAAAACCCACAAAAACTTTTTTTGTTTTTTTTTCATTTTTTACTTCAGTCCATGGTCCAGATTTTTAGGGCTGCTGGGATTACTCATCAAAATACACACAAAACTCAGTAAACCTGTTTGCAGTAACAGAGCACTTCTTTTTCAGTTACCACAGGCGTATATTTTCAGCCATGACAAGATTTAAAAAAACGTTCACGAGGAGATCGAACTTGTCATTTACATAGTTTGTGAATATAACTCTGATGTATGTATGTTGTCAAAAATTACTTGATTCTTCTCTTGTGTTTCAGTTTGTTTTGTCTCTCCAAATTTCCTGTGCTTTGTTTTTTCAGGGAAGTACCTGAGACAGAAGCGTATTGATTTCCAGTTGCCTTACGACATCTTATGGCTGTGGAAACACGATCAGGTGATAAATCACATTTAGCAATTGTATTTAAGGTTTTTCCATGCTCAGTGTGATAGACTGATGGGTAGTTTCAAAAGTTAGAGCCCCAGGGGTGGCCCAGATAAATTATTATTATTATTCTTTTTTTTCTGTAATGAAACCAATTAGTGGTCATTATTCTGTTTTTGTGTTTCAGCTTTATAAGAGGCCTGATGTCCCCCTTTATAAAAAGATCAGATCAAGTGAGTATCTGGCTTTGTTCCAACGATCTTGTCAAAATGTAATTTAAGCCTGATCAGCATCGTTACCATTTCTCAGGGATATTTGCCTCTATGGTGGCCTTGGTTGCTTTGACTGTTGTTGTCTTTGTTATTAGTTATACAGTCCTGGTTGAAATTATTGGCAACCCTGAATTTTAGTACAGAATTTAGAATATCTTCAGAGGTAAATTTAAATTAATTAATTTTGTATGATCGGAATATTTAATAAAATGTCCAAAGTTACCAAACAACAACAACAACAAATGCTTTCATGTAGTGAAATAAAAAAAATACAAATATAAAATGTACGCTTGACACAATTATTAACATCCTTTTGATTAATTTAAATTAGTTCCTCAAACAAAATAGAAAACAAATAAGATTCACCTGTGCTTAATTTTCAGTGTTCACATGAAAACAGTTTCTCTTTCACAATGGGGAAGACAAGAGAGCTGTCTGAGAGGATCAGAAATGCTAATAACAAAAAACACTATACTTCCAAAGGCTACGTGGCAATCGCCAAAGATCTTGAAATCACTTTTTCAATAGTTTGTAATGCTGTCAAGAAGTTTCAGTCATAAAACTGTTAAGACACTTCCAGCACGTGATGCTAAGAAGAAACCCAATCAGAGAAGTCTGCAAAGGTTGATGCGGATTGTGGAAAAAACATCACGCAAGACATCTCAAGAGCTTCAGGCTGACCTGGAGCAATCTGGAATGGCAGTTTCAGCTTGTACCATACGCCGCACACTAAACCAAATAAGTTGGGCGAAGGCCAAGGAGGATACCACTATTGAAAGAGAGGCAGAAAATGGCAAGACTAATGTTTGCAAAAACCTTCCTTAATAAGCCAGAGTCTTTCTGGGATAATGTTCTGTGGACAGATGAAACCAAAGTAGAGCTCTTTGGGAATGCAGTGCATTAGTTTGTTTATAGGCTAGGAAATGAAGCCCATAAGGAAAAGATCACCCTACATACAGTAAAACACAGTGGAGCTTATATCATGCTGTGGGGCTGCTCTGCTTCCTCTGGTAATGGAGGTATTGAATGTATCAAAGGAATGATGAAATCTGGAAATTTCCAAGGCATTTTAGAGCGAAATGTGTTACCCAGTGTCAGAAAACTTGGTTTGAGGCGAAGATCTTTGGTCTTTCAGCAGGACAACAACCCAAAGCACAAATCCATCAGCACAAAAGACTGGTTGAAAAGGAAAAGATGGACTGGCCAGCAATGAGTCCTGACTTAAATCCCTTTGAAAATCTTTGGAGAGAGCTGAAATCTGCCATTGCAAAAAGGACTCCTTCCAACTTAAAATAACTTGTAAGCATAGCAATGGAAGAGTGTCAGAAACTACCAGCAGACAGGTGCAAGAAGCATCTAGATGCCTACAAGAAACGTTTAGAGGCTGTCATGGTTGCCAAAGGTTCTGCAACCAAATATTAGTGAAGGGTGCCAATGATTGTGTATTGAGTACATTTTGTGTTTGTATTATTTCACTATTATGCAAGTTTTATTTATTTTTTATTTATTTATTTTTTGTTCAACCTTTCGCATTTTATTAAAATAATTTAATTATGCAAAACAGGTTAATTTGAATTTATTTCTAAAGATGTTCTAAATTCTGTACATAAAATTCAGGGGTACCAATAATTTCAACCAGGACTGTATGCGTTGTTTGCAAAACAGGAACTAAAAATACCTAATGCTCCTGGCCACACTTCATGAGAGCGTCAATAACTTTAATTGTGAAACAGTAATCTCCTGTTTGTGTCACAGATGTCTATGTGGATGTGAAGCCTCTCTCTGGTTATGAAACAACTACATGCAACTGTAGGCCTCCTGATGGCTCGACTGAAAAAGGTTGCCTGGATGATTGTCTGAATAGGTAAAGACACATCACAGTCATTTTAGGAATCAATCTAATGTGTTCCAAAAATCAGCACTCAGATTTAGTCATGTTTTTTCAGGAATGTTGCTGGAAATTTATTTGTTTAGTTATGAAACAGAGGGTAGAGGGTGAGAGGGTAAATATGGCATCAGGAAAAAAGACTTTTACATTTTTTTCAATTGCCTTTTTTTTTTCCCAGGATGAGCTTTGCTGAGTGCTCTCCCAGCACCTGTCCATGTGGTGATCATTGTGACAACCAACACATCCAGAGACATGAGTGGGTACAGTGTCTGGAGCGATTCCGTGCTGAGGGCAAGGGCTGGGGCATCCGCACCAAGGAACCTCTCCGCTCTGGACAGTTTATCATCGAGTACTTGGGAGAGGTGGTTAGCGAACAGGAGTTCAGGTGAGATGTATAATGCAAGATATTCTTGTTGAATGGTAGACATGCCCTAAAAAGTATGTGGATGTCAGAAGATTTGGCATTTCCTTTGTCTGTCTTTCTGCCTGTTTCACTTCCTCAGTGTAGGACTTATTTAGAATAGATTGGATGAGGACATCTCTTTTAATCTTCCACTTCTTCTTCCCTACCACTTTTTAGGAGCCGTATGATGGAGCAGTATTTCTCACACAGTGGCCACTACTGTCTGAACCTGGATAGCGGCATGGTGATTGACAGCTACCGAATGGGCAATGAGGCACGCTTCATAAACCACAGCTGTGAACCTAACTGTGAGATGCAGAAGTGGTGGGTGTCATGGCAGCTTTAAACCAGTTCTCTACTAATGTCTTTATGGCGCTTTTGGGTTCTTTCCAAAACCCCGATTTGTCTAAGCCTTTTCAGACACAAGCATGAGCACTTGCGACAAGTTGTTACTAATGGATAATTGAGTCAGACCTGGTGTAAACTGCATTTGTTTGACTGATAACAAGGAAGCATACTGCGTTTATTCGCAATATGTAAATGGTAATATTAACTTCCATTAGGAGTACTATAAGAGTAGGGTTTACCATTTAACGACTGTCAGGTACATCAGGAGTCACAGCGTAAATTAAAGAGACAGACGTGTTAAACAAGGGAAGCTGCGACTTTTGCTGGATTGTTGTGAGAGGAGAGAGGGAGAATCTGATTCGAAAAAGGTAATAATTCAGCTTGATAATTCAGTATTTTGTTTTCTCAATGCTTTTGTCACTTAAGGTTAATGACCTGGAAAATAGACTAGCCCATCACCTAAATAGTTTCCCTTAATTTCTATCCGTTCGTGTGCCTGATGATTGGGGTGAGATGGGTAATTTCTTATTCTCTCTATGAAGAGGCAAACTGACTGTAGTGAAAGTACCACAGTGGCCCATTCAAGCCACAAAATGTTCTGCCACACCTATTTCATTTTTGGCACCTCACCCATGTTTTAAGAGATTGGAGGTTACACTATGAAGTAGCCACAAGTCATAGTGCATCTTAGTGTCAGTGTACTTTAATGAATGTAAATGTGGCCTTGTTGGTATTGGTTAGATTCCCTTAGATGTTTTTTTGGCTTTTGTGTGGTTTTATTACAGCTATACAGTTGAACCACTTTAACCTAGGATAATTAGTCATGGTGAATGTTAGGAAATACTGTGTTGTCCTAGTTTGGGTATCTTATTCGATCTCTAGAAGGGACACATGTAGCAGGTGTAAATGAGCAACCTATGCCTGGAAACCCCAACCTTATTAACGTGATTGTGTGGTGGTAATCTGATGAGATCACCTCAGTCACACTCTGCCAATGTTCAGAGACCTAAATGGCTTAAAGGCCTTGCACCACGCCAAAACAATTCACCGGTTTCCTGAGGGATTGTTCTCACAGCATGGCTAAATCCACTGCAATTGGAGACCTGGCTGAACCGTTGCCTGACTTTAATAAGTGAAACCTGCTTGGTTTTTCTTTAGTTGTGGTTTGCCTGTGTATGCTGAATCTGCACAATGTGTCAAATCCTCAGAGGATTTGATTGTGCACAGCTAATGACCTTGAGAGAGTCCACTATGAAACTGTACCCTCTGCCCTCCAGAATAGACCAGCTCATAATCTAGGGAACTGGTCTGTGTATGCGTTTGAGTCCATGTGTGTGTGTAATTTAGAGAGGCTGGGCTGAAATAAAAGACTCCACAAGGTTGGAGGATTTTCAGCACAAAGCCTGACGAGTCATCCATCTAGTCACAGAAGAGAGATCACATGCAGCCGGGCCTTAGATACAGCTGTAGTGCCTGAAGACAATGCGCTGAACCAGCTTTTTACCCCTATAGAAGGTATAAATTATCAGCTGGCTGGCAAACAGAATAGGGTGCTTTATTCTTAGAAGAATGGCGAAAAGCTGGAGCACTGCTTCATTTGTAAAGGAGAAAAATAGGGATTACACAGTGTTGAGCAGTTGCCAAATTGAGCAAATGAAAACCGGGACGGTCCTTCTCTCTTTTTGTTCCAATTTTAAAATACCTTTAATTTTTTTTCTCAGATCAATATTTAAACATTAAGTTTGAAGTCAAGACAGGAACATTAGAACCTGACTTCATGGAGAGGATGTAACTTACTTATCCCCCTTTTATACGAGGCTCTCTAATCCGTTTCAGACAGGCAGTGTATGACTTCCGATCCCCAGCTCAGGATTGAACCCATGGATACACAGTAAACAGTCTAAAACGTGCACTAGCCTTACAGCAGACGTTTTGCTCTCTTAGTCTTTTACTGTTGACCAGAAAGCCTAACCCAAAAATGACAAAATTTTCCCACAAGTTTGTTCTGAGCTGAACTAGCATGTGTTCTGGTGCCTGTTGCATAATGAGTTTAACTTGTTAGGAGGAGCGATTCTTGTTGGTTGGTAAAATTTCCAGTTAGAGTATATCAAATAAATAAGTTTTTATATGAACTTTTATTAATTGAACTACTATTCTTAAAAGTGACTGTAAGACCCAATAGCCTCCTGACATGTCAAAATACTTGGCCTTTTGCAGCACTGCCTGAAGGGGAGTAAAAATATGTCTTAAAATTTCTTCAAATTGCCTTATACAGAGTACTTTATTGTGTTGATTAATTAATTTTTTTTTTTTTTTTTAAACAAATTAGTCACATAAATTCAGCATTTACTCATTCCACTTCTCTGTGACTCCTCTCTTAGGTCTGTGAATGGGGTGTACAGAATTGGTCTCTTTGCTCTCAAGGACATCAGCAACGGCACCGAGCTCACCTATGACTACAACTTCCATTCGTTCAACACAGAAGAACAGGTGAAGCACCAACGATTTGACCTCTTCATGGAATAACACTTTGTTCAGAGCTTCAATCTAGCTTACTACAACTCATTGCCTTTTTTTTTTTTTTCTTCTTTTCCCACTTTCTTTTTTTCTACTCTATAGCAAGTGTGCAAGTGTGGCTCTGAGAGCTGCCGGGGGATCATTGGTGGGAAAAGCCAGCGTATTAATGGCCTGCCTGGGAAAACGGGAGGGACTCGGCGGCTGGGTCGACTTAAGGAGAAGAGGAAGTCCAAACACCAGCTCAAAAAACGAGTGAGTGATGAATGTACATAAAAATACTGAGAACTTGTGTTGGTATCAGTTTACTTGTAGTTGAGATTGTATAGTACTTTTGTAATAGAAAAGCAACCTTTTATAGCGAAATTTCTTTGAGTGAAAAATAAAGCTTATTCTTTTGTTGTTGCTGGTTGATAAAAGCGTTGGCATTGTCTTGTTAAATAACAGGTGCAGTGTCTATGTAGGGCATGAATGTGTCTATGTCTCAAAGGTACTTGTAGTAGCCTACAAGGTATCTAAAAAAGTAACTCAGAATACCTTAAAGGGTATACTTTTGAATTAGGCCTGAATTGCATGACCTAAAATTTATATCATGGTATATTTTAAATATAGGCTTTCAGTAATATACATTGTTGGTTTAATTATGAATTTTTAGAAGAAGTTGTAAAAGAAAACAGCAGGAACATGCTCTTTTTATAAGCAAAGGGTGTTTCCCATTAAGATCTTTGCATGTTTCAATACAACTGTCTTCGATCTTCAGGAGGAAGAGTCGAGTGACAGCAACAAGTTTTACCCTCATCTCATGAAGCCCATGTCCAACAGAGAGAGGTACACACGTGTACACACACGCACACACAAACTAACGCACACACACACACACACACACACACAAACTAACGCACACACACACACACAAACTAACACACAAGCAACACATACGAGAAACAGAACTCTAACAGATTGCTGATGATTGATGTAGCATGTTTTGTACATGTGATCATGATCACGCTCTGTACTGCATTCCTTTCCTCTTAACCTTGTAAAAATTAACACACTGAAATCCCTAACTCAGATGTACTGGGATGGAATAGATTAACCCCTCCTCAAATGTATTGGCCAATACCAGTCTGCATTTTTTACAATTTTTGCTCTAAATCTCAGTACTTCCTTAAAGGAATGTTGATATTTAAGATTTCCAATTTATAAGAAGAATTTCATCAGAGAGCAAACTACATTTGACATATGAAGTGTGAGTTGATGTTGGCGCACACACACAAGCTGTCGTCAAACTCCTATCCTCTCCCCCTCACTCACCACTCACCAGAAACTTTGTGCTGAAGCACCGAGTGTTTCTCCTGAGGAACTGGGAGAAGATGAGGGAGAAACAGGAGCTGCTGAAGAGAGAGGGTGAGAGAGAGAGGGATGCCAGCAGCCTGTCAATATATACACGCTGGGGAGGAGTCATCCGTGACGATGGCAACATTAAGTCAGGTGAGCGTACAAGTTAAAGGTGTGAAGAGAATGTGATAGCAGTTTGAGAACACAATAAAAACGTGAAGTTGTGGGGGAAAAAACTCTTTTCGTGGCTACAGTTGAAATGCTTAGTTATAAGCATTTCAACACAACATGCTGAACGTGTAACTGAAATGTTTGTGATCTGAAATGAAGAAAAATGTTCATTCCTGGTTTCCAGATGTGTTCCTGACGCAGTTCTCGGCCCTGCAGACGTCTCGGTCAGTTCGTACACGGAGACTCGCAGCTGCTGAGGAAAACACAGAAGTCACGCGCACTGCTCGCCTTGCACACATCTTCAAGGAAATTTGTGACATGATCACCAGCTACAAGGGTTAGTTTCTTGGTGGAGAAATATACAGTCCGTACCTACACTGGTGCATGCATAGACAACCAAAGAAATTCACAGCTGGGCATGTTTTTTCTTTTGCCCAGTATGAAGTTTCATGTTTGTTTCATATCCTTCACTTGATGGCTGGCATGCACAAACCCGCACGCACACTCAACAGTCATACAACTCCCAGAACAAGAGATTTCTCTTACTTTGAAACAAGTGGTGATCATCACAACCAGGTGCCACACAGGGAAGCTGGTTTTAATTCTAACATAATGGAAGGACAGGACGTTGGGTGTCTAATTATACATTCACACAGTGTAGTTTTAAATACTGTAATATTCATGTAAAAAACACTAGCAGCTGAAAAAATATTACATCATATAGTTTGTAAAATTGATACGGAGTGATGCGTTTTGGTAATCTACCAAAATTTGGTCAAAACATATTATAAAGCTCTGCACAGGTTGTTCAGTCAGAATCTGCACTCTCACATTTATTGGCACCACCACAAATACTCAGACTCTAAAGGCGTATAATAGTCATGAATGTAGGCATTTTGGTTTGTTTGATACGTATGATTTGTATATTATTTTTGCCTAGTGTCAAAGCTTGGAACCTTAAGGTGATCATTGTAACTGCGTTGGCAAAAATGCCTAAAACTGAAAATGTAATTTTGTTGTATTAATTGCCTACCAATAATTCAGTTATTGTTGGTTTTAATCACTGTAGTGCAGCATATTAATTTGTGACCCATATGTGTGTCTTTTGTCTTTAGTGGTTGATTAGGTTATTGTTCCTAAAAGTTAATTGTGCTGCACGTGTACCCTACCTGCCTACCTATTAAATATCCTATTAATCTGACCTCTAGGCTGAACAGAGGTCTGATCAGGCCTGTAAAACACAGCTGTCAGTGCCTCTATGCTAACATCTAATATTCAGTGATTGATACGACTCTATAATTGGAAAAAAATGATGACAAGAATGTTATTCTTTTGCCTTACCTCAGATTCGGCTGGCCAGACACTTGCTGCTCCGCTGGTGAACCTTCCATCGCGGAAGAGGTAAGCGTGCAAACCCGCGTGTCGACTGGTTCATTCATAATGTTTTACTGTTTTCCTGAGTTACAGTGTTATCTGGTCAATCAGTGTACAGCACCAACATAGTGTAACAGTTTATCTTTCGCCACGCGTTTGAGCTGTGACAGCCTGTGCTTTGATGCTTGTCCAATATTGATAGTAATCACTTTGTGTCAAAACAATAACAACTCGTTAATTTAATTTTTTTTTTTTTGCTGCATAGGACTAAAACCGTCATTGTCAGGGGTTTGAGTTCCACTTGGCTGCTCCTAATATCTGTAGACTCATGGAGTCTATTGTTGGTTTTGCTGATACTCAGATATGTTTATTTTAATCGAATGTTTGTGTGTGTGTGTGTGCGTGTGTGTGTGTGTGTGTGCGTGTGTGCGTGCGTGCGCATGTGCGTGTGTGTGTTGACAAACCAGATTTGCAGAGACTAACCCTGCTGTTTTTGTGTGCCATCAGGAACAGCCAGTACTATGAGAAGGTGTCCGACCCTCTGGATCTGAGCACCATCGAGAAGCAAATCCTCACCGGCCACTACAAGACTGTTGAAGCGTTTGACACAGACATGCTCAAAGTGTTCCGCAACGCTGAGGTAGGCAGGTGTTAACCATTAATAATCCCTCGCTGTTTACAATGAGAACTTTAGAAAGAGCATTTCGGTCTGTATTTGTACATAATTTAATAGTTCTGTCAGCGGATCAGCACGTTACTGGCAGAAAAAGAGTGTTTTAGACAAATTTTATTTCTCCTTAACTTTTACTTTGTTCTATCATTTACTGCTTTCTCTCTCTCTCTCTCTCTCTCTCTCTCTCTCTCTGCTATCAGCTTGTTTGCACACTTACTCTCTTTCTCTTTCTTTTGCTCTTCAGCCTTAGTAAACAGCAACGACAAATGTCCACCCCTCGTCCTTATATCAATACCACTTGCACCCAGTGCTTCATTGTTTTGTGAAGTGACACACGTATTTGCTGCGGTGTCTGTGTCTGACCAATCAGCGATATTAAGCCTCGTGAGCATAGTCTTGATAGTTCCTGAACCATCACAGAGTACTCCCTTCACAGCAAGGATGTTTTGTACACCCGGAGCTGTTGTGCAGGAGCAAAATTTAGTCCCTGGTTCCTCTGGTCAAAACACAAGTTTAGATCCCAAGTACTTCAAGAGGTTCTTGGTCAGCTGGGAAAATCCCTGCTGTAGAAACTATTAGCTGGTGATAAAGGATAAACCAACTACTAGGTCGGATTCTGATTTTCAATGAATTTGTACCAACATCATTATATTAGTCAGATGGATCTACATCCATCATTTGAAAAATATCTTATTTGCAAAATAGATGCTCAATCAGTGTTTTAGATCTATCTATTTATGCCAACAATCAATAGAAAGACAAGGTTGTTGATTGCATCAAGACTAAGGCTAGTGCAGAATCCAGTTTTTCCTCATTATTAACTCCCGAGTATGATCCCAGATTCTTAGAGCCCGATCAATATCAAAAAGCCTCATCACAATCATAATTTAAGATGTTAATGTGCAGTTCCAAACATTTATCCTCCCACTCAGTTGTTGCTTCTTCTCTCCTCCTACATACAAAAACCTCCCGAACGGAATATAACTTCACGACGCCTGATCCTGTGTGCGCACATTGCAGGCCCTTTTGATTTACATCTGGATAGCGTAGCAGTTTAACCAAGTGCCACTTGAAACCTCTCAGAGGAGATTACCCTTCCAGTTGGAGAAGTTTAAAGTGGTAGTCTAAATTAGATTCACCCTTTGGTCCCAAGGCCCTTTTTGGCAGACTGAAAAAAGTGTTAGGGGAATGTGGTTTATTGTTGAATTGAGAGCTGCAGGGCGTTGCTTTGTCTGGGAAATTTTGGCTGCAGCAGAGGCAGTTTTGAACGCATCTGTGTGTCAATGACCTTTGTTCTGGAGCAAATCGTCTGTAGCTCCACAGGCAGATCACCTTTAAGTCTTGCCTGAGGGTGTAATTCTGCAGTCAAATGTGTATTCTTCTTCCTTAGATATGATTTATGTTGTCTCTTTCTGCTGTTTGTGAGGTCTTGTCATTATGCCATGCTTCATAACACACTGGTAGAAACAGATTCACAAAGATGATTTCAAGTAAATTTATTGTTTTATCACTGTCTTGTTTTCCCACCAGAAATATTACGGCAGGAAGTCATCGGTAGGCAGGGACGTGTGTCGGTTGCGGAAAGCCTACTACAGCGCTCGTCATGAAGCTGCTGTCCAGATTGATGAGATAGTGGGCGAGACTGCCAGCGAAGCCGACAGCTCGGATTCCCTGGAGCGGGACCACGGCCACCACCACCATGGGGGAGGAGGGCCAGGGTCCCATGACAAGGATGACGACGTCATCCGTTGCATCTGTGGCATGTACAAGGATGAAGGCCTGATGATCCAGTGTGAAAAGTGTATGGTAAGAAGCAAGGCGTCAAACACATTCAACTGAAAAAAAGCCGGTGAAAAATCGATATTTTTCCTTGCATTTTCCATCATTTCTATTTGTCTTACTATGTGATAGGTTCCACCTGTTTTAATGAGTGCATTTCTCTCGAGACTTCACCTAAGTTGGACACTTCACCTTGACTTTGTCAAGGAGATTTTCCAAAGGACAGTGTGCAGGCAGTCTTTTGTGTATGTTTTCTGTTCTTTTTAGATAAAGAAAACAAGGATTGTTATATATATTGATGGAGCAAACACAGTTTTGAATCACTAGCTCTGTGGAGATTGATACAAATGTATTTTTTCTTGTTGGTAATACAGAACATTGGAGTGTTAGCTCTTTTAAGAGTGAGTCACAGTCAACAACAGCTGGGATGTAATTGAGTCAGCTACCCATTTTTTGCTTTAATGTGATTCAGTATTCTTTGTCATTCTAGGTGTGGCAGCACTTTGACTGTATGCGGCTGGAGACCGAGGTGGAGCACTACCTGTGTGAGCAGTGTGACCCTCGGCCTATAGACAGGGTACATCTGTCCTGCTGAAAACAGCCATGAATACTAAACTTGATGTTTTCCGTTTCTGGGCCAAATGTGTCACCAACCTCTTCTCATCTCACTTACATGTGTTGTTGTCACTACAGGAAGTTCCCATGATACCACAGCCCAGCTACGCCCAGGCTGGCTCAGTCTACTACATCTGCCTCCTCAGAGATGACCTGCTGCTACATCAAGGTATAGAAACAATAGAAACCCACAGTCATGACCTCACAAATGCTTGGAAAAGTTTTGGTCTCTGTACGTTTAGAGCAGTTTGACAGCCCCTTGAAAATCTTGTCTTTGTTGACCTCAAGCAGTTTAACTTCTGACCTTGCTGCAGTGATGCACAAGTATACCCCAGGACAACCTGACATCACTATGATGTGGTTATAGGTGCAACAGGGCACACCTCTGACCACACCCGACCACACCCGTCAGGGATGCTGGATGTGGTCGGAGATGAAACTGGCTTGAAACGTTCAACCAGAGACTTCAGACATATTGATTTTCAGTCTGGCGTTAATTTAATCCTTAAGATATGTTTTTTTTATGTTTAAGTCAATGGAATTATATTATTTCTATGGCTAGAGTTTTTTTTTTTAGCTACTCCCTGATAAACCTCAAATTTTCATGAAAAAAAGGAAGTCCATTTAGTGTATCCTCGTGCTGAAGTGAATGTAATGCAAAACTATCTTTGCTATACGATGGTGTTGCTTTTAAACGTTTTGACTTTCCAAAATTTGTGTTACTGAACTAAGATGTTACACTCTATATGTCTGTTAACTTTGGTGTTAAGCAGTCAATTTCTTGTCAGATTTACCATTGCAGACAAGTAACCTGTGTGTGTGTGTGTGTGTGTGTGTGTGTGTGTGTGTGTGTGTGTGTGTGTGTGTGTGTGTGTGTGTGTGTGTGTGTGTGTGTGTGTGTGTGTGTGTGTGTGTGTGTGTGTGTGTGTGTGTTATATGTGTGTTATGTGCAGGCGACTGTGTGTATCTGATGAGAGACAGCAGACGCACACCTGAGGGCCAGCCTGTCAGACAGTCTTACCGTCTCCTGTCTCACATCAACCGAGATAAACTCGACATCTTCCGAATCGAGAAACTCTGGAAGAATGAAAAGTAAGTTCAACAGGATGATGTACTGAAGATATCAGGTAGTGAGAAAAGTTATAGGTAAAGTTGTAATTGCCTCTGATTGTTGTTCATTAAGTTGTGTCACAGTGTGTAATATGCTGGCCCTATCCAATCAAACTCTAAAGGGGTGAGAGGTTTGCCTTTGGCCACCACTACTTCCGTCCTCATGAGACACATCATTCTCCATCACGGCGGTTCTACCAGAATGAGTTATTCCGCATGCCGCTCTATGAGATCATCCCCCTAGAGGCAGTGGTGGGAACCTGCTGTGTCCTCGATCTCTACACTTACTGCAAGGGTGAGGGAAAAACACACACACAAACCCTCATATGCTGGTTTGAGTCACTACATCAATTACGATTATTTTATTTTATTTTATTTTATTTTATTTTATTTTATTTATTCCTTCCTTTTTTTTTTTGAATGAGCAATTCTTTCAACAACTACTGCTGAGGTTCCTCTGTTGCTTGAGCGAAGGTCCTCACTGGCTGAATATAAAAAACTACAGATCTGCTTGTCCGGTCCCAGGTGTGAATGTGTTTAAATATGAATAAGAAGCAGGACAGTGCAGATAAGTGAAGGTTAACAATCCCATTATGGCTAAGCTCTCAATGTATACAGGCTTTCACCAACATCCAACAGAACAAATATAAAGGCATTTGATTTCATAACAACATAAATTCCAGCAGGTCCTGGCTAATCCAAAATGCTTGTCTTCATACAGGACGGCCGAAGGGTGTGAAAGAGCAGGATGTATACATCTGTGATTACCGCTTGGACAAGTCGGCTCACCTGTTCTACAAGATCCATCGTAACCGCTACCCAGTCTGCACAAAGCCATATGCCTTCAACCATTTCCCCAAGCGGCTCACGCCCAAAAGAGACTTCTCGGTAAGAGTGACGGGGGTCCTGACACGGTGGGGCCGATGCACTACAATCTATTACTGATTTCTAAACACTGAAAGAAATTTATAGAGTGGAGATAATATTATCTCCCAGGGCACATTTTACCTGTGCACCCCATCTTGCTAGCAGTGTTTAGGCCGCCTGCAGGACAAGCACAGGTGAAGGTGGGGCAAACCAGAGAAAAAACGTGCCGTCTTATTGCTACAGATCCAAACCACATAGTAAGGGCTTGCAAAGAACAACATCCAAAAAACGGTTTTCTCACTGGTGTTGGCATGTTGACAACATATATTTGTTATTTGTTGGATACTTATAACCAATTTAAATTGTAATAGCAGACTTGAGCAGAGATGATAGCATCCCACGCAACTTTAACTAAATACTTGCAGCAGCTCTTTTACACTGCAAAGCTGCATTAAATTAGTTCAGGTCTGTGTCAGGAAACTTAAATTAAAGGTGACTTTCCAAAACTTCTCTGTGGTTTCTAAACCGTGTTGCACTGATTTTGTTTGTTTACAAATTTTCACTATCTGATAAAACCATTAAAAGTATTTGTAAATTCTATTTGAGCCAGATCTGATTTTGACATTTATGCAGCCTCACTATGTTCCTGACAACTACAAGAGGAATGGGGGCCGATCAGCCTGGAAGAGTGAACGTCCCAAAGGAACTGGAGGCTGCGAGGACGATGGCTCTTCCTGCGACCGAGGTGAGGACTTCCTACCCGAGGTGGAAGACGGGAGAGGAGTGGAGGACGACATGGACATGGCTCCAGAGGACCCTGACCTCCTTTCAGCGAAGCCCCGAGGAGCAGAGCGCGAAGGGGAGGGAGATGAGGATGAAGATGAGGAGGAGGAGGAAGAGGAAGGGCAGGAGGCCGAGGAGCGCAAGGAGCTAGAAGAGGGTTCCACCGAGAGGATAGGAGAGATGCTTGAACTCCCGTCCTCCTCAGCATCCTCGCCGTTACACCACCCAGCGCTAGGCAGGAGGGAGGCCCAGAGGGAACGGCTCAATAAAATTCTGCTGGATCTGCTGCACAGAACTCCCAGCAAGAATGGTGAGGGACCGGGAACAAAGCAGGGGGGTAGGTCAACAAATAAATGAGGGTTAAAGTTTCAGATCACTTGCTGTGACACATAATTTTAAACATGTTGGATAGTACATTTTATATACCATCCTTTTCTGAGTGGGTAAGTTTGAAGTTGATGCAAGAAACTTTCCATTAAATGGAATGGGGGATGAACAGGAAGCAAAATCTGCAGCTCAGATTTTGCTGTCATTTTTACGTTACACTCCTTTTAGCCTTTATTTAGATGGGAACCTCAGTTTTCATGTCTGCTGCTGTTTCCCAAATCCCCTTCCTCCCATGCATAGTTTCAGTCTGTTGTTTTTTATATGCTGACAGTATTAACAAAAAGTATCTTAATCTAGGTCAACTTTTAACACCAACTCTGTGGTTTATCTGTGTTCAAACGATAAATCCAGTGATATGCTGTATTAAAGACCAAAATCAACAATGAATTGATCCTAATGAGTTGTTGCCTCTGTAGCCAAAGCCTGATACAGCTTATCCAGACACATCAATGAGCCACACTATTGCACTGAGTGACATTTTCTTTTATTACGATTAACATAAGCACCATTTATTTTGAGTCAATCCCACATACATCCTACTGCCAAAAACTAGAGCTCCAGATTGTATTAATCCACCACTGAAAATAGCAAATGGACTGTTTACTCCTGTTTAAGTAAAAAAAACAACTGTTCCCACAAAAGTATGGAGTGTTTTTTTTGTTTGTTTGTTTGTTTTTTTAAATTAACTTTTTACAGAATTACATCTTAAGCAGGAACCAGTGGACCTTAGAGCTTAGTGCCAAAAGGATCAGAACAGTTGCTCCTGGTCTTTTCATGTATTTTGTAGACAGTATCAAAGATATAGAATATCAATTCAATTCAACTCAGTTTTATCTATATAGTGCCAAATCATAACAGACATTATCTCAAGGCACTTTGCAAAGTAAGTTTAAGACCTTAGTATATTTATAGAGCGAAACCCAACAATTCCCACAGTGAATGTATATCACTAGCCTTATCATTTAAACGCCACGCCTGCAGCTGCTTCAAAGTAAAATCCTACCAAAGGCACCACTATGCCGTGTCTTCCAGCATAAAGCAGCTGCAGGAAGTGCTGAGGAAGTGTTTGCTGACAAAGCATTGCAAAGGAGCAGATTAAGAAACCATTTGGCTCTTTATTTGTGGATGAACTGTTGCAACAGTTGTTCCTGTTGTATTGTAAAACCTGGAATGGCATGGAGTCTGTCTTCCAAAGGAAATAGAATTTGCAGACCAGCCTGCCCAAAATGACACTTGAAAACACCTCTTAAAAGTCTGATTTAAGAGAGTTAAAAACAATTTTTGGACACAGTTTCCTAGGTTTGCTGTTAGGAAGGAGGTTACCGACACTGACAGGCTTTTTGAGCACTTTGAATCTTAAAGCAGCAGAAATAACAGAGACACCTTTTTCATTGCCTTGATATAACACTCTGTGTTTCAGCTGTTTGTATCCAAGCTACTAATCCCCCCTCTGTCTCTTGTGTTCTTCCAACAGCCATAGATGTCACTTACCTCTTGGAGGAGGGTGCAGGGCGGCGACTAAGGCGACGAACGCTCGGATTTGGTGATTTCGTGGGGAGGAAATAACATTGCTACGTGCCTGTCAAGCACACTGCCTTCCACTTTGTGAGCAAGGGGCAAAAAATGGCGAGAACGCAAGCGGGGAAATGAGCATTGTTGGTTATCTGACCATTAAGGACCACAATGCGTCCCTGGGGGCCTCTTCCAGTTTACCTCTTCCAAGACTGTCATCTCAACTCTGAGAGGAAGGAGGGGGTTTGGAAGCACTGACTCCATGGCAATTTCAGCTTTTCAAGAGTTCTCAAGGAGCATGAAGAGAAAGCTGACCCAGACTTCTTGCTTATTTAAGTAGTATGATGCAAAACCTGATTTAAAAAAAAAAAAAAATGAACATAGGAGAAATAACCCATGCAGTTAGATGCATTGAACATTACAGACATGGGTAGATGGAATCCACTAGCAAGCATCAGAAATGAAACAAGTGGTACTGAATAGGGGTGGATCGAGGGAGGGATGGCTAGTCCTTCCAGTCAGGGCATGTGTCCACAGACAGCGCTCAACGTCCTCGGAGCAAAAACACCCTCAGCATACAGCTTTTTTTTCTGCTGTGCTCACAGCACTTTCGGTTGAAAAATAGTTCCACATTTGGAAGACCGCCACGCTCGTCAATCTCACTTCTCTCTCACCAACCAATCAAAATCAAGAAGGGTGTGGGACTTACGATATCAAAACTGTCAACTATGGCGGAGGAGAAACTGATCCTGGCTGTCACTGACAACCCAGTTATTTACATTCTAACACTGAAAGGATGTAGAAGTGCTGGAAGACGTTTTTTGTAACCTAGCAACAATGAGAGCATGAGACAAGCACTTTGCAGATGAGGTCATGGGTGCTTCCAGTGCAAAAACAGCTGCCTGTGGACACAGACCCTTATTGGGGATGTTAATGCTGGAGAAATGTTCCCCCTAGTGGGACCTAGCTGCAATGACAAAATGTAATGATGAGAGAAGATCAGAGCCAGGACCGTGGGGGGAAAATGGGATAGTCGAAATGTAAGTTGAGCGGTGTGCTCAGATGCTGCTCATGAGACAGAGAACAAGGGTGGTGAACTGCACTTTTGGTACCATGGATATTGTGAAGCTCTGTGTAATGTATCTATAATGAAAACACACTAACACTCTCACAGTATTGGATGATGCAGTCTGAAAAAAAAAAGTGAGTTAAAAAGTTTATTATCTTTTCCCTGTTATACTGTAGTAACTCATTTAGGAACAGAAGAGGCCGGGGGTGTGTTTGTTTTTAGAGTAACAGGAGGGGAGGGAAGATTGAGCGTGCGCTTTTGTCAGTCAAAGTGTCTTGTTGAGGTTTTAATTTTTTATTTTCTTGTGAGGCATTCAGCTTCGCCCCTCTTTTTTGAAGTAACATGATTCACCAGCTTAACTAAATCAGGCGTGCCGGGGACACTGGCTTTAACTGTAACGCCTTAGACAGCCGTGCTCTCCGACTGCCTTGCGTGTGAGTGTGTGCGTGCGTACACACTTATTGTGTGTCTGTACTCTGCCAGATTTCTTGAAGATATACCTTTTTAAAAAAAAAAATGAAAAAAAAAATGAAGGGCTCGATGGCAATTAACAGTTTTAAGAAAACTATGGAAAACAATACTTAACATGAAATGTATCGTGATGGTCATATTTTCTTATAATCTGTGAGACGGGTGGGGCGGTGTATACTGTATATTGGGAGGGGAAGGGACTTAGGATCTTTTTTTGTCTTTAGACTATGTTCCTGGTTGCCATGGAGAATGTTTTAAAGGAAATTGTGATATTTGATGAGATTTCTTTTTTTTTTTTCCCCAAATGCCTCTGCTAAAAAGGGACAGCCTGCAATGTCCCAGTGCGGTAAACTGACAGAGACGTGACGAGAATGAGACACTGACGGAGGGAGAGAGGGAACGGGAAGCTGTACAGTGCCAAGTTATGTAAATATATACACTTTACATTGAGGAGTGTCTCCAAAAGCAATATCTTGAAAATGGATTTTGTTTATTATTGTACTGTACAGGACTCAGCCCTAAATGTATTATGATTATTATAATAATGATAATATTATAATTTCTTCCGTTTGTATTACTATAATGAAGACACTTAAGCTCGGAGGAAAATGATTTTTTTAATGTCCAGAAAATCTCACCGTAACTGTCCTGACGACGTAAAAACTTAAGCTGAGTATTTGTTGCCTATAAATGAAATTCATCTATGTACTGCATGAGCGAGAAGAATGTCAAACAGGCACAGAAGGCATTGGGACATGACAGTGACTCAGCAACGACACCTTTGTCACTGAATATTGTTAATAATATTACTTTTAAGGAGAAATGTACTCCTTGTTTTTTGCTGCAAAGTGTTGAACACTAAAAAAACAAACCAACATAAAAATGTTATGATATTTTTAAATGGTGACAGAAACAAAAGTAAAGCTGTCAGCCCAATATCATGTTATTATTTTGGTTTTTCTTTCAAATAGGAAATGGTTCCGTTTTGTGATAGCAGTCATTGTATGATGCTTGTACTTGTATTTGTGTGTTTTGTGTGATTCGTTTAGTTCTTTTTAGACAATCACAAAATAAGATGCAAGCATTGTAAATGGCAGACTGGCGGACATTTTGTGATGTGTACAGTTTGTCAAAAAAAAAACTTCTTCCACTCGTTAAAAGTTTGTAATTATGATTCTTAAGTCATGAAAAATGCTGTTGGTTTTTACTTTTTGTTTTATATTTGTTTTTTTTTTTTGTTTGTTTGTTTTTTTAATAAAAAGCACTACATTATTGTGAATACACATGATGTTGTTGTGCTTTAAGTACTCCCAAGATAGTTTACAAAAAATTCAAAATTGCAGTCAAATATCCAACTTGTGCGTTGGCTCTCTGCTAGTTTGTCGCTGATGTGGTTGGGAGGAATAGAAGAAAAAAGTTTTAACTTTATTCATATCCTTAAATTAATTAGCGTTATGAAATGTATATTCCACATGTTCTTTGAAATACATGAGACTGGTTTGACCAAAGACAGAGGACTCTGTAGAGTCAAATATTGTGCAGGAATGGAAAGAGTCTTGACTAATGCGATAATGTTGGTAAAGAGACTTAAGGCATTCTAAAAGGACGGGCTGATAGTCAGACTGAATGGCCATATGGCTCTTACCTCAACTGCTATTGCAGATAACCTTGGAGATGTGGACAGGATTTCAGTAATCGATCATGCATTACCAGTGTAATGTTCCCAAAACTTTTCTGTTGCAGCACAAATACCTTTTGAGACACTTAAAATGTATTGATGAATAATGAATAAGGGATAATTTATCCGACAAAGCCTCGGAAATAGTGGAAAATTCTGAACGGAAGGAGAATTATAAGTTATATTCCTATCTTTTCACATTGTGGGCTGGTGATTGCCACTCTACTGAAAGTGCAGGGCAGTGTTAATGTGAAATGAAAACTTGATCTCAATTGTGATGAATGAGTAAACCTGCCCCCTCCACCATCACCCAGCCCTCTTGGCTGCTCCTGCTCCACTTCGACTATGGAAAATTACAACGTTTTTGTCTTAGAGAGATTTACAAACAAGACAAAAACACTGTTCATGGTCAGATTCACATTCATAAGGGGCAACAATCAACAAAAATTCAAAAGGAATGCTTCAATTGAGCCATAAAACATCCTCAAAATAATATTTTTGATAAAAGGAGCGGCTTTTCATGCCCGTCTTCACATAAACCACCGATTTGGCACATAACAGTAAAATGCATACTCGCGATATTTCAGAGCTTACAAACTGATAAATGTTCCGTCTCAGCATTGCAGCCTTACCAAGTCCACATTAACTACTTAACTACTCCTAATGCATTAGCTACCATTTACATTTTACCGACGCAGAAGAAGACGAGGAACGGGGACTTCTATTCAAGTCTCGCGTTGAACTCGCCGTTTGGAGTCGGGGGTTGCCATAGCAACGCCAATGACGCTAGGCGGCTCACTGTAGCCGGCGGCACAGCGGCGTTAGCTGACTCATCCGAGGAGTTAAGTTTAACTTTGGAAGAGAAACCATGTCTAGAAAGAGACTTTTGAAAGACAAAACAGAGAAGGAGAATGCCGAGAATGAGAAAAATACAGGTAAGATAATCAGTCTTTATCAGTATGTTAATCAACAGTAGCTATGCAGCCCCTGCAGTATTAGCGCTTAGCTAGCTGTCATTAATGAGTCAACTTTTTCAATTGAGTTAAATTAATCTGTAAATTATATGTTGCGTGCTTTTGATAATATAATAACAATATATCAAATAAACAGAACATTACAACACTACTGTATGATTATATTTTATTATATTATTATAGCTTGCAATTTATAGTAAATTCAAGTTAGTGTGATTTCATTTTGACAGGTTTAAACAGTGGTTTAATACCTCGTTGTGGAAATACTGTGTTACAAGTAAAAGTCCTGCATTCAGTGGCTCACTCATCATCAAAATATACTTAAAGTAGCATAAGTGAAGGTAAGAATAATGGTGTGTAGGTAAAAGCGTCTGCCAAATGAGTAAATGTAATAATTATTAATGCATCATCTTAATTTTGCTGCTGGAAAAGGTGGGGCTCCTTTGAATTACTTTACAAACTGCTCGATAGCTTTACATTAATTTCCCTCTGGGATCAGTAAAGTCTTAACCTGTAATAACACATCATTATTTATTTGTTGATTATATTATATCTCTTACTATTAATCTGAATCTTTAAAGTAACCAGTGACTAAAGTTATTTGTGGTGGAGTAGACGTATGAAGAAGGGGAACATGGAAATACTCAGGTACATTAAAATCTTTTGAAGTAAGAAGTGGTGGAAGAGGTATTGAGATATTTTACTTGACTGTAGTAAAAGAGGCAGCATTAATAAGTCAAAGTCCTGCATTAATTGGCTTTACATGTATCACTGTCACAGTGGACCGGGGCCTACAGTTGGAAAACAGTGGATTTTTGCATTTAGGTATCTAAATAAATGTCAGGGGTTACATACCATTCTCACTCACTAGCTATTGTGTTACGAGTATGACGTGGTATCTCACGGTTCAGTTTTGTAGTTTAGTTGTTAATGAAAGGAAAAATTAGAAACAGGTATAAACTCTGGCCTTTCTGTTGTTTTTAGGACAGGCTCCAAATGATACATGGCCTGCTCAGACCTTTGGTAAGTAATATTATCAGGCTGTCTTTGTTGACATTTGAGAGTCGTATGGCTAATGCTTTAAATCCACTATCCCACAGATGAATATCAGTGCTCAGGCAATGTGGAGATTGACTTCCCTGGGCTTTGTGGTCTTCTGGGCATAAAGGGTATCCCAGCTGTCAGCACCAAGCAACCAGCCTCCTCCACCACTGAAACTGAAGCAGGGGATGCAGGTAAATAACAGTTCCTCCTCAGCTGCTTTGCATAACAAGACATTAAAGAACTATAAACATTCATTATACTGGAAATATCATCTATTATATTGTACTGTACAGATCATTATATATAGGAAGTCTGAATGTACATTAATAGTCCTTTTTATAATCAACATAATTGTACCTTCAGAGGATAGCCAGTCCCAGATAAATGCTGCATCTTTCTGGTCTAAGCCATGCCTCCAAGTGGAGCTGGAGCATGAAAACCCGCTCAGCGCCAGGTGCATGAAGGTTTCTGGTAAGAACCAAACGCCACAGAGAAATGAGTCTCGTTTAAATTTCTGAACAGTCTGCACCCAACAATGACCCCCTGTATTTAATGTCATAACTTTATATTAAATCATTTTTAAATATACACAGGATGGAAGGTAGATGAGCAGATTGCCAGAGTGCTACAGAAGATGCTTCCCTCCTTGAGCCAGCTACAGAGCCTTCAGTAAGTAATGAGCTGCTGCAGGGAGGTGTGCTCATGTTACATGGAACAGGGTTACAGCTGTCACTGTTTGGTTCTTGTTTGTTTGTGTAACAACTGTGTTGCAGGTTTTGGCAGGCAGGACTGACAGATCAAATGGTAATCTCCCTCATGAACACAATATCGTCGTGCTCCAACCTCAGGTGAGTGGATTGTCATTCACACTGCGGGTCTTTGTTTTGTAGCTCCTTTCATCAAAGTGGGTACCAACAAATCTGGGTTGAAGAATGAGAAACAAAATGAGGGAAAATAGGTAGAGAGAACACCACAGTATATCGAACATTATCCATCAAACACCATCAAACACCGATCCGTCTCCTCTTCTTTGTTCTTTGTTAGGGTTGTGACATTAGAGGGTAACCCTCTTCCAGACCAGAGCTACCACCTTCTTCTTTCTGAAGACAGCACGTGAGTCACCAAGCAGATGTGCATTTCACACAGTAGAACAGCACTTGTTCAAATAAACCTTGATTTGTATTCGCACACAAAAACAGAAACACAAACGTACCTGATTCGTTGTGTGTGTTTCTTTGGTCAAGCCTCAATCACTTGTCCCTGCGAAATAACCGGATAGGAGATGAGGGCGCTCGTCTGATCGGGTCTGCTCTCTCAACAACCAGATCTTCTAACAAGAACCTCTTGTCACTCAACCTGGCGTTCAATTCTATTTGTGATGCAGGTGCTGCTCATATCGCAAAGGTATAACCCAGAACTGACTCTATATTCCCCCGGTATGTTCCCCTCATGACCGCTGAGGTGTTGTCTTCCTCCTGTTTTGCCCCTCAGGGCCTGCGGTTGAATCGTGCTTTGCTCTTTCTCTCACTGTCCAACAATCAGATTGGAGACTCGGGAGCCGCTCATCTGGCTCGGGTATCCATTTACATTAAATACTTTCACCTGAGAGATAATGCATTTAAATCAATGGTTAAGTTGTTTAAAATTATATTCTTCTTAATGCATTATGTTATGTAATTTAATAAGCATCCACTGCTCACCACTTCCATTTTCAGGTACTTGGAAATTTTGCTCTAACTCATGAAGAAGTTGTGGAGCGGAGGAAGATGCTTCTGGAAAGAATGCAGTCTGTAAGTGTGGTAGTGTCCAACACTAACACCCACCCTACCTTAAAATGAATCCTCGTCCCTAAATGCTAAAGTCTCCTGTTGAAAAAGTCAGAACTTACTGACATTATCCACTTTGTAAACATGTCCTCACTTCGAAGGTGTCAGACTGGTCGTTACAAGTCGTCCCAATGAGAACTGTTCACAGTGAAGTCTGTGGATTATCCAGCGTAACCAGGACACAGTTACATAATGTTGCTGATTTTTTTTAAAGCAGTTTTTCCATTTACCTCCATGTATTGGGGGGGTTGTCGGAAATCTCACACCTATATTTCAAACCAGAACAAATAAGTGCTATCTGTATGGGAAGATATCACTAAGAGCGAGTAGCAAAATTTGTTGGTTTTTCATTTTGTGTAATTTTTGTGACTAACCTTTTAAACACACTTAATAATATTCTCTGATGCTTTATATCTGCAGTCATCTCTAGGAGTCGATTCTGACCAAACACCTGCTGACCAGCTTTGCTCAGAGCCCAGCAGCACTTCACTGAGAGTCAGCAAAGGGGAGAACAAAGGCACCTCCAAAAAAAAGGTAACATGTCAACACTGGTGTAATTCCAATGTATTTTGGGTGCTATCTCCTGTATATCTTGTACTCTGGATTATATCTGGATATCTTTTAAATTACAGGAAGCCTCCAAAAAAGAAGAGAAACCAGCTGCCAACAAAGAGAACCCAAAGTCCAACAAGAAATGTAATAGCTTCCGTCACCGATAAATACTTGTTTCTTTAAGCTCAGCAGGGGTGTTTATCTTTTATAAGCCTTATCTTTAAATCTCTCCCAAGCCTCTGAAGTAAAGGCACCTCAGAGTAAAGGCGGCAAGCCGAGGTCCAAAGAGAAACAACCTGCTGCACAGGAGGTAGGAGCCACATGCTTTTTCAATCTGTCTACCAAGTACCATATGGATATAAACATACACAGTGCAGTAAACGGCTTTTAATGATTTCACTTGTTTTACTTAAAGTTTCTTCCTGCAGGTTCAGTCGAGTACTGCCCTGACTGAGGTTCGTCTGATGCGATTTTCTTTTGCGCCAACATTTTCCTCTTGATGATGACTCTGAATTGAACATACAGTGAGTTGCCATGCACTTGTTTACTCCTCTCCTTTCCCACCAGCAGGTAGAGTTCCCGGAGATAGGGAGCCCCCTGCTGGATCAGTCAGCACAGCAAAAGGATGGACAGCTCTTTCTGCCTGGGAACACGATTCTCACCTCCCTCAACCTGACAGGTCAGTAACTGTGGTGTGTTATTCATCTCGGCTTGATTAATATGGAACATCAATTTTATTACGAATTCCTCAGAATCCATTTAAAAAGGTTTACTTTTCAAGAGCCTTTAGTATGTATGGTGTTGTTTTTAGGTCAGTTTATATAACATTTATATTACATTATATTACAAAAGATTTAAGAAGTTAAATATGGGACATTAGGTTTATGAAATCATTATTCATTAATGTGTTTCGTTTAAGATGGTGGCTCATTTGCAGCTACTTCCCCCGGGGCTCTGCAGAAAATAAATAATGAAACCGTACTATATAAGGACTTTTGAAGATTTAAATAAATATGGTTATGTTGTGTGTTTGTGCAGGAAACAGAATCACTGAGAAGTTGCTGCCTCTTTTCCTGAAGTCACTGGAGATGCAGGGTGAGGGAGGAGGCCTGCTGCGTCTCTGTCTGCAGGTGTGTGTCAACGGACTCAGGTCAGCACTGTGCCTGAACATGGTCACAGGGCTTCATTTTAAATTACCTACATTTTCCTTTCATTTGTTATCTATTAAAGTAGACTTTTTCGCCAGTATAATTTTTAATCAACTTTAAATAAATTTAATCTACAGTACTCCCATTACATCCAGCGGAGAAAAATATTTTAGTATATATAACTGTCAATCGCATTGGTCAAGATTTTAGTTTAGCCTCCCAGTGTATCAGCAATTCCCCATAAACACACCGACTTTTGATGCAATCTACAGTGTGAGCAGTTGTGGAGGAGTATAAAGATCATTTGTATGATGATCTCTGATCTCTCTCTCTCTCTTTCTCTCTCTCAGAGAAACCGCTTCCCACCAGAGTGTGAGTCCTATGTGAAGATAAAGGAGCTGCTGGCACTCAGACATCAGAGAAAAAACAGTTCTGAAGAGACAGGAGAGGAGGGACAAGGGGCATAGCACTGAGAGAACTGACTTCTACAGGCTTTTACCTTTAATTCTTACCTTTAATTTGTTATGTAATAATAAAAATACATACATATATTTTGTCTTGAGAACACGTGAGATGAAAAAATGGAAGTGTTAACAGTAACAGTCCTGTGGTACATAAAAAGGAAGTGGCTGAAGAGGAGGACAATGTGGCACATTAAAATCCAGACGCCTGTTTAGAGATCCATTTTACTGTTTTGTTTTGATCATGGTCAGAATTTACACCAAGGACAAAGACTGAGAACAACCAGATACCAAATACTAAATATTATCTCACAGTTATCAGCCAGTGTATCAAGTAACATTCACTAATTTTTGAGTCTTTTTTTATTTGTTCATTTTCCCAGTTTTCCATGATAGTAAACTCATTATCTTTGTGTTTGTGACTGCTGCTATGACAAAACAAGCAATCTGAATATGTTAACTTGGGCATCATGCAATAATGACGGGAATTTTTCACTTTTTTCTGAAATTTTATACACCGAATGGTCATTCAGTTAGAAGAAGAAAGAAAAAATAATTTTCAGACTTATTAATGAAGATAATTCTTGGTTGCAGCAAAACAGTTCTCCTGTAATGTAATAATACTACCTAACCTGAGGTTTTCTGTGTATTAATGATTTGAAACATTGAAAAAAATCAAGTTATTTGATAAAACACAACTTTAAACCAAATAAGGGAAATATAAACTAAAACAATGAAAGTCTTAAAACTGGATTTGACTGGAGTCACAACATGGAAGTAATCCTTGGTCTTTTAGGGCTGGTAATCCATCTTTTTCAGGGGAGGTGAAAAGGAAATGAAAATATGAACTTTTTTTAGGTCCAACTCTTAATTTTTTTTTCATAAATTAAGTGTATAAATATACACTCTTAAAGCACATATAGCCTAATCATTGGGAATGCTATAATACATTTTCTCATTCGGGATCGGGGCGTGTATCTAAAAGTTATATTTTATATTCCTAATGTATTTTTTTTGTTTGCACTTTTCATACAAAGACACAAAATATAGTTTTAATTTTTGTCAAAATAGTAATCGTTGAAAATCAATTATTAGTACTAATTAATATTAGTACGCTCGAAGTAGTTATCAATAGTGTGAAATTAATAAAAAATGTAGCTTGGATAAACCTTGGCTGTAGTGAACAGGGCGGAGTTTTGACCTCACCAATATGGCCGCGGTGCCGTGTGAAAGTCGTCACATCCGGCCTGCGCTCAATGGAACCACCGATATGAAGCCCGTGCTTCCGGTGAAGCCTCCTTTTCGGCAGCGGCTATTTCCTCGCCAACATGCCAGTGAGTATCCACAGGCCGTTGTAAAATGCCATTTCTACCATTTAATCGAGTGTTGCAGGGCCACCACACGGCTCAACATTTACGCAAGAAATTAGCGACTGGACTTGTGTCAGTTTTAGTGGCTTTCGTTGAGTTTTGGTCCCAGTTTTTCACAAATAATGTGCACATTTGAGCGCATTGCGAGCGCGTTGTGACACAAGATGGCTGCGCACACACCGCAAACATGGAGCCAGTTTAACGGAGAAGCCAGACGGGCTGATAACCTTAACATTAACCGTCACTATTTGCTCTTGATTGGTGTTGTTAGGTGGATGACTAGATTACTTAACCGCTGATCCGCGAATATTTGAAGAATCACCCGGGATTGGTGAAAATGCGCAGCCTGCGTTAACTAATCTTAAAAATGTAGGCCATCCGAGGAGCCTTAACGTGTAACAGCACAACAGTGCTAACACAACATTTAGCACCTTTTATATAACTTTTTAGCCAAGTTATACATTTGAACAACCACGGTTCAGCCTTTTTATCTTTTCTTTGCTATAACCTGTACGTAATCTCTCATCTTAATTTTGGCAAATCATAGTCTACAGTTTTCCTGATCAGGTTCACAAATGTTTCCTTCTTTTCATTTCCCCCTTTGTTTTTCCTCCAATGCAGCTTGCAAAAGACTTGTTGCACCCATCCCCTGAGGAGGAGAAGAGGAGGCACAAGAAGAAGCGTCTTGTTCAGAGTCCCAACTCTTACTTTATGGATGTGAAATGTCCAGGTACGGATTTTCTACATGCAGATACATAGATGAGTACTGTTATTTGGCCATAGCGGGTGTTTATTCTGGTGCCTTGTCTCTTTCTCCCAGGATGCTACAAGATCACGACGGTGTTCAGCCACGCTCAGACAGTCGTGCTGTGTGTGGGCTGTTCAACAGTCCTGTGTCAGCCCACTGGAGGCAAAGCACGTCTCACAGAGGGTCAGTATTACGGCAGTGGGGTCTCATACTAACATAAAGAGATGAATTGTAGTCCGATGTTGCACGTGTACTTGATGATAGATTTCGTAGAATCCGAGGCCATGTGCCCATTTATATCAGTCGCTGAAATATGGCATGTTTCGTGCAACCCAAAATTTATGTTCGCCAATCCTTGTAATATTCACTTATTGTTACAAGTTTTTGGTAAGCGGGTCTTCTTCAGCCACAACAGAACCCAACGTGTCAGAGCTCTCCAGAGGCGTGCAGTGCCATTTTGATGCCTTAAATTTGCTTTCCCAAATCGGCACAGACGGATTTTGTTTTGCCAAAACAAACCTAATTCTCTGCACCAGACAAACCAATAAATACAATAAATAACTGGTGTTTGAGGACCACCCTTGCATTGTACTTGGTCCTTTTCATGGAGAGCTTTCAGTAATTGGTTTAAAACTGAAGGTATTTGGTAGTGTGAGCCCAAAATGTTTTTTTCCCTCTCTCGCTTAGGACTGAAATTGTGCGATTTCAGTGTTATTTCATGTAGTGAACTTGTAGCTGTCTGATAACTATCATTCAGGAGCCGCACACTTGGGTTGCATTAAGTACCAACCAATATGTAATCCAATATATGTTATAAATCCAGATGGTAAACCTTAGTTAATGACAACCAGTCAGAACCCTAGCTAGAGCCAGTGATTGAGAACAGTGAGATAATTTACTTAACCATCGCTTTATAATCTCATCTCAGCCAGTGTGACGAGTAAAACTCAGATTTATGACATAGCTTAAGATCACCTGATTTTTGGCATTTTACTCGTGTTTCAGACCCTAAAAAAATTTTTTTTTGTGAAAGAACTGTGAGGATATATATATATATATATCATTGGCCGCACTGCTAAGTGACTGGACTTCCTCTATCGTGGTCTTCCAATCTCATTCCAGTGCCAGATCAACCTCAGTTTGCAGAAGGGTTGAGCTAAACCACTGGCTCCCCCCTTTCGAAGGCTGAGAACAAACTTACTCTGTAGTTGCTGTACTCTACAGGTCTAATACTGTTGGTGGCATAGTTAGTGTAGCCTGTTTAATCTCCATAATTGTTTTCAGTTTTCTTGTCAAAGCGCCCACGTTAGAGCCCGGTGTTGCATTAGTGACAACTCTTTTCATGTACAGTAAACATAAAATAAGTTGGCCGTGGGAAGAGATGTTGACCCAATGAGTCACATGACACACAGTCTTTTTTCAGCACTGTGTGGCACAATAGGAGTGCCACCGCCTGCAGTATTTCTGTACTGTAAGGCTTCTCCTTTGTCAGCAGCGGTCTGACTGTCATTGTCTCCTCTGGCAGGGTGCTCATTCAGGAGGAAGCAGCACTAGCTGTACTCCCCGGAGCTGAAGGGGAGAGGAGGGGATGGACCGGTTGATATCAGCGTCTTGACCCAGCTGTCTGATCTGAAACGAGACCTGAAGACGTGCTGGACAGCTGATGATTTTCCGCTGTTCATGTGTACAGATTGGTTGTTGCTGTAACTCCACCCTCCAACCCTGTCTCTCTTAATAAAATATTGTTTTGGCTAAAATAAAAGTGTGTGTTTGTGGTTACTTGACTGTTTTTGCTGTGCAGGGATCTGCCAGACATTTAATCCAAAGGCAGTCATCTTCTCTTTATTAGCATCTTTATATCACAATACCAAACTATTTAAATTTGTGCAATTTTTATTAAATCAGAAAGTGTGGTGTTTACTGATAAAGCTACTGACTGATGGGAGTAATAACAGTCAAGGTTTATTTTTTTGGTATAGTTGTGAATAGGGCTGCAACTAACAATTATTTGTAGTATTGATTAATTTCCTGATTTTTTTTTTTTTTTCTCTCATCAGTTACTCTAAAACTTGAAAAATGCCCATCACAATATCCTAAAGCACAAGATGACGCCAGACCAAAGTTCAAAACCCCAAATATTCAATTTATTATCATGTAAGACCAAGAAAAACATCAAACTCTTACATTTGAGAACATGGGAAGATGAAATGTTCTGCATTTTTAAATGGTTTATCAGTCAAAATAGATGGACAGATTTTTTTCTCAATTGACTAATCATTGCAGCTCTAATATTCACAAATGTTCTTTCTTTCTCTGTAGGAGAGATTTAAAAAATGAATTGACTATTTTCTACATTTTGGTTTTATGATGTTTTTGCTACTTTTAATACAATTTTACATTACTTCTGTACACCCTTCATCTTGTTAGTAACACCTATCTGTCCACCTCTGAAGGAAAAATGTCCAGGACAAATTATTTTTAAGCAGATAATGGGCCTTGGAGCACCTCAGGAAGCCTTCGGTCCTCCATCACCTTCCTCAGCCTCTCTCTCTACATGTCGCTTCCAGTCACACTATCAGTCTCTGTCTTCACCTCCCTCTCCCTGAGTAGGTGGCGGATGGAGGAGTTCTGCGTGGACAGGGTGTTGGACAGGAGCGGCATCAGGCTCCTGAAGCCCTCCCTCAGCTCCCCCACGTGCTTCTCCAGGCTGTGGATGTGTGTGTCCAGCTCCCCCCTGCAGCCCTGCACCTCCGACAGCACGTCATACAACAAGTTCTGCATCTGTGTTGGGGTTGATGTCCACGGTGGTGTGTGTAGGTCCACGCAGAGAAGAGAAAGGAAAGGCATCAGTGAGTTTTAGATGCTACTTTGCTGAGGTTTTCACAGGATGGGATATAAAATGATGCATTCACTTGCCTCTCTCACCTTGGAGAGGTCCACTAATGTATTCCCCTGGTCTGCAAGTATCCTTTTCTCCATTTTTACACGACGCAGCCTGGAGACCAAATTACTTTGTTTTAGGTGCTACACGAAGTTATTTTGACATAATTACATTTAGAGAAGAGAAATTTAAAGGGCCAGTTCACCCAAATTACCAAAACAACCCATAAAAACAACACAGTTTCAACAGTTTTTTAAAAATTACTTTCTACCAGAAGTAAAAATTAGTTAGAAAAAGAAAACAAATAACTTTTTAAGTTAGGTCTAGGGATTATGCACAATATTTCAACTTTTGAAAAACAAATGAATTTCCCATCATCTCCATTAGTTTGGAGTTAGTTTGGAAGGGGCTGAATTAAAGCAAGTGTGTGTAACTTTTGGCCACAAAGGACAATTGCATGATAATGGTAAAAACTAAAGGCTAAACGTGTAACAGTAGAGAAGTAGAGAAGAAGTCAGAGGTACGACACAAAACTGCCCATTATACCACATTATCTACCCTAAACTTTGTTAATATTAGCTAACATTAGCCACCACTAGCTACCGGTCATACCAGACCAGGTAAAGTTGTAGCAGCAAAACTCCTCCGTGTCTTGAACTGAGCAACAGTGAGCTCAACTTTCCATTTCTAAGAGGAAGGATTGTGTTATTTCTTCCTTCAGAAGTTACATAGTATCACTATAAATTTCGGACGCAACTATTTCAAAACCTCAGGACATAAAACAATCTGCATGGCTACATACTCTACCGCTATATAGGGTAAGTACATTTTGTGATTTGGGTGAACTGACCCTTTAAAATGGCTGGTCACTAAATTTCAATTAAGACTACAGTATTACGTCACTTTGAATTTAAGCCCCTGATTTTGTTATTTGATATAAAAATAAAAGTACTAGTGATAGGCATTACTTGATAAACAGGTTATCAATATTAAAGCATGAACATATAGCAAATAAAGTGAAAAGGCTGTTCTTCTTTGCACTGTGACTTGTGCACAAAACAGGTTTATATGAGTGTTAAGTGTCTTACTGGTGGATGGCCAGAAGTAGTTTTCGCTGGTGCATGCGGACTCTGGTGTGATCTCTTTGTCTTGACAGCTTGGTGTGCTTGTAGATAAGCCAAGTCTCTCTCAGCACATTTGCTGCAGCAATTTTTATCTAGTGAGAGGACGTAGAAAAATCACTCAGGAGAGTTCTTTTATGATAATACACTTAACCTCAGAGGGCTGTTACTTACTGCACATGCTGAATAACAACAACATAATGTAAAAGACCCAGTGCACTACAGTCATTTTGTCTCATACTCAACTTTCAAACCTGATTTTTCCTTGAAAAAGGAGACAAAAATCTGCTCATAAGATGAGGTAATTCTGCTGTTTTTCAGTGAAACTTCACTTGTTTTAGGCTTTTTAAAATAAATAATGTCAGTATCTTACAACAGGACAAAGTGACAGATCACTGCAGTACCAAAAAAAAAAAAGGCTGCTGGAAAATCAAGTAAATAAGTTGATTTGTACTGAAGCAAGGTAAAGTTTTTCAGTCCACCTTTAGGTTTGTACTTGTTCTGAGAATATTCTGATGCCGGAGCTCAATAAAAGGTAAATAACCATTTTTTTTACAGTGCACACAAATATCTGCATGTTGTTGAGTAAAGTGAGTTGATATGTGGTATCCAAAGTGTGCTAGTTAAGGATAAAACTGCACACTGAAAGCTGTTATGGTGAAGAATACAACAAAAAAAGAAGACGTGCCGAGAGGTCATCGTCTGTGCAGAACCTCTCTTTCTTTTTGGGCCTATTTATTTAACGCTATCATGTAATATGCAGCCATTCTGAGAGCGATAGAGGTATTTACCCTGTTGGAGATGTGGGAGTCCATCATGAAGTTGTGGACATGTTTCTCTGCTCTGGTCAACTCCAGCTTCCTGGCAACTACCGCCACCACCAGGACTGTGCATCCTGCTCCCTGTAAGAGACAGAGTCAGGCGTTTATATTGTGATTAGCAGTCAGAATCTGAAAGCATCTGCTGTTAGTTTTTTTTTTTTTTTTTCTGTGTCAGTACACTAAGTGCTTACCATTATACCGGTGAGGAGGCAGATGCTGCGTCCACAGTAGGTGTGAGGCACCACGTCTCCATAACCAATGGACAAGAAGGTCACAGAGACCATCCACAAGGCCTCCATGTAGTTGCTACTGAGGTCTCTGTAGTTGTGGTGTCTGAAGGAATAAAAAGGTCTCATATTTCCTCCGTGACATTGTGTTACTGATGTAGAAACTGGTTGATCTTGAAATGAAAGTCACTGTCTGGGATTTTGGTTCATGATATTTCCAGGTATCTTATATTTTGTCTTTTTCTCTTCTTAAATGCTGCTTTCCTCAAGTTGTCTGAACGACGTTGAGTGTTTACTTTCACATAACTGATGATGTTTTCCTTACCCACTCCTAGTTTGCATTGCATATTGTGTAAATTCTTATATATCTAAAAAAAAAAAAAAATCCTGTCACATTATCAACATCAAGCCAAGATCAGCCCATGCTTGATCTTGTCAGTGTCTTCCAAGTACTACAGACACAGATTACAGCAGAGGAAAGATTGGATTTGTTGCTGTTGTAGAAACATTAAAGTAATACTGTATATCTGCAAATATTTGGATGATATGAAATATTAAAAATATGGGCCCTTGAGCACTGTAGACACCCGTATAGAATCAGCAGTAGACTGACATATCATCACATACCTCTCACAAACATGTAAGCCCCATGCTGCCACAATCCACAGAGAAACGCTGAAAATCATCAGCACAGTGCCGGGGTAGGTGGTCATTAGTGTTTTCCCAACAAACCGGGTGTTGAAGTGTATCTGAAGATCACAAAGAGGAGGCATGACGTCATAATTTTGACATTAGGGCCCTACTTAGCCAGACTATTTAGGATAGCACCTGTCAGATTACAATTATATAATACAGAGGAGATGAGGGATAAGAAAACTTGTTCACAATCTGGCTTGGTACATGGATAGTAGGTTTGGCATTGCAGAGGGGAGACAAAGGTCATTTTCATCACTCTTAAATAACATTAATAAGGGAAGGGATTAGCCGGGTGGATATTATCGACTGTGGAAAAGAAAGCAGACATGCAAAGGAGAGCTAGCGAGGGACATAATCAGCATGTGAAACCACTGGGATTCATGGGAGCGAAACTGTGATAGTCACACCTCAAGTGTCACACGTCTATAGACCTCTCGGCCCACCTAGACATAAGACATAAACAGATGCATGAAATGTTCAGAGAGGAAGCCCAGCCCAAAATATTTACTTTAATATCCTATGAATCATGTCCCATAGCAGGTTTCTGCCACCGTTTCTAAAATCATATCAAAACCGACAGTTCCCTCTTATCTTTAATTTCAAACTGTTATGATCATATCACAGCACTATCCAAGCCAGTTAAGCCCGAAGCCAGATTCTGAATAGAGCCCCCAAAGTGACCTCCCACCTTGTTGAGCGCCCCGATGCTGCGGGATGCGGTGTCAGTGAAGAGGCGGCTGTGCAGCATCATGGCCCGGCCCAGCAGGTAGAGTCTGAGGAACATGGGCAGAGCCAGGACGATCTCCAGCTCCGTCTCTGACAGCGTCAGGTGAGCCGTGCTCTGCTGGAAGTACGCCAGCAGACCCACCGGATAGGGGTGGATGGCCGCCGCTGCCAGCTCCAGGGCTATCAGGGCCAAACGCTCGGTTGTCATGGCAATCCGCCAATCCTCTGCACCAATGTCGTGAACATACAGCTGCCAGGAAGATACGGAGAGGGCTTTATAGCAAAGCTGTGCCCTGTAAAGAGCTGGTAGACATAAATCTGTGGGGTCACAAGATGCTTAAGGGTATAAGAAAACATAACAAAGTACTGTTTATTTCTTTCTGACTTTTCTCAAATTTTTGCTTTTTTGTAGAGTATTCGGCACTTTCACCACTTCAGACCTCATGTCCACACTAATGCTATAAAACTGTGATGAGGGGCTCACAAGTAGACTTTGCTTCATTTAAGGGACCTCAGGACAAAAAGGTTGGGAGCTTGTGATGCAGAGACCTCAGGGAAATTGGTCTTTAAAAAGAAAAACATTTTTAGTTTGCTGTCATGTGGTGACAATGAGGACATTTTAAGCAACTCCAGCAAGAAAAACAATTATTTTAAAAAAAAAGAATTAAAAATTATTTTTTCGTTGCAATTGCGGCTGTAACTTGATGATATTTTGCCTCACATTTTCAGAGAAAACAAATTTGAGAGAATATCACTGGAGGAGGATTTGGCTAAAAACACTCTGATTATGTAATTAGGAACAGATAAGTTACCTGCACCTCACAGCAGTGGTACGCTATGATGAGGCCGAGCAGGATGATTGTAGACAAGCTGATGACGGACTTGAGGGTGAGGGAGTAGATGGAGCTCTGTGGGAGATACACACGCACACGCACACACGCACACGCGCACACGCACATACACACACACGCACGAACACACTCACGCACACACATTAACGCACACAAACATGACATCATTGTTAGCCGATGGCCGTCACTGCAAATCTCAATCTATGAAAAGGCATCAGTGATCCTGTGTGATCTTCTAATCTTGCATACATTTAGAAAATCCACTCGCTTGGTGTAATGAACATTATCTTATGGACATACTGTGCATTTTCCTGTAGCTGCTGGGAGATCCGTCATCATACTGACAAAACATATTTTCCAATACAGCTCAGTTACAAATGTCGCGATTAACGGGTTTTCTTTTTTTTCACTTAATACAATGAAAGAAAGTGAAGTGAAGCGTGTGCTGTGTTATTATTCAATATGTGATTTCTCAGGCAGTGAGATTTTGAAGAAAAACTAGTGTTGGGCTCTTTTCGGAAAAGATAATGACTGCAGTTGTACGGTTTAATTTCATTTCTTTAAAAAACCTTTTTCTGTCTCTTGAAAAACTTTTACAGCCCAGAATTACATTTGTGTCTCTCAAAAGATTTCTCAGGGTTTTAGTCTGCTCTTCCTTTCACTCTCTGACCTTGCTGTAGACGCTCCAGGACAGCTCTGTCTCCATGACCATCATCACCACGCCGAATATCCCCACTGCCAGGGCGCAGTCGCTCAGCCGCTGCCTCCTCAGAAACAGAGCCCTCCTGTGGACCAGCCGCCAGCCGATGCTGTGGGTCCTCCAGTAGTGGTCGTCCTTGCCCTCCGTCTTGTGCTTTGGACTGGGCTGAGGACTAGGACTGGGGCTCTGACTGGGACACTCGGCTCCTGGCAGCAGGCCTTTGGCCTCAGACAGGTCCGGACGGTACTGATACGTCTCGTTGTGCGGCTGGAGGTTGTCGTCTCTGCTGGTGATGATGATCTCTGGCGGACTCTGGCGGTCGTGCATCTCCAAAGAGACGTTACCCGTCTTCTGGCGTCCTCTGCCCTCAACATCCTTGACGTCTAAATGTGACCTGCAGGGGTTCTTAAAGGGTGACCCGCAGGAAGAAATGGGGATGTCAGTGAAAGAGGTGACTTTCTCCTGGAGTCTGTGAGATCCTGCGTTTGTGGCTTTGCACTGCTGATTTCGCTCCTTGTGTCCTGGATTTTGTCTAGTCCCCCCTGACCTTTTCTCATATTTCCTCTCTTTGCCTTTGACCTTCTCTCCCCTCCTGTTGGAGCGAGGTGAGGGTGCGACATAAAGGTGGCCGTTGTATAAAGGCGTGGTGGCCATGGCTTGGGTTCTGTCCAGCCACACAGTTTGATTGGCTGATGTTTGGACTCTGTGGTGTATCCCACACTGCGGAGAGCAGGCCTGAGGTGGAGGAACCATCCTAGGTGGGAGTAGGGGGCGCTGGTCCTCCACCTCGTCTCCATCCACCACCGACAAGTTCATGGAGGGGGAGTGCTCCATGGTAAGAGGGTTTAAATGCGATGACTCACCGGATCTATTGAAAACGGTTTGAGCAGAGATGGCGAGAGAGAGAGACAGATATTAGACAAGTCCACTGAGGCACTGACTATGGTTTAAACAGCAGTGGAAAACTGCAGCTGAAGTTCCACTCATTTTTGTAGTTTAGTCAACAGAGAAGACTTCTTAAATTTCTCATACCTGTTCGTTTTGCTCGTGCTTTTTTTTTTTTCTTAATTCTTAATTGCAATAAAAGAGTTCTACACATCTGGAAAGCAATAAAATACTCTCTTACCATAATTTGTCCAATCACAAATGTTTGTTTCTGTCCTCAGGAATCAAAATTTGGTCACAAACTTGACAATCACTTCACTGTAATGTCAGCTCCTAATGTGAAATTATCTTTTCTTTAGGCCTATTTCAAAACAGCTCCTTTTATCTGTATTCTTACCTTTTCAGTCAGGTTTTCCAGTCTACCGTCTGCTACTAGGATGAAAAAAAAGGCCTTAACTCTTCAGTAAACAAAAGAGTGTTTTATCTGGTGGTTCCCCCAAGTATTTTAGTTGTCAGTCTTATGGTCCTGGACGTCACATCTGCCTGAGTCACAAATAGATCCTCCAAGTAAAGTCCTGTTGCAACTTCCAAAGACTCAAATACATCACTTTCATTAATAAGACATTCAAAAAGTAAAAGTTAATCAAAGTAAAAACTAATCAAGCTGCAACATCAAAGAAGTCCGGTGTGATCAGATCGTAATATTCCGAATGTCCTCCTCTGCATGTATAAACTTTCCAGCTGTCCATTAGCAGCCTAAGCATCACGGAGCCCCTCCCATGGAGTCAAGCAGAGGTTACGAGCTTCTCCTGCATGTGACGACTTGTGAGGTAAAAACACGTGGATAACCATGACATCTTCAGGCATTTATTCCGTCGTTTGGCCGTGTTTCCTGCTTTCTGATTGTCCACCATCAGGGCGTCTTCCTTAAAGCTTAATGACTGCAAAGACTCTAAGTTGCAGATGTTGCGTAGAGCAAAGGCAAAGAATGAATCATCTGTCACAGTTTTTTTTTTTTTGCTGGGATTGGCAGATTTCCTCATCCCTATGTGTGTGTATATGTGTGTGTGTGTGTGTGTGTGTGTGTGTGTGTGTGTGTGTGTGTGTGTGTGTGTGTGTGTGTGTGTGTGGGGACACCTGCTTATACATGGGTGACCTGGTGTCAAAAATCAGCCTGAAAAGATTTTCACAGTCTGATACGAAATGCTAGTAGATCACTTATCACTTGTAATTTCATCAATTAGCGTCACGACTGTCATGGGAGAACTTCAAGTGGGTCATCCGAACTTGTTTATTATTTTTTTTTTTTTAAATAAATCCAATCTTCAAAAGAGAATATCGGTCCTCAGTATCAATTCAGCAGATTAGTACTGCAGATTAATCAAGTGAGACAGAGATCTGATACTTATGAGCTTATGAAATATCAAATATGTCACCCTTTAACCAAACAATATGCACAGAGCGGGGTGGAGTATTAAGCATTAAAGTCATAACAATGACATTCAGCATCATTTATTTATCTAAATCCTTGTGACAGATGGGTCTACAGATAATAGAGCTTCCTCCAAATGGAAAGACCTAAGGAGCAAAGCGAAGGCGGAGCATGTACAGATAGTAGCAGGATAAAGAACGGCATTATTTAATCTGAAGACAACATGTATTTAAAGATAGATAGAGGGACAAGGAGGGTGGTGTGGGGATGTGACTGTGCACAGGGGGGAGTTCAAAAACAGGGTGATACTCTGACCAGCCAGTATGAGTTTTACTTCCTCAGACATCCCTCCAGATGTAAAATAGATTAATTATGCTAAAACGACTCAGTTCTGCTCTGAGACTTAGCCAGATGCTGCTGTCGGGATTTCTTGTTTTGATATTCTGCAGGCAGGGAGCTCCCAACTGTCTGTGCCTCGGTGCATGACTGTCAACACCAAACCCTTGCGGATGGTATCCGGTAAACACAGACACTATCTCGCATCCTCGCAGAGAACTAGTTTCTAGAATATGACTGTTTGCTGAAATAAGGAGCAAAACCACTGCAAAACTGACTCGACCGGGGTGATAGGGACTGCAAATGTTCTTAAGTTGTGTTGTCCTTTTAATAGCAAGATGCTTAAGGGATATATGCACGCTCGCAAGGCATCAAATTAATTCAAGCCCCCAGCCAAGTGCTTGTAAATCCTGGCTGCTGTAGCTGATAGCTAAGTATGTCAATTCTTCTTGCCTCTCTGGCTGGAAGCCAGCACGTCTTCAATTAGTCTTGTCTATTGCAAACCATCCTTTGGCTGCTAAGACAGTGAAATTAAACTCCGGTATTTTGACTCCACTAATTGCTGTGGCAGGTAAATGGCAAATCTGCTGCCCTGAATCTTAAGTGAACGTCATCGTCATCTTCATCTTCTGGTCAGGATATTAATGGCTTCAGTCGGATCTGTGGTGAAGCACTGGTCAAAAGATAAAGAAATCCCACTAGTAACTCAAATTTGTGTTTTAAAGGTTAAAGGTCATGATTAGGGTTAAAGGAATAGTTTGACATTTGTGAGAAAGATGCTTGCTTGTTTTCTTGCCACGAGAGCAAAGACATCTGTCATTTCCAGCCACCATCTTTGTTTGGATTAAGAAACAGAGCGACAAACTTGGGAAGAGGGTTAAAAACTTAAGTAAGTTTTGGTAAACAACCTTTTGGGTTTTTTCAAAGTTTGTCTGCTATTAATTTTTCAGAAAAACAAATGTTTCGCTCTGTGCCTCACATGTAAAGACCAAACATGAAAGGCCCAAACTGGGGCTCGTCTGTCTGTAAATATGGATGGATAGACAGAGCGCCTTATTAATCCTTAAAGGGAAATCGCAGTGTTGCGGAAGCCACTTCACATAAATCACAAAAACAATGTGGTAGGTAACAAACAATGCAATTAAAGGCTAAAAGATATATCATAACTGAATAAAGTATAAAAATAAAAATAAATATAAATAAATATAGGGAAAAAATAGAGACTTAAAGGTAGACCCATGAAATATGAAGCTACGACAAAGAAATGGGTATCTTAGATTAGCATAAAGACTGGAAACAAGGTGAAATCTCTAGTTCTGCTGCATCGATTTTGATCCTTTTTTTAAAAAAAAAACGTCCATCAAGAGTCAGACAGTGTTACAGAGGTGCAATACTACATCGTTGGAGAACTCTTTTAAGATTTCACACCATAAAATTTTATTGGATAACAATCTACTTTTCCCCAGCTGCTCCAGGGTTTGCAGGGGATGGATAAAACTGCCTATTAGGAGAGAACCCTCTGTACTCAACTCCATCCAAGACAACAACAAAAAAAAGGCCACTCTTACAAATTAGACATCGCAGGCGAGTGGATGTATGTGCTGGTTTTGTCGATAACATCCTATTAAGTGGAGGGGACGTGTCAGCGTAGGAGAGGGCCTAATCCAATCAGCAGCGTAATTAAAAACACACAGCACAGCAGCCCCGACGGCTGATGGCTGCACTGTCGGTGGTGGCATTCAGCGTTTAGCACAGAGAGGGATGAGCTGTAGCTGGGCAGAGCAATGTCCATCCCCGCTGCCGTGCGATTAGAAGCACAATCGGGATCAATAAGATTAAAAAACAAACAAACAAACAAACAAACAAAGAAACAAAAGACCAGACAATATGCAGAGAGTGATCTGTGGCACCACATTATTGTCCACATGATGCTCACAATCCTCATTCTCTTCCTCTATCATCATCCTAATTGCTTTAATCCATAGCCCGCTCAGTGTTTTCTGTCATTTGCCTGTGTTGTTTCCTAATTATCCTTCTCTTTATAGTATTGGCTCTCATTATCTTCTCGTTTCATTTAGCCTAGTTTCTTCCTCCTTAATTAACCCCCCCCTCACACACACACGCAGACGCACACAAAAAACCCTCCTCCGGCCATCATGCAGTTGGGAAACACACCACCAGATGTCACCCACACCCCAGTGCCTCTGATCTGTATTTCTATGAGGCGGAATGATTTTTGCCTTTGGCAGTGTCACACTGGTGCTTGGTGCATAACAGCACTAGGGGCTTTTTTTTTTTTTTTTTCTTTGAGAGATGAACTCAGAGTCAATTTTGCAGGGATGCAGCAGCAACAGGACACTTCCCCTCTGACGATACACTGCTGACGCCCATAGCGAGTCCTCGCTCCACGCTTGGTGTATTTTTTTTTCTTTCTCTGCTCGAACCGGTGACCGAGCCGTCCCTCCTTTCCCCCTCCGAGGGCCACTCTCCATCCTCTGTGTGCAGCCGAGCGTGAATCCGTGGCTCGGGAGCACTCTGGATGTGTGACAGGTTTCCTAGGAGAGGGGGTAGTTCCGAAGGTAGTAGGAGTAATAGGGTAATCTATTATACAGTCCAACTCTCTCTTCCCCCTCTCTTGCCCCCCCCTCCTCTCTCCCTCAGTCTTTCGCTTTCTCGCTGCCTCTGCCCTTGCATCAGCTTTTCGTGAGGACAGATGAGAGGTGGAGTTTAACTATGCACATTCCTGTTGCCCTCCTGCAGAGCACAGCACTTTTTCAATTAAACTGGAGTCCATCTGCCCCGCGGATTCAAAGCCCCCCCCCGCGCAGAGTGGGGGAAGCTCGCACATACTCGCAGACGCACACGGTTTCCAGGTCCAGCAATGTGTGACTGTAACCACTGTGGTGTGTCATCATATGTGTAAACAGCTGCAGTCATATATGTTTTACACATGTCGTGCTACACACGTTAACCAGCCAAAAAAAACCAAACACACGCACACACACGCACGCACGCACACAGTGGGAGGATATAAGGGGGATAGGTATGAAATGGGTATGAGTTTTAAGCAGTAATTCAGCTCCTACAATTTTCATCTTCACATAAAAAGAAGGAGGAGATACCTTCAATTAAGAGAAGTGAAATCTTTTTCAGTTAAAAAAAAAAAAAAAAGCCAATTGTGCCCAATTTATGCGCAAAAAACAGACACAAAGAGGCGAAAAGGGCTCTAAGTTGCAGGTTAGTCAGAGTTGTTCCCATTGCGTCTTAGTTCATGTTTATGTGCACAAGTATTTAAAAAAAATGTTCACTTCTCTACACTTTTTTTCCCTGTGTTTTACTGCTAACATGTTGCGGAAGGCTGCTTTCCACTGTTTCCACATTTGACCTTCTTCACTCGGTTCTCCATTAGTGTTAAGATCATTTCAAATCCCGCGCATCGTCTGTTTCTTTTGTGTTTAATAAGGTCAAGTCGTGGTGATAGACCAATTAACCAACCTCTCCTTCCTCCACCTCCTGCTCTATTTCCAACCCTTTCACCCCCATCGCTGACATTTTTCTCTCTCTTGCTCTCCATTTTGGTCCCACCTCCCAGGGAGGCGAGGAAGCAGAGGGAGATAGAGAGCTAACAGTGACCATCTCCTCCTTCTCCTCCTCCTCCTCCTCCTCCTCCTCCTCTTGCGCTCCTTCTCTTCCAGCACATGCTCACACTCCTTCCCTCCGATGCCGGCTGGATGCAGACCGGGGGATTTCCAGCAGCTTCCTGAGTCTGTCCTCCCTCTCCTCTCCTTGCCTCTCCTCCCTACCCTCCTCCTCCTCCTCCAACATCCGAAGCTTCTCCTCCTCTGCCTCCTCTTTTCTCCTGCTCCTCACCACCAGAATGTGGCACTCGGTGGCTCTGCTCCTCTCTGGATTCTCTGCTTTGATCCACGGTGAGCCTGTCCGCTTCTCTCTCTCTCTCTCTCTGTCTTTCACTCTGTTTTCAGGAGTCAGATTGCAGCGGTAGCACTTTAGTCTCAAAGTGTGATTTTATAGGAAATCAGGACTGGGAGTCAGTGGTTTTGATCTGTGAAGTACAGTCTGGAGTAAAATTTTAAAGTAGAAATAACAAAGACTCCAGAAAAAGAAAAGTGAGAATCTGACCCACCTGTTTGCTTACTTGTTTACATCTCTGGGTCTTTTCATAATGTGGCTCTTATTTTTCTGGATACACATGACGTGTTGACCCAGGGGTTGGATGCCTCTGGTTGTGATGTTTTAACAGGCAGATTGGCATCTAGTCTGTGCAGCGAGGCGGATGACAGAAACGCTGTGTAGAAGAGATCTGAATCAGCAGTCACAACACTCCATTACTCCTCTTTCCTCATTCCACGAGCCTCCTTCTGCCCGAGTCTGTTTGCACGTCAGAGGATCGTTCCCCAAAGGAGCACGTTGTACCTTGTTTGTTTTAACAGGCCACGGATCAATTGAACGGCATGTGTAGAAAGGCTATTCCATCTTGCCTCCCTGTTGTGTTGTAGAACTGTTGCTGCAGCCCAGCCGACGGGGCTCTGAGCAGCACAAGTCGCAGCTGAATGTAAAAGGCTGACAGCGGATTACAGGGCTGAGAGGAGAGCAGGTGAACTTTCCCTACGGGCAGAAGTACCGGCAGTGGAACGATCCAGTTTGTTTGCTTGTTTGGTTTATGCCAGAAAGTATGGCGAATAAAAGATAAGAAGACACAGAGGACAGAAGTTTCTGACCATATTTCTGCAGACTGAATTTTAAAGACACCAGATTTACAGAAAGACACTAGATTTGCATCACGTTAACATCACACATGTGTTTGGCTGGATGCTTCTAGTGAAAGCACCTTACAGTACCATGAGTCCATGCAGCCTTGCGCCACTGCCACTGCCACTGCTCCAGTGGGACTTAAACCTTGTCTGGAACCCTGTGAACCCTGATACTCCCGTTAAACATTCCATTAAATAGCTTCAAAATCAAAAACAAAAAAAACAAAAAAAATTTCCGTACTGTTCGACGATGTCCCAAAAACAGAAAATTCTGCATCTGCTTTTCTAGCACTTTATTGAGGTTATATAACACCAGACTGTGAAATTTCCAAATCGAGACACCGATTTTTAGTTGCTGCACTGTTACACTGACTGGATAAAATGATTTTATAATAATTCCCTGTACTTCAGCATGATACAAATGGTAGATTTAAAAAAGTTAGGAAATTGACTGTCAGCTGTGTTATGATGGGACAGGAAACATAGATGAAGCTACAGTTCCACAACATCCTTTACATTTTAAACTGTGCTTTGGAGTTCCACAGTACAGTTTACCTCTAGGTCCATTCTTTGTTTGGAGGGTGTTTGAACACCTTTTCAACACTTAACATTTTACGTGTATTACCCCAGAGCTTTTCAAACGAATGTAATTACCAATTATGCTCTGATAAGCTTTCCCACGGTTTCTAATTAGATTCTGTCTCTACAGTCTGCACGCTCCCTGTGAAATTTTCTCCTGTTTGTTAGTTTCCGTCAGTTTTCAGTACTATTGTTTATTATTTCAGTCTGACTGAGGAGCTAGACCTAAACTTCAGTGTTTCATTTGCAAAGCTAAGTTTTTTAGCGGCAGGGGTCATTTTTATTTCTGCTAAATTCATCATTAGATTTCCAGTTTCTCCCCCTTTCCTCTGTCACTTTTGTTTTTGGTCTTGTACTTCTGGATCTATTTATAGAGAAGCAACTTCAGATTTGAGGCCTAAATCTTCTGATTTGATCAGCAACATGTTTTTTTTTTCTATTTATCTAAAGTCTAAAGTTGATACCCCAGTGATGTTTTTAATCGGAGGGTTTTCCTCGAAGATTGTTGTCATTTTTATTCCCTTCACAGGAAACACAGTCTTAATGTACCATTAGAGGTGAATGAAATTTTGGCATAGGGAGGTTTTGTTATGAATTGAGGTGAGTCCCGATTTCCCAGGTGAAGATTTTGTCAGGTTGAAATTCTCTCATATTTGTCCGTCTCTCCAGTGTCGTTGCAGGGTCCTCACCAGAGGAACCTGCTTAAGAATCTCATGAAGGACTACAACCGGATGGAGCGGCCGGTGGGAAACGACTCCCACCCTCTCACCGTTGTCTTCTCCCTCAGTTTGATGCAGATCATGGACGTGGTAGGCGTGAAAACGTATTTCTAAAATACTGATATGTTATGTTCTTAATCCATGTGATTAGCCTGAAAAAAGAGAATTCAGATCGTAATTCGGAGCCGTGCTAAGCATTCTATTTGTTAATGGCTGAAACAGTGATATCAATGATAAAAATAATGGTGAGAACAGCAAGCTTTTTAAAAAAGAAAATTTTCAATTTGGAGGTGAAAAAGTAACCTCTCTGTAATCTCTGATAAGGATGTTCTACTATCTGACTTGTGATTTACAGAGCAAATGATTTCTAAGAGAAGAAACCGGCTAAAAATGTTTTAATGTTTTGCAGGATGAGAAGAACCAGGTGTTAACCTCTAATATGTGGCTACGGATGGTAAGGACCCCTGAGAGACTTTGAATGTCTTAGGTGACGATGAATTTGCTGCTATTATGGATTTTGGGGATTTTTATGTTTTTACATGAACTAGTGAATAGTAATGACCCACACTGTGAATCCCATGGTAACGTCTCCAAAACGTAGATGGATTTGGGGTTGTTTTTTCAGAAAAAGCAAACATTTTCGACACTAAAGAAATATACAAAAAGTATTATTCTGCCTGAATTATATGATTTATATCTATGATTTGTTTACATTACATCTAAACTGAAAAACAGAGGGGAATTGGTGATAAAGTAGATTCCCTGTAGTCCACTCCGATATAGATCGTCTGTGTGTTTGTGTGTTTAAGAGTTGGTTCGACCACTATCTCCAGTGGAACCAGAGCGAACATCCTGGAGTTAAAAACCTCCGCTTCACCACAGATCAGGTCTGGACGCCAGACATCCTGCTCTACAACAGGTAAAGCATGTATACACACCTAAAAACACGCTTCACACACACATTATATTTCAACAAATAGTGTCCTCTCCTGTCCTTCCTCAGTGCAGATGACGACTTTGACTCCACCTTTAAGACCAATGTCCTGGTAAACTCCAGCGGCTTTGCCGAGTATCTGCCTCCAGGTGAGCCTCTCCTCTTTTTTTTTTATCCCGTTCTTGCTCTCGCCATCGTTCATCCCTTGCTCCCATCATATCACTTCCTCTTCTCCCTGTGGTGCAACGGCGGCATCTCATTCTGCAATCTCTGCATGCACGTCTTCCCTATTTGTAGACTTGAAGGTAATATTTAATTAGTTTAAAACAACATCCCTGGTTACAGATTCCCAGTGCTGTGAGTAGCACCTATAAATAGGAGACGCTCGCTTCCTCTGCTTCCTGTCTTAACCCAAACGCAAGACCCGTGCAAGCCTGTCAAAGTAATGGCTCCCCTGGGTTTCCACAAGTCTTTACTCTGGTATTTTCTCAGTCATTTTTTTATACACCAGATTACAGTGGACTGAAATTGAATCCTTGAAGTTTGGGGGGGGGGGGGGGGGGGTGTTGAGTTGAAATGGCCCTTTGAAGTAAAAGTCGAAGATTGTGAGCTCAAGGAGCCACCCTATCAATTCTATTCAGTGGTCTATGTTTATTAATAGGCTCCTGCTGAATGTAAATACAGCTCCTTAATGCTGCGATCTGGATGAGAGCCAGTTAGGGGTGGAATAAAAAGATAGCGCTCTGGTGTGGTACAGTACAACAAGGAGGAGGAGAGGTCTCGCTGCAAAACGTGATGGGGAGAGAAGGTAGGAAGAGATCAGGGGAGATGGAGTAAATGGAAAGACGAGAAAAAAAAAAAAAGAGGAGAAAAAGGAAAAGAATTAGCCGCAAACCAGCTTTTTTCACACAAGCCTGGTTTGCTGCTCTTGAGGTCTTTCTGGGCTGCTTGTTGTCACTAAATAAAAGGCAACAGGTCCGTGGGTGGCAGGCACGGAGCAGGAGCTTGACACACAGTTAATAATTTAAAGGCGTAGTACCCCAGGTGTCTGCTGCATAGCAGCATTTGCAGGCTACCTCTCGTTGCTGCAGAGGTGAAGGTGTTCCACTGTTATGTTTGGGTTAAATGGTATAACAGGAGATAAGGTGTAAAGGGTTTTAGCTCATATCTATGTCAGGTGATATCAACAAGGTAATCTTATCTCCGGGCCTTGAAATGCCCTTCTGGGAAGAGTTTTTGGTTTTATTTTGGGAGCTGCATGTGCTGTGAGAGAGAGAGTTTGTTGTTCCAAGCTGCAGAAAGAAAAAAATCCAGGCGTCTTGTTTGAGAGTGTTGCCTCAAGATTACCGGATATCTGTGAGAGGCAGGTTTCAAAAATGTTCCGCACATGAAGGTGCACAGAGCAGTGGACTGGAAAGGCAGACAGAGCTACTACTGCGTGATGTGTGTAATTTAGGGGTTAGTGTCTCAAGAGCTCAGAATGGGAGCAATTATAAAGACATCATCCCCGTGGAGAAAAAGGCAAGAAGTTGATGTAAATAGAACAGTGAAATTTGTAGCTGCCAATTTGGTGTCATTTTTGGGACCAACCTCTGCTTTGGAACCAGCATTCAACCTGCTAACCTCCTTACTCTCCGCTAATCACTGCTTTCATTCCACTCTGAATGCTGATTTGCATGTAAGCAGACTCATAATGAATGCCTTTGAGATCCGTAAGGCTTCATTTGGCGTTTTGGTTCTGTGTGTGCGTCTTAACATCTAAACAGGCTTGATTCGTTTATTTTAGTAATGTCTTTAAGGGTTGGAGTGCCAGCGGCCGCTGCGAGGATCATTGGGATTCTTTGTTTGGGGGTGGTTACCCGCGTACGAGTGTGTCTTCATGATTTTGTGCTTGCGTGTGCCTATGCATACGCCTGTGAATGCATTTATTTTGCATAATAACAGCGGTAATCTCATTAGGGCACTGTGCACAATCTCATTTCTCAGTGTCACTGCTGATGTTTCCTTCTATCGCCAGGGCTTAGCTAACAGCTGTGTGTGAGGGCAGAGCACAGGAACCAGTTTGTTTGCAGTACAGAATGTCTGAAACCTGTGAGTGACAAAACTGCTGCCAAGTTCGTTTTTTTTTTCTTCTAATCTTTGATTGGAGGTTGTTTTTAATCTAGTCTTTGCTTTCACTTCTCCAGCCTCTAACCTCAATTTCAAAACAGTAAACTCTCTGCAGACCTGCACATTGTTAATATAAAAATCCTATCGCGGTGTGTACTCTCGGTTGTGATGCGGCACTTTTCTGGCCATTTCTATATAGAAAATGTTGGTGGTTGAGTTAAGAATTGAGTTATTAGAGCTGGCTAGATATGAAATGAATGAGTAATTCTTTCAGACAGGCAACTTTATATTCAGGACAGGCTTTCTGCACAACTCAAGTGCTCCCCCGATACATCTTTCCCTTGTCACCGCTGTGCAGGAAACTGCAGGGGTCAATGTTATGAATTTGTCAATTGATTGTGAGCTTTACAAAAACTCTCTGCCTTCTATTCCTTTGTCCTCTTCCTCCTTTTTCTCAGGGATCTTTATGAGCACATGCAACGTGGACGTTCGCTGGTTTCCTTTCGACATCCAGAAATGCGAGCTGAAGTTCGGCTCATGGACGTACGATGGCTGGCTGCTGGACCTTCAAATGAATGAAGCTGACATTTCAGGCTACATGCCCAATGGAGAGTGGGACCTAATGGGTGAGCAGGGTGAAGCCGTTGTATCCTCATCAAAAATATCTAGTCGTAGAGCAAAAGAGCCCATTTCTTTCCGTCCCTTTTCTTCCAGGAGTTCCTGGCACCAGAAATGAGGTCTTCTACGATTGTTGTAAGGAGCCATACCCGGACGTGACGTTTGTTGTGACGATACGGCGGCGAACGCTCTACTACGCCCTGAACCTGCTCATCCCCTGTGTGCTGCTTTCTTCTATGACCCTGCTCATCTTTGTGCTGCCAGCTGACTCTGGGGAGAAGATCTCACTGGGTGAGTGGAAGGAAATGCTACAGCATTTTTTTTTTTTCGACCTCAAGTATAAAGACATTGCATTTTAGTGAGTAACAGTGTTCGTAAATAGAAACTCTGTTTACAAGACAACTCAACAGGGCACCTTTAATGGATACAGAAATTTCCAAGAGAAATATGACAATAAATACAAAACACATATCAATGATCATTTATATTTTTTATTTATGGTTTATATATCCCTCATAAACTTCTGTATCCTTTGTGAGTAAATATGGTATTTTAAAAAAAAAGCATTTTTAATAAAAGATGATAATGTTGCTTTTTATGTGCTGAGATACGGTTGATCTACAGTTACATTACCGACCAATACATTGGCAGAAAACAAGGAGGTGCATAAAGCATGGTATGCTGGAGAAGAGCTGTGCGATGTGTTTTATGTAGATTCTTTTTATGTTTTACATCTTGGACCAGCAGGGAAATCTACCACAACACCCGCTTCCATCAATACCCAACCTGCCCATGAAGTGCCAATGAGCAAATCATATAACTGCTCGTAGTTGTGAATGTTGCATGACTGGCATGACTGCCACAGACAGACCAAACCTTCCTAGTATAAAAAGCATAAAATGAAGGAGTGGCACGGAAGACCACAGGAAAAAGAATGAGAGAGAGGCAAAGGGAGAGGGTGTGGAGCTGAGAGAGGAGAGGGATCACAGGTTGAAATAGAAAGATGAAAAATGCAGAGGAGGAGGAAGAAAAGGGAACACAGACTGGAGGAGAATTCGAAAAGAATGAGAGAGGACAGCCAGAAAGAGAGAGGGAAGAATGGTGAGGCGGAAAATGTGGGAGACAACCAAATCACACTAGAATAGGCTGGAAGAGAGAGAGAGAGAGGACGCAGTGCTACGATCAGCTGCAAATAAATGTAATATCTGTTTTAACCTGTTTAGAGATGAGTGATGTTCACATCATCAGGATAATAAAGACTCTAAATTATCTAACCTTTCTGACTGGAGCTGAAAAGATCGAATAATAGATTGACAGAAAAATAATGATTGATTAGTTGTTTTTAAAACAAAAAAGGCCAAACATTCTTTGTTTCCAGCTTATCAAGTGTGAGGATTTGATAACCTTTTGTTTTATATCACAATGAATGGGATATCTTTGGGTTTTAGACGGTTGGTCACACACAAAAAAAGCACTTTTTAGCCTCTGTGACATTATAATGGCCACGTTTCACTATTTTCTGACATTTTACAGACAAAAAATTAATCGATTAATTGAGAAAATAGTCAGCAAATTAGTCAATACGGAGAATAATCATTAGTTGCCTATGTCGAACATTAAGTTATTGTATTGTCTTTGTACCAGTCCGATCAATCACCGAATACACCAAAACATTTAGACAAATGCTCATGTTTTTTTGTAAAAACTCTTTGACAGCATTGTCAAAGTATCTTTAACATCATAACAGAATGCATTACGAAGCATTTCTCTACCGAAAAGAAAAAGCCAACCTTTTCACACACAGCCAGTTAAACTATTGATGTAATTAAGACTAGGGAATTGATTAGGGGGAGAGAGGTTACACACTTCCTTCCAGGAAAATACTCTGTCACTCCACTTGATAGAGGAGACACAGGGACCAAGTGGCTGTGTCTTTAGGGTTAGAGGACCACGCTTTTAACAAGTTAACAAGTTTAACAAGTGTCACCTCTGAGAAAAAAAAACAGCAAAAAAGTACCATTTTTAATTTTCTCTATATCCTTAAAGGGCATTTATATTTTATCTCTCGGCCTAGGAGTTTAATTGAATACTTCTGACTGGGAACAGTTTATGCAAGCAAAGCACTCCTTAAATTCTGTATGTTGGAGAAGTGAGACAGATAGTGTGGAGGTGGATAAATGAAGATGGAGGTGAGTTTCAGGGCACGAGCGTACAAAGTGTGTGTTCACGTGCATGCCTGCGGAGTTTGGACAAGTTAAAAAATGGCTATCTGCTGTGCGGAGCAGCTTTTTGCTGTAGAGGTACAGAATGTCAAAAAGTAATTCACTGCATGGGCATTAGCCGCTCATTTACATAAATCGAACCTGATCCCAATCCTGAGTGTGATCATTTATCAGGAATACCAAACACACTAATGTAGTTCCTCACAAGAGAGTACAGAGACTCAGGGGAGGAGACTTAACCACAGTATTGATTGCTTAACAAAATGGAGTTCCAGCATGAAGTTCTCATATCTATCCGTCTATCTTTCTATCCATGCAGGTATCACTGTCTTGCTGTCTCTTACTGTTTTCATGTTGCTGGTCGCTGAGATCATGCCAGCCACGTCCGACTCTGTCCCCCTTATAGGTAGGTAACAGATGGTGTTTGTGCGCATTTTCACGAGTGGTTCACACGATCCTTAATGAGCCAATGTCTCAACTGGGCTCAGGACACCCGATTAAAACCTCTTGATATCACATGACTTAATGATTGTCTGTATGAAATGAAGATGTGTCACTCATTAGAAATACTGCATGGAGTCTCCATCTGACACTGACAATTGATATTTGGTTTCTAGTGTTCATTTTTTTTCTGTAGTAATTCCGAGTGGTTTACCATGTTCACCATCTTTGTTTCGCCCGTTAGTACGCTAACATTTGATAAATAGCACTAAACACATACTACAGCTGAGGCTGGTTAAAATTTCATTAGTTATGCAGGTATTTGGTCATAAACCCGATTGAACGTATTATAATTTTGACCAGATGATGGCGCTAAATGAAAAGTCAGAGGCTCAGCAAAGTTACTAGCATTCATACTCTGGGGACCACAAATGTTTGTACAAAACTCCACGACAATCCATCTGATAGTTGTTGAGATTCGGTCTGGACCAAAATGGTGGACAGGCCGACGTTGCGATCTATAGAGTCCCAGAGGTCATTACAGTCTGCCAAGGTAATCGCACTCATTATCCTCAGACCACAAGTTCAGATCGGTAAAACACAAAATACACAAAATAAAGGTCAAAAATACACAACCACATTTACAACATACTACCAAGTGTTACAAAATGCCCCCCAAAAAAACCAACCAAAACAGAACAACATAATTTATTTTAACCACCTGCTCGCTTTAAAATTTAATTGACTGAATTTGTTGCAGGAAATTATGTTTAGTCAGCTAACATTACAGCCAGAGACGGATGAAAGGCCACGTTTGCCTAAAGACACAAATCCTGGTCAATAAAAACTTGAGAAAAAAAAAAAAACAGTCATTACCATCAGAGTTTTGCTTTCAGCATTTTATTTTTTATTTTTATTAGCAATTACTACCCTGATGCAGTCTTAATCTGTGGGATGATTTTGCAAACACAATGCGGCGACCAGCAGGTAGTAGAGCTGGTAGCAGGTCTCGGGCGGGCACGAAGATATTTAACAAAGAATGTGTTCACCTTGGGTAAAGCAGGGAAGAAACGGATACAGAAGTACAGTATTGCATGAACTACACTGAGATGTTCAGAGGATACTGGCGAAAAACATGGAAGTGTGTGTTAATCTTATAGCTTTGGTCTCTGACTTTTCAAATTAAAGAGACTTTTATTGGTCTGTGTGCCAAATCAGAACCTGCTGGGGCCACTGTGGCTGTTAACAGGCCAGTAGGAAATTACAGTGTGTGTAAAATGACTTAAAAATTAAATATAGCACTGCTCTATACTCCTCCCAGGACAGTACTTTGCCAGTATAATGATCATCGTTGGGATGTCAGTCATCGCCACAGTGGTGGTTCTGCAGTATCATCACCATGATCCGAATGGAGGAAACATGCCGAAATGGGTGAGCTCACACCTTTCGTTATAACATCAAAATTATGCAATGCATTATCAGTTACATACATCATGCTTTGCAGCTTGTTAAATTTTGTAAATGGCTGGTCTCCCTATTCCAGATATGATGCATTCCTTCTATTAATCTCTATTTCAGCATTCTCTGCCATTTTCAATAACATCTGTTAGTGCTACCTGTGCTCCTCTGCCAGTTTCCTTGCCGTGTTTATTCTCCGACTTCCTCGTCTGTGACTCATCTGGCATGTGTCAGTCTGCCTGAGTGTGTTCATTAAATGCCTCGCCACATACTTTTACTGGAGTGCGTTTCAAAGCACACTGGATATGTGGGCAGATTCAATGTGACTCGTTCCCTGTTCTTATATTTCCTGCCTTCCGTTTATTGCCAGACAAGACTATTTGCTTGTGATTTGTTCTAATCTGAATATATCAAAAATGTGAAATGTGGAAAAAAGGTCTGAAATAATGGCATCAAATGTAAAAATCATTTGGAATTGGTTAAAAGAATCGCTGCCTTAAAACCTGATCTTGACAAACAGGAACATTTTAATATTTCTGTGGTATTAATCAACGAATGTAATATAGGATGGAATTATTTTGGCGTTTATTAAGTGATATATGTTTATTTAGTGATATATGTTTGAGCTGCAAAGAAAAATTGAAAGGTCTTCATTAATCGATATATGTACAAAGAGCTTGGTTGTGTGAGAGTACGGATGCGGTGTATTGACACATTGCAAGGACGTTCTGTTGATGAATGGCCTGTTCAGATAGTCTGATGGCCAATTAACAAGCTAATGGATGTGGTTCACATGAGGGCATCGAACCAGCACAGATCATAATTGCAGCCCGGACAAAAACAGCATCAACAGCAGCAACAACAGGGACTGTTACCTGGCCAGTAAATGCACTCAGTGGAGACTAATTGAGCAGTCATCTGGACATTATCTTCTCATTAGATGCCAGATACCCATCTGGATGCTGTTGGGCAAATATGTCCTTTCAGGGGACATGTAGTTTGTGTCCAAGGGAGTTTGTGTCCAAGGAAGGAGAGGAGAGGGGGCGAGACACGGAGAGAAGAGAGAAAATTTGTACCAGCTTGCAAGCAGCCACTCTTCCCTTTATCTTAATGCTGCAGTTTACAGCAACATTATTGCTCAGCTAATTACAGTCATGAAACAGTAATCTGACAGTCAATCTCAATAATTCCACAGTTTGAGTTCAAAGCTGCCTTTTCAACTATCCTGTCTGCTGGGAATCCAGTTAAAGCACAAAATCTTCTTTGCCTCAGGCACTTTGACTGGGTGTCCCTAGTGAGGATCTCACACGTCTGCTTATAGCAGTGCAGATTCATTTTTTAATAAAACAATAACAATAAATACATAAATAAATAAAAAATAGAAACAGCACCAATGTCAGTCCACGACAAATGAGGCTATTAGCCCAGCTTAACTGGTGTTATGTGAAGGTCGAGATGTGAAACATTTACAGCTTTCTTATATTTTCTGTTGCTACCTCGTTTGCTTTTTTGCTCTCCTGCTCTGCTACTCCCCGTCCTCCACTCTCATCTTTACATTCCTCTTTTTTCTCTCTACAGGTGCAGCTCATCTTGCTCCAGTGGGTAGCATGGTTCCTGCGTATGAAGCGGCCAGGAGAGAATGATGACCCAGAGCGCCCCCCGTGCGCCCCCCATCTGCGTCGCTGCTCCTCCAGCTCCCAGAGCGGGAGCATCCCCAACCCTCCGGACCCCACCCTCCATCCGCTGCACCCCCAGAACCTGGCTCCTCTCCAAACAGGGCCCCTCCATGCGGGACACCCTCACCTCCACGCCCAGTCCAGTGCTAACAACAATGGGAGCCTTCTTTACATGGGCTTCCAGAGCATGGAGGACCCTGCGGTGCTCTCGGAGCCTGTCCAGAGGAATAACATCTCGGTGCCGCCTCCACGAGTAGCAGGAAGCCCACCTCCACACCTGCCATCTCAGTTCTGTAGCTCCCCACCACCTCCTACCCCTAATATGGATACTTTGGGCTGTCCCAGCACTGTCTCCAGTGGTGGGGGCTTTGGAGGTGGACCCGGAGGGCTTGGAGGATGCTCGACTGCAGGGATAGGAGACCCCCAGCTGCAGGCTATCCTGGAGGAGGTGCGTTACATGGCGGACCGTTTCCGAGAGCAGGACGAGGCTGAGAGCGTGGCTGACCAGTGGAAATTTGCAGGCGCTGTAATCGACCGCCTTTGTCTGGTGGCGTTCAGTGTTTTCAACATCATATGCACCATCTCTATCCTCATGTCTGCCCCAAACTTTGTGGAGGCTATTTCAAAGGACTTCATTTGAAAGCATAGAGGGAAAAAGAGCAGGGGAAGTGTGAAGGAATGGATGAGGGGAATAAAATATAGGATGAAGAATGGATTGGGCCCGGATCCAAGGAAACATAATTTCCAGCGTACTGTAGGCTCTGTGATTTGTGATTGCAAGGAACTGGGAAACAGAAAAACACAAATGGTTTTCTTTGCAATACATTATGTTCTGTAACTGAAATATAAGAAGAAAAGGCATGAGGAAGGGGATAAAGAGTGAAGTTAAACTGAGATTAGGGTGAACAGGGTGCTTTCTCAGATTCTCGTCAAGGTGAAATGGAATTTGTTTAAGTCGAAGACTTTCCCCCAAAGTTTAAGGATCAAGAAAGAGAGGATATCAGTCCAGTGCAACCTCAAGTAAGCCAGCTCTTAAAGCAAGAAGGAGATTGATATAGTAAGATGGGAAAAGAGAGCAGCAGATAGATAGAGATAGATAAATAAGAAAGACGTTTGGCTGTTTTATTTTCTTGAGGAGGGAAGACAGCCCTTCACTCCCACATGTTGAGGGAAGATGGCATCATTTAAAGTGATGTGAGAAAGAGAGGACAGGGAGAAGAAAAAGGGACTTTTACAAGGTCGGGAAGGAACGAGACTTCATCCTTCGTGACATTGGCAGAGTTAAGTGGAGTAAGCAGCGTGATGCTCGGATATACAAAAGCGAACCGAAGATCAAGAACGTTGCAGCAGAGAGGAACAGGAGAAGATCTCATCTATTATTCAATCACATCTTTCTAATGACCGTCAAATTGAAAGACTTCGGATAATCTTTAAGGCTAATAAGCTTTTAAAAGATGAAGTCCCCTCTCTACTCGCAAACCTCTTTAAATTTCCAAGGTCTTATCTCTTTCAGACGATTACCAATCTGCAACAATCAGCAGAGATCAAAAGCTCCTCAGCAGCGGGCACAGTTTCCAGCGCTTATCATGACTGGGAAACCGAATTACCTGGGCATCAGCACCGCGGTGGCCAGTGGCTGCACCACAGTGGAGAAAGTTACCTAACTGTATCTGGCAGGCTCCAAATAGCCTAACTGATGTCGCCGGATTTCATATTAATGGTTTAATGGCTGAAATGTAGTTCAGGTTTTTAGAAGAACACAATGGGCACAAGTAACACCCCATCAAATTACTGTCAGATCATTTCAGGGATTTACAGCTTCATGAGTGATTTCACGTTTATCTAAAATAAGATGAGTTTTTAATAGACCTGTATTTTCATGAAATTGATTCCCTTTAATAAAGTAGTGATTTAAAAGGTTTAAATTTAAACTATGACCTTCACCCAAAGATCATCTATGGCTGTGTCTTAAATTTAGTTTGCCTTTGAAGGAATTGAACTTCTTCTTCTACTTACTAAGATTCAGACAACCATAAATGACTTTACTGTGTCTCTGCTAGCACTTTGAATGTATGCTGGATGTTAGGTTAGCCCAGCTTAGCTCAGCTCATTTCATTAGATGCCTATGGGTTCAAGTAGCTGCTCCTACTAAATGTTAAAATTTTTCCTGTCTGGCCTGACCAAAGTGCAAGTTGTGTTATATATTAGTAATTTAGAATTAACAGAGAAATTAGATTATATCAAATGAACAATCTGCTACTTCTTCTCACTATAGCTGTTTCCAATATCATTCAGTTTTTACCGTAGAGTGCGGCATTTCTGAACACTGAGTACGAAATTTATGCGTGATATAGTGCCCCTGAAAACCCCCACAGTGGAATCAGTGACATGGAACATTTCTGCAACAATCCCACAATGCAATATATCACGTTTTACATCTGGAAATTACCACCGTGCGTCTCTGCATCTGTTGTTGATGATGCAAAATGACGATTCTTACGTTTCTCAAATGTCATTTTTCTGTTCACCACAGAGTAAACTACTGCGTGTCTATAAGGAATAGTGAAGGAGGGAGTGATAATGCACACAGGCCAGGATTATGAGAGAAGGATGAGTCATTGAAAATAGCTAGAAACAACAACTATCCAGCTGCAAGTGTACCTTTAACATCACCTCTGTACAATTCATTGCGGTTAATTGTTGCATTTCTCAGTGCTTCACTCATCCAAGATGGTGTCACATTCTCCTCTTATAATTATATATTGGTTTACATGTGGATACGGCTATGGTACACAGCTGCTGATAATAACTATAGATAAGTCAGGAAAAATTGTTACAAATGTAGAATTTTTCTGTATTTGTGAAAACAGCAGTAGCAGTATAAATGGTAGTTTCTTGTGTCACACACATACAAGCACCAAGCCTTCATAGCCCACATAGTTATTTTTGTCAGAAAAAGGACACAAGTGGTTGAAAACAAATGTTTAGCAATAAACCCCTGATAAAATGTGTTTTTTGTGAATTTGAGTGTCTGATATCTGTGAATTGAACAAAGTTAAAGCTCACTCCTCAACCATATAAACTCTAAGCAGAGACACAAGTAAGTCATTCCTCATTTTGCTTGGCCGGTAGCAGAAGAACTTCCTCAAAAACCAAACAACCCTTTAAAGCCTTTAATTTATCTAATGCTAACCTTAACCATGGCCGTACAAGGTCACCATCCTTCATTTTACTTTGTGGTTAGACCCGGGCCAGGTGTGGACTCGACCCTAACACCCCCCGACCGTGGGTCAGTGAATGTAAACATTTAGATCATGTATGTTGACTGGGAGCTGAAAGCGGATCCTCTCTGGGCACCTGGTTCTGCCCTCCAGCGTCCGCAGACCGCGATGCTGCAGACTCACCAGCGGCGTCTTCTCTGCTGCAGCTGCCGATTTGGCTCTTTTCATTTGTTTCGTTAATCATAACTTCATCAAATGTGACTTTTGATTTCACTCTGTAACGATTTCGACTTTATACGTAGCGAAAGTTAAATACCTGAGTAAAAGAAAATACTTAAGTTAGTGTGAAATTACTTATTTTTTAAAAATACTCTAAAAAGTACAAGTAGACAAACGCAAACGTAAAACGACTTTGTTTCAGCAACAAGAGAAAATGTAAGTTGTTACTTCCACCCCTGCTTAAACACGAGCAAATGGTACATTTTCAACTGCGGATTAATAAACATTTGGTGCTGTAGGGATTATTTCCAGCAGCAGGATGATGTGGGAATGACTCTAAATACTGTGCCCATTTTTATTGTGATGAAAGAACATTTCACCCGGTTGCAACAATGTTGCTCAGTGATGGGTTTGTAATAGTTTTTGAAAACAGTGGAGCTCTGTGAGCCAGAGGGAAAAAAAAGAAATATCAGGCTTTAGCTACACAGACAATACTTGTTTAGTAGGATAAATGCATTATTAGTTTTGTTGTTTTCATGGGATTTGATGACAGTAAGAGCCTTATCCTTTAAGGTATCCGTTAACGTTTGCTTTTAAAAAAAAAGACCCAGCAGGACAAAATATGTTTACTACATTCCTGACCTACACTCTCCGTTTCTAGTGGCTATACACATGCATCTTCTCACTGTGAACTGCTACACGGTGTGTGTAGAGACAGTTGTTCAGATACATTATCTCTACATCTCTCTTTATCTTCTGTCTCCTCTCCCTTCCTCTCTAAAGACAAGTATCCTAGTAGGCGGAAAGTACACTTCCTGCCAGGGTTGTTTGAAGGATGTTCTCCTTCCAGCACATACTGACAACTAAACACTCACGTCTGTACGGAGTATTTCTCATCCTGAAAATAAAGCATTGTCCCTTTTTTTTCTACCACTTTTGGTCTGCTCTGCTCTCTGTTTCTGTGTTGACAGTGGCTCGCCCCAAACCCAAAAAGAAGGGAAAAATGACAAAGTGAGGGGATAAGAGGAGGAGGGAAAGTGCTGACACGCAGCGAGAGCTGGACAGGGCCTTAATTGATCACTTGTTCAGGAAGGAGAGAAGGGGGTTGGGGTGGGATGGGAGGAAGAGCAGGGGAGGGTTAATGGGGGAAAGAGGGGGCATACTGGGTAATTCATCGGATTTATGAGGGACGGAGGCAGGGGAGATGGGCGCTCAGACAAGCATAACTCAGTCACAGACATCAAATGAAAGGCCACTGCAATATATCACACCACAAGGGAAAATATAAAAGACAGAAATAAACAGAAATTAGAGACATATTTTCATGCAACTGGGGGGATGTGTGTTGGCGTGTGGTCTTCCCTGTGTCACTCAGTCAGTGTGTCAGACTGAGTAGGGAGGGGTCAGGGGTGTATTTATAGAAGTGTGCTGGTCCTTATTCAGCGCAGACAAGGCTTCCCGTTTGACGGGCTAACTCTCTTTTGCTCTGAGGTCGAAAAATGTGCAGTGCAAGCAATCTGGCAGCACTCAGATTTATTGTGTTCACTCAGATGGAATAAAAGAAGACAGAGAACGTGTGTGAAGTCTGTGTGTGTGTGTGTGTGTGTGTGTGTGTGTGTTTCCATGGGGAAGATGAGTCTTGGGGTCTGCGTATGCACAGAATCAGTTGTTGTTGTTGTTTTTTCTCCCCACCCAGTTCTAATTTAATAAGAGAGCACCAACTTAACCCTTTTTCCAGGCCTCAGATATTTTACTCAAATGGGTGATTCCACTGAACCTCGGAGGCACATTAGGCCTCCATGACGAAATGGGGTGGTGATATGTTAGCTAAAAAGATGCAGTCACTGTAAAGCATACAAATAAACCAGAAAGAAATGTACAAGTCAACCTCAAAAAGACTAAACCAGTGAAAAGATATTACAAAAGGCAAACACACATGGCATAAAAACATACAAATTCATTATGTACATTAAACATTCGCACAGCACACTAGTTACATGCATGTACAATAGTTAAACATATTCAGATGCACCTACCCATGTGAATGCACACCTGTTCTCGCTAAGGGCTCCACTGTGCTGTGCAGCATCCCAACATCTTGCGGCTGAGGCCGATCAATGCCTTTTAATTACCAAGGGCCCAAAGCACCGGTCGATACAGCTGATGAGAAGCAAAGAGAGGGAGACAGAGAGAGAGGAAGGAAGAGAGGGGGAGAGAGAGAGAGAGAGAGATGGGGGGGGGGGTGCTCCAGACAGTGATTGATGCTCTCTCCTCCTAGCGAGCCTACGTACAGATGTGTCGTTAGGCTTGATTAATTCGGCCAAGTCACATTCACTCACTTTACAGACTGCCGTTTAACCAGCCCAGGCCACAGCGGTCACAAGGTTAAATGCACAGGAGGTGTCCACCCTGAGGAACACAGGCCTCTTAACCAATAAGTCAAGGGTGTCTGGTTGGCCTCCACAGTACTGGCTAGTTGCCCGTTATAATCAGGTTGTAAGTCAGTGGTTCTCAAACTTTTTATGGCATGCACAGATGCACACAATTTTTATTATATTTTCCCTACGTAAATTAAATTCATTCTAATTAGTTTCACTCCATATTTTTCCCATTATCATCCACGGCCCATCAACTGTGTCCCCCCAGGGGGACATAGAGTTTGAGAACCACTGTTCTAAGTTGACTGAGTTCTGATTTCTTACCCGACTGGTAGAAGATATTGGAATAAAGTGCATCCAACATACCACGGTAAGCTACAAATAACTTCAGTCATGAGTTTCCTTTCAACAAATTTCTGCTCAGTCACCTACAAAACATACAAGGAACGGACAAAGGCATAAGATTTTTACTCAATTTCCAACCTGAGGGGATCAATTAAGTTTTATGGATGTCATTCGCACTGCCAATAATGAACTAAGACTCATTTTTTTATTAAATGGTGCCGAAGTCCACCATTTGAACCAGAATGAGTGCAAAAATGTCATGTCAGCTGAGCTATTACATGTGCTTTAATGACGTGATGGATCTTTCTGATAAAATGCAGTGAAGCTGGAATCATAATGCAGCCTGCCTTATCCAGACACTGATTATTATTTATTTTTGTCATTATTGTAGAGCCACAGAAAATCATATCAAAAACCTGTAACTGAAGCATTCAAAAAAGGTAAAGGAAGAACCTGGTAGAAAGTAGTTTTGTACTTTACTGTGTTCATCCAACCTTTATTTTAACTTGGAAATAATACCTTGAGGTAGAGACCTCATTTACAATATAGCCAAGTAAAAAATAAACAAAAGATCCTAGTCACCAAGAAACACAGAAAAGTAACTTGGATAAAAAATGGTGATATAAAATACAAATAATAAAAAGCACAAAATTAGTAAAATATTATAACCTAAGAAATAAAATAGTTAAAATTTAAAGCAATGAATCAACTAAAAAAAACAGTGAGAAAAAACAGATTTTCCAAGTTTAGTAAAATCAGCCGGCACTTGCAACGTAATCGAATCCTTTGAGTGTGTTTGATAAGGGCCTGCATTAAAAGACAGATACGAGGTAATGTACGGTGGAAAACAGCAAGGGCCTTGATAAATAAATAAATAAAACCCAATGTCTATTCTGCTTTACAGACAGAGGGGCCGCCCAACCGTGGTCACAGTAATAAGTATTATAATTATCACCAGTGATAAATCTTAGTGCAGAGTGATAAACAATATCTAGGGGCTCCAGGAATGCAGGTGAAGCATGCACGTATAGAGTTTCACCATAATCCAAGTTGATATATTGCCTCTATAAGGGTCCTCCTACAATGCAGAGGAAAACATATTTTATTCCTATAGAAGAAACCATTTTTAAAAATATTTTTGGCTTCGGTGAAAAGCATTAATTTAGTTTTGTAACCTTTAAGAACTAATTTATGGTTACTGAGTGCAACTTGTAAATCAGTAAAACAATACTGAAGGGAATTAACTGCAGAATGTACAGCATCTGCAGTACCTTACAAAATAGTATCATCAGCAAAGAAGATATAAATTACATCCACTTACAGAAGAGACCATATTATCTATGTACAGAGTGAACAGAACAGGCCCCAGGACTGAACTTTGTGGGACACCTTTTGCAACTTGCACAGCTTCAGATTTAACATTTCCAATAGCCACACACTGCTGCCTGCCCATGTGGTAACTCTGAGGCCATCTGTAAGCAATTTCATCAAAACCGATATTATGAAGCCTTTTTAAAAGCAATACATGATCAACTGTATCCAATGCCTTTAAAAGATCAATTAAAAGATATGCACAGTGTTTCTTTCCATCCAAAGCTGTAATAAAGTCATTCAAAAAAAGAGTAGTGGCAGTAACAGTGCTGTCCTTTTCAATAAAACCCAATTTGTGTATGCTTAGAACAGAATGTGCTGAGAGGAATGATTTTAGATGATTATTTACTAGAGATTGTAGTATTTTTGCTGGGCATGATTTAGAGATAGTCCTATCATTATTAAAGTTGGGTGTTCCACCACCTTTATGTGGAGGTATTACATAAGCAGCCTTCCATACCTACCTAAAACTGAAAGGTTGAAAATATATGTTATGTAGCATGCTAAGATTGGAGCAGCAAGCTTTAAAAAGTAGGGTCAAGCTTATCCTCGCCAACCAAATTCTGTAAATCTACAGCAAGTAACGCATTGGCCACGTCACCAGAAGAGAACAGCTGTATCGTAAAACGGGGGCTTGGTATTAGCTGGGTGTCAGGATCCATAGCGGACGGAAGGGGTCCAGTATAAGTTTCCTCAAACAGGTTTCCAACTGATGCAAAATGTTTCCTGAAAGCTACACAAAACTCTTCATGGTCTGTTATTGAACACCCATCAGCTGTGGCAAGAGGAGGAAATGAGAGGGAAGACTTATGGTTAAGAGAATTAACTACCTTACAAAATTTTGCTGGATTTGAATACCATTTGGGAATTAGAAACAAATAATAATCAGGTTTAGCCTTTCCTTGTTGCAGATGTGCAGTTGTTTCTAAGCTGCCAAAAAAAGTACCTGCAAATGCATTTTGAGGCTATTCAAGAAGTGTTTCTCAATAATACAAAGCATGAAATTGCATTTAAATTTGATGATACACAACTGCAGTTTTTGGGACATATTTGTAACCCATCTTCAGTTGCCCCTCTCTGGAAAATGTAACAATTCAGTTCAACTCAAATGGGTTTACAAAAATAAGGAAAATCCAGAACATCTATGCATGAAGGAGCGTCAGGAGACCTAATGTGAAACTGTTATCCCTTTTAATTATACATTACATAACTATAGAACTTTTTTGTTATATAATGTTATTTGAGATTTCAGATCCATCCTTCTATTCTATGAAGCAGACAAGAAACAGACACAAAAAAGAAATTTACTTGTCTTTTCTTGTGTGTTTATCCACCGATTAACACAGAAGAAAAGACACACACAATAAATCCATTGGAAAAATACCACCACATCTGCCTGTGTGTAAAACGTTGACTCCCACGTGGTGTTCACTTAAGCCTCAGCACAAGTAGACGTAAAGTGGACTTCACACATTTTCCCTCAGGTGTGACCACTGGGTCAACAGCTGCTCTGTTGGGTCTGAGGACATTATTCCAACCTGACAGTTAGAATCAGTCGACTGTTCAGACAACAAGAGGGTTCACTTTATCCTCCTCCCTACAACACGTCACGCAATGCAACGAGTGGTTGTAGATCTATCTTTGGTCTTAACTCTCTGGTCTTACTTTAATTAGACTGTTCATTGTGAATAACTTAGTACACTGCAATCTGATTATTAAATCATGCCACTAAGGATTGATTTGTTAAATTGCGGGTCAAAGGATGTCTAGACATTTAGATTAAAAACAAGCTAATTTGGTTCAAACGAATATTTGAAGACATCTATGAAATCTTTGTTCCAAATGATTCAGTTCCTGTCTGAAGCAGGTCCTAATTACATGTTGAAATATACTCCTTGAGATTTTTTTGAGAAAACTTATTATAGAACCAAGACTAAGATAAAAAAAATGTTCCCTTCTCAACCAAATTCAGTCCTGTTTTACTTAGACATGTTGTTTTTATACTTAATTTTTTTTACAGTGTTATATTATTATATGTTATATTTGATTATATAGATTAGCATTTTAATGTTCTAGCAGGCTAAGGTGGAGCAAATTCTATTTTATGTACTGCTGGATAGTTTAATATGTAACAAAGCATCACAAATGTATAACATGATCAGCTTTTGAATGCAAATTCTTCATAGGCAAAGTTCAGTTTTCAGTTGAGTTTTACAATAAAGACCATGTTATTTCGTGGAGTTAGAGATAGCAATGCTGTGGTAATGTCATTAAATCGCTGGGATAGCTGCTAATGTTGGCTAGAGACAGTCATTCCATAAGTAGTAAGTATACAACCTGATAGTATCAGTTTATAGAGTCTTTACAAGGAGTCAAGTCAAACTGAGAGATAATGAGTATTAATGCTGCAAGGGTTTAAATTCTATCTTCTGTCTGAGTTGGACATGAAAAAGAAAAGTGGGGCCAGGTGGTGAATTCGCGGTGGCAGCCTGGTGTCAGCACATAGCACCCACGTGTGACAGCTCTAACGAGATGAGTATTTTCACGTTAGCTGTGCCAATGCACACAACATTTTATAGGCTTGATTCCACGGAGTGCATTAAAAGGCCCTGTATTTTTGGTTTGAATAATGCCTCACTTCAGTGTCCCCCTACCTCCCCACGGGCTGCAGCACTTCCCTTTGAGCACAATGAACAACATAAAGATCTGTGCAGCATGTGACCATCAAAATGTCACTGTGCCCGTTCCTCTACAAAAATGATGTACCTGTGGACCTTTTAATAGAGACTGTGCTCCCTGCCATGGGAACTGTTATGTACTGTTGAGGACTTCACCCTTTCCTGCAGACCTGAGGCTGTTTGCAGGCAGGAAATGTGAAATTTTAAAAAGGAGACTGGACAATTAACAATGAGAACAATCACTGTAGCAAAGAACAGCCATTCATAAATTAGATATGTACTATTCAAAAAACAAGCACAGTCTCTCTTCGGTCTGTTCTGTCACCTGTTTAGCTCCAAAAAAGTGGATAAATTGTACTTTTCTATTAATCTTAGACCTTCTTAAGCTACTGAAATGGGGATAAGAGATACTGAAATGATTCCTGCCAGGAAACAGTCACATCCTTTCCTTGTCATGATAAGCCCTGCATCTCCTCTTATCCAGCAGGCTGTGCAATGCAGGGCTAAGAAAAACAAAAAAATCACTGTCGAATCAGCTTTAGCTTCTTAACTCAGTTATTCTGTGCCAAACAATTTTCCTTTTAAGATTTACCGCCAGCCAGTCAATGTGAACTGCATTTTCATAAATGCCACCCACACATGCACAAATTACAGGACTTTTGTCTCCAAAAGGGAGGCGGTTAAAGTAAACCTTGAGACTGAAGGCTGTGAATGAGTGACATTTTGCCATCACCTTGCTTGGCAGTTCACGAAAGACACACTCGTTAAAGTAAAATTTTCAGCATGGCTGTAACACTTTGACCCATTCAAATTTAAAGGCAATAAAACCTTATTAGGTGCCCTCGTCTTTTTACTTCAAGATGTTCACTGGTCCAAGATGAGCACTGCTGTGGCTTTATCACTCCATGTCTTACAGTCTTGATGTTGGCCAGGTCTCACCAGACAGGAAGAGAATCCGTACATTGATAAACATAACCTGAGTGCTTTATCATTTAACAGCTGGTTGAAAATCCTCCTGGAAGCTAATTCACATTTCTGCCATCATAGAGAAAATGAGCCCATGGTTCATCTAATGTCCCAGAGAAAGTAAATAAATTAAGACCAAGAGCATTTTTTCCCCAATATATAATTTTATTTAAAATATTGTTACAATTTATTACTCTACACAACATTTTCAAACCTTTTTCTCCTTTTTCTTACATTGGTTAGTAAACGTTGGTGTGTTTTTTTAGATATAAAACTCTCCATTTTGTAGCCTAGTTCTGCATCATGTGTTAACTGATGTCTTTCGACACTTAGTAAATGCAACACTGCTTCTCTTTTAAACAGCTTGTTTCATTGTGTGGTTAGTTAATCCTCCATACAGCCGTTCTCCACGCACAAAATTAATGATCGACGGTGGCTCTAGCATTGTACACTATAATTTCCCCAGTCTTTATAATTTCTGCTTAAATAAATAAAAATTTTGAGTTGGAGAAACAAGAGTGCATTTTGTCCAAAGGATATTATCTCTTTAAAACCGCTATTTACAGGTTATGCTGAAGACAAACAAGGCTTAGATTTTTTAATTAATTTCACTGCCTACTTGTCATGGAAAAGCCCCGTGTTTCAAAGCAATAAACAGAAATTAATTACACAAAGGTTAACACTTTATAAACAGCTCTTACATCCAGCCTTCGTGTTAGTCATAGGTCGGGCGTATCAGCTGAAACGGAAAGGCCAGCAGCTAATCCCCTCTAAGCTGGATGTGCGTTCTAGAGGTCGACCTACACAAAGGCGCTGATGATGAGACTAACGTAGTGGCTCTGACTGAACCAACAGTGGAAAAAAGGAAAAAAGACTGACTGAGCGTCCTCCTAGACACCACTTCAAAACACTGGAGTCTGAGCCCTGTGAAATGCCGTAGAATTTGAATTAACAGAAAGGATCTAATATAATATCTGCCACTGAATGATGCTATAGAAATCAGTCCTGATTTGGCACACGAATCTCAGAAAACAGATGTGCTACTATAGCAACTGCATCGCTTAGATGAGCATTTCAGTGGCGGTTTTGATGAACACAAACTTTCTGAGTTTCATGTGCAGTACACATGTGGATAAGTGAATTTTTGATTCTACTGCCACCATGTTTGTTGTACCGTCCAACATTCTTTTCATCTGTAAAGTCCTGTGACAAATTCAATCCTCTTTTCATAAATAATCATTCACTTACAAGCCCAGGCTGTCCAGCATCTCAAACACAAACACAGGTGACCCACAGCACTGACGAACAAAAACTACCAAACACAGGCCAACTGTACAAAGACGTGCTTCTTAACATTCCTGTCATCTCTCTGCTTTCACCTAAACACTGCTACTATGACATACATCTCACTGATGGCCGAAACGGACGATAACTGAATGTATGCACACCTGCCAGTGACTGACACTGAGCGTAAGATGGCACCTGGCGCAGACGAGACAAACCGAAACACAAAAATAAAAAACACAGCAGCTTTTTAAAAGCTTATTCACAGCAGCACAAGCCACGGGGACATAGAACAAACATCAAACAGTAAAAAACACTGCTTTGAATACATTATTGGGAGGGAGTGTGTCAGTTGGCTGACAGGAATAAAAGGAACAGAGGCTGCACTGAGCATGTTGAGCCAACGTGGTGCTGCCACGGCAACCACATCCCCCTGTGGTGATGGGAGACCAGCCGGGAGAGAGTAAGAGCAGACAAGCCAACACACACAATCACACAACCTCTATCTGGCTCTCCCTCTACAGCTTAAAAAGAAAAAAAAAAAAAAAACCATCACGGTTGAACAGCTTTAATTCTTATGTCATCCATCTCTAAATTGCCTATTACTTTGGCTGTCAAAATGACCATCCAGCAATCTGCACATTGCAGTTTCTTTCTCATGTTGTGTGTCTTACACACAACATGCTATTACAGTGCGGTATGTATTGCTATAGGCTTAGCTTGCGATGTTGCACTTAACAATTTTGTCAAACAACTAACAGAAAGTAGCAGGGAGACAGGGATGCGTGTGCATTACGCTGAATAAGCATGTAAGCGGTTGCGACTGTTAGCAAGACAATAAGAGATGCCTCCCATTTATTTCCATGTGTCTGGCATCTCCGCTGTCATACAGATTAAAAACCCCATCTTCATTCGCTGGCTCTCGCACCGACAACTCATCAGACACATCCAATCAGAGCCCAAAAGCTTATCAGCAATGTCAATGATAAACATAGAGGACATAGGTAAACACAGCACACATGCATGCACATGAGCCTGCTCCTTGGCAACTGACTGAAAACTAGGCATGAAATACTCATTTTATTGAACCAAAAGCTAAGCTCAACTGAAAAAAAAATCTTAAAACTTGAACCTGCTCTACAAGTCAGGGTGAATAGAAAACAAAGATTGCTCTCAGTTTCAGGTTTTTGGTTGCTGCCAGAAGGCGACTGAAGGACAAGAATGAGTCAGTAATGAATCGGTCAGGATAAACAAAACTATCGTATTCAGATGAAATAAGATGATTTACGCACACTGTCTCCATTCAGATGCAATTCTCTACACACTTAGTGAGATAAAATATTTTTTAAAACTGATCATATACAGTGAGAAAAAAGAAAAACAAATAAACCTATTATCTTTGTGTGAAAAAAAAAACTGAAATGCTGCTTTAAAACAAACAAACAAACAAACAAAAAAAAAGGTAAATTGTAAAACTGTCATATAATCATGTCATGTGCATACACATGCACACACAACTAATACTGTATCAATTTAGGTGCAGTAACGGGCACACAGCTGCCTACATTGCTATGTATGCTGATGGCTGTGGTTGCAGTCACACAACTTTGTGCATCATATACACTCTGTACAACACACAGCCCCACACCCCCACACACCATCTGTCCTCCAGACATGGTAAATGGACAAACTGCAGAGGAGGGATACTTTTGGGTGAGTTACGGAGCCCGAGGGATAACTCTTTAAGAAGGTCTCAGAAGATTTCTGTTTCTTCAAAACCTGCAACTAAATCTGCCTTACACTCTGCTGCTCCCTGCTGCCTGTTCAGAAAACTGCAGCTCAACAGACATACACTCAAAAACTCTCCTGCCCTGTCCTGTCCTTGTATTCATACTCTGTTGGTCAGATTCCCCGTGTAGAACATGTGACATTTCAAAAACGTCAAAGCTTTGGCCCATCAGTCTTTTGTTCAAGATATTATTCCTGCACAGAGCTCAGAATGAGAGGACCTGTTTCCTCTTAACGTCTAAGCTCTGCAAAATCACCACAATAGAACACTTGCGATGGGGATAAATACCCATACTGACATTAATGATTGACTGCCAACAGACGTCATTCTGAAGTAGCGTTGGTTGGACCAGAAGACATCATGGTAAATGGAGATTAGTAAAAGCAGCTTGAATGAATAATTTTGTTAGATCAACAAACAATTATTATAGGTCTTAAATTAATCTATATTTTATCAGAAGTAAGACTGTTAAACATACACATAATTATGAACATGTCCCCTCACGTCTGTTTTCAGTTAGTTACATTTGTGTTGCCTATATTTTCTGACAAAGACAGAATACTTCTGAACTCTCAGAAAGAAAACAAAATTTTTGTGTTAATGTCCAGCATCAGTATAAAGCATGATTTTGCTTTCTTTATCACTAACTGACAGAAGTGAAAACCCCATTTTTCTGTATCCCATCCTTCTCATTTTCATCTCCATCGTCATAGCTCAGTTCAGCAGACGAGGGCCACGCTGAGGTCTTCAGGCCAAGCCGATCATGTTGGAAACCCGACCGTCAGGATCCCAAACCAGATGTCATCTCCCTTGTCAAGTGCCGTTTCATTGAGGTGCTCCCTTTGCGCAAATGGTTCTGCAGCGCTGTGGTAACCCTGACTAGTCACACACTGTTACATCTCAACCAGTGGTGAGAATTGACTTGTTTCCTGCCCACATCACAGGGCAGATGTATGGAGGAAAACAACAGACACACTATGGAGATCTAGTAAATGACATGAAAGTTGGCTTTTGTTTATTTTCCTTCATTGCTCTTCTTGCTTTGTGTATCCCTGGGTTTGGTTAAGTTGTGACTAATCCAGTTTCCAAAATCGGTCACTTCCAGTTTTTTTTTCCTTTTTTTTTTTTTTTTTGGGGGGCATGGGTCGCCTCAGTCTGTCACTCAGTTCTGTGTTTGTTGATGGGCGGTCTCTGGGGTGGCTGTAATGATGCAGGTGGACCAGTTCTAGTTCAAGTGATGACCAATGGTTTTAGGTAGTTGCAATTTCCCCCCCTAGGTGGCGCCACCCCTTCTGCTGTGTCTCCAGAGGAGGGAGAAACTCTGGAACAGAGAGATGGTCAGGGGAACAAGACTGAATGATGGATTTCTCAAACGTCATGTGCCTTATGAAAATGCTGCCACAACCCAACACAGATGTCAGTGTGTCTCAGCAACAATGTCACTCGAACACTTCCATGAATTTCTACTGCCCCTTTGTACCATGCTGATGCTCTCGCCTTATATCTGGGTGTTTCGGATTTTCTAAAACTTAGTTTCTCCATCCTAAGCTGTTAACTATCTGTCTCTGTTTCTGTAACACTAAAAGTTTCACTCAACCTTATGCCTTGCAGTTGCCTGTCCACATACTTGTTTTGCACTTCTTGTTCCATCTCACATGGGGAAAATAGTTTCGCTTCCCTCTAATGGCTCTGACAGTGAGTCACATGTCTCTACATGCATCTATTCTGAATACTTTTCACTCAGTTCACATATCCACTAGGATGTCGACTCTCAGCAACCTGATAGCACTGGAGGAGAATTTTACTCTCTTCTAAGTTGTTAAGTGCATTGTTAAGCTCTAGTGAATTGTTTATAAAATTTTTCTCTGCTCCAGTTTCCCCTCAATTTTGTTCAGTTCCTTATAATACAATGCAATAGGAGCTGCAGAAAAGAGATAAAACAATACAAGCTTATCTGAATGCACCTCCTCTAGGGCCGCGTGTAATTTAATGTCCCTGAACTAAAGTTACTTATAAACTATTAAAGATTCACATATATTTTTGCATTTAACAGAGAAATAAAAGAAGGTAGCATACTTTATTTGAAGTCCTTTCCCTGCCCTTGCCCTTTTAGTTTTTGCCAGACAGGGAATTGCATAATTCATAGTGCTTGATGGGCACTGTCATTCAAAGCGCCATTCAGTATCACATCTGAATACATATTTATTTATGAATTGCCCTAGATAAAATCTAGTGTCTTACCCTTAAGTGCCGGTGCTTTATTTAGTCAACTGTGTTACAAAAAATATTATGAGTTTGGAATTAGGACAAAAAAAAAACAAAAAACAAAAACAAAACATAAAACACTTGATTCTTACCATTGTTACTGCAGTTTTTGTTGTCTTTGTCAGATGCCTCTTCCTCCACCTTACAGCAAAAAAAAAAAAAAAAAATCAATACACAGGAAATATACAATTAATAAATTTAAACAAAAAAATTAAGAAAACATGTTAGTGGCTTATTGTATTTCTAAAGATAAATATAATAAATAGCTAAGTTTAGAATTTGAAACTTGGCATAGAGTCATGCAGTTCCCAGAATGAAAGAGGAAAGGAGTGGTCCTTACCTGTTTCCTCCATTTCAGCTCACAAAAGATCCGCTCAAAGCACTCATGCATGTAGTTAAACTGGGAGAAAAAAAGCAAACAATTGTTATTCAGCTTTCCAATACACCACCATCAGCCTGCAAAGTCACAGGGACGAGTTAGGTTTTATTTTTTATCAGTTGTCTTTGCTTCTTCTTACTACTGCTTTGATTACATGTGGAGGAAAGTTTGTTGACTGTTAAATCCTTACATGTTTTACTTACAACAACTCATTCTTTTAAAATTACAAAATCAGTCACTCTAACATTGCAACTTCCAACAAAGGGAATACATGAATACATAAACACATTAAAATGCCTGACAAACAAGTCAAACAGCAATGCAGATGCATGCACACTCACGTATGGAGTGAAGATTTTGACCCAGCGAGGTTTCTTCTCTCCTCTGGCGTACTCGAAGCAGAAAGCCATCCCCTCCTCGTCAGTGTCCCAGCGCTGCATCTCCCCCCACTCAAAAGCTATCACCTGGTTCTGAGGGAGAGACAGTTGACAGTAGGTAAGCCTTGTGCATACATAATATAAATCTTTAGCATACACTGGTTATATACACAATTCAGTATTTGGGAAATCTGTTTAGAAGAATATAGGAATGCTTTGGTTTTATTATATTAAGGGACAGCCAAAATTTTATATCCATTAAATAATAATTGCATCAAATAATGCAAGACTACCCATATTTTTGCAAAAATGGTCACAAAAAAAAGGATAAGTTGGATCCTCTACTTGTACTGTATTTTTATAATTTTTTCCAAACTAACACAGATAAACACTCACCTCCAGTGTTCCATCCTCAGTGCAAGCGTGCAGCTTGAAGTGATGGATGCTGATAGCTGTGATGACGTGTCCCTTCCTCCTGGAGTCGCAGGAGCAGTGGGGGAACACCACCTCATTGTACCCCTCACATGTCCGCAACAGGCTCAGGTACTGACAAGTAATATAGAACACACATGTCAGTCATTATCACTGTAAGTAACCAGGTTAAAGTAAAAGTCCAATTACTCTCAAACCCCAGTTACCATGACGTTTGGGCTGTGAACAGAGTTCCCACCTACTCCCAAACTGCATTGTTGTACTGATTATGGCATATTTTCAGTGGCCACTAAAGACAAACCACATACAACAGTAAAAACACAAACATTAAGGGCAACGCACTTCAAATTCAGAAAAGCAACAAATACGAAAAACACATACAAATAGGGTAAACACATGCTACGAGAATTGCTACAACAGAAGTGCTCAGCAACGCAACTGGGGAGAGATGGGCTCCATTTGGATAAACAGCAATGTTACAGATGCTTAGGAAAACTTTGTTTTGCTCATCTAACTGACAGTGGGTATAGTAAAATATACACATTATCCAGACTGTACTGCCTCAGTTAATTTTCATTTATATGTATTTATTTTTATTTAAATGTGGTGATATCTGTACATATAAGAACCCAAAAGTCAACAGAGGCAGCGCTCTTGTTAAACTGTCCAATTAAGCATGTATTTATTATGTAGTTAGCTTCCTTCAGGCAAACTGGAAGCACAAATATTATATTTAAACTTTGAGACCAAATTTCATCCTCCAAAAGGAATTATAACATATTTCAAAACAATACAGACAACAGAGCCAGCAACAAATTACCAAAGAGTCTGCTGAGATAAAACTGTTCTCCCTGGGACGACGGTGTCTCAACCGGCAGGGAGGTCCTCACATCTCCAAAAACGTCAGAGCAAATTTCCAAACGGCAATATTTGACAAACCTGCCACATATTGTAAATCTAAATGGCTAATTTCTTGCGCGAAAAAATATCAAAATTAATAAAGCGTTTGGTTTGGTACATAAAGTCTGATTAGCAGGCAGAGGAATCTGTAATGCTACTGTTATTTCAAAATGAGCCCACCAGTCGCCATAGATTCCAGGAGCACTTCCAGTGTCACTATTCCTGTTGCATGCATTATCTCTATTTGTATACGTTTTCGTATTTGTTGCATTTCTGGATTTGGAGCGTGTTTCCCTGGCAACTGCTCAGCTGTGAAAAATGGCTCAACTTTTAGGTATACCATTTCAGTTTATAACACAAAAATGAATTTGAATAAATTACTTTGGATACAAGATGCACGGGTATGAGTAATAATCTTTCTTTTTATTTCACTACATTCAGTCTTTTTCATGCAAATTTGGATTTCATCCACAATCAGATCACTGAAGTAAATATAAATGAGTGTCGCTTTTATATTCATTCGTTTAAGGTTGCTCTTTAAATGCTTCGAAATGTTATGCTGAGTAGTTACATAGTTTTGAATGTAGTTTGAATTTACACACAGAAGCTCTTATACATGCCACTTTCAATTAATGTTCTACAAACATCAACATAAACTCAATGGCTGTATCTGTGTTTACACCATACATGGCTGTATTCTGATGTGTGAAAAGGTCTCTGACTTTTCTGTCCATTTTTATCTGTTTTGGTGATGGCTCTGGTCAGCAAGCAAAAAGTGCAGTCACCCCAATCCCCTCCCTGAACAAAGACTGGTTTGTGGGACTGACCGTGGCCATCTTGCGCTGCTCTGCCAGTTTCTGCAGCTGGTAGGATTTGTCCTCTGTTTTTATGAATCCCTTCTTCACATCATCCAGTGCCTACACAGACAGGGGGTGGGGTGGATGGGAGGTTGGGGTGGCATGAACAGATAGAACATCATTTATCATTTGAGGTTACACAAAAAAAATATTATCCATTAACACATTTAGTAAGAAGATATTCTGCCTCAAGTAACTGAGTTCAACCAATTACAGCAACAACCTCTTGTGTACATTTTAAGATGGCTATAATTGATATTCTTATAATGACGTATCAGATGAAATTGTGAAAACAATGTGACAGGGAATTATCCCCTTAATTTTCAGCTCAACTCGGCTTTATGAAGATTTATAGCGAGTTTCAGTTCGTTCTTTAGTTGTCTGGTCCACAAAACCAGACAAGTGAACCAAAACTTTTGGTTGTGGTTCACTCTCACCACTCTCATAGCAGTGGAGAATTTAGCAGCTGAATAGCCAGAAATTTCCCACATAAGTTGGTAAAGACCAAAACCAGAGCTAAAAGAGAGTGAATATTGGACAATCACAATTCCAAATGAATAGTAATGTTTCTCTGTAACTGCTGGATTTGCAAAAGTAACAGTTTGCTAACAAGTCTGCCATGTTAACTTAAAAGGTGATGATATGTCAATTTTGTAATTCCCAACTGGCTTCCGCTGCCCCCAAGTGGCCAAGAAAAAAAAAGAAAAAAAAGAAAAAAAAAACAGTTATTGCAGGGTTTAACTATTCTGGATAGGTTTGTTTTAATGTTTGTTGTGAGTGTTAGCGCTGAGATGTGCTGATTTTACTAGAAGAAATCGCTTTAATGGTCACTGCTGAACCCTACATGCCTATAATGCTTTGGGTAGTGCATTTGCACTAGAGGATTATTTTTTCCAGTTTACACTTTACACTATGCTTCAAAAATTTCGGAAGAATTTCACTGGCTTATAGAATATTGTGGTACTCTGGTTTCCTGATTAAGTACGCATGCGGTGGCACATCAAAGCACTAGACCTTTTGTTTTACATTCAAGATGCCATTTGTAGGACTTCTAGATGGTAGCTTAATATTTTGTTTAGGATGTGACTTTAGGTAGAATTTCAGTTGCAGATAAGGGTAAACCTCTGTCTCCATGACAATTTTGAAATCATCTTTGGTGTATTCAATTTTGTAGTCATAAGATAAGAAGGCTGGATAAAATAACACGTATACACTGATCCTGGATGAGTGTGTTTACACTGACTCTTGGAGAAAAAAACCCAGATGATCATTTTTTGTTCCGAGTTCCCTTAAGTTCATGGCAAGTGGGATTCAATTATTGTTATTACCTGGTGAAAGCAATAGTGCAGCGCCAGCGGGTTGTCTCTGAGCAGCTCCTCCTCCTGGAAGCTGAACAACCATTTGCGGAGCGCCAAGCAAGTCCCCGGCACTGCCGATGTATAGTTCTGCACATAAAGCTTGTGGGGAAACTCATTAGGCGCCAGCTTCCGTACTGCAACAAAAAATAGAAAGAATTAGAGGGATGATGATGGGGATGAAGAGGGTGTTTGTTTGTTCATTAAAAAAAATATTCATTACAACCTGTAGCAAATTACCTGCCCTTACTGTCCAAAAGTGTGCACAGACCCCTAGGCCCAATGAATTAAACTCACCAGATGATACAGGTCTTTATTTAGAAAGCTAGTGGTCATGTGATGAAGTCAGTCCAGAGAGGGCTTTTAAACTAAATACATGAGTGTATGTGAAAATCCTCTGTGAAATTTCCCTGTTAAAGACTCAAATAAACATCAAATTCACATAGAGTTCTTACCAAAAGTGTGGTTGATGACTTCAAAAAGGGCAAAGTAGCTTGCCATAATACTGTCCATTCCAACTTTCAGCACTAACGCCTACAGGAAGAGCATTATAGAATCAGTTATGCAAGAAAACATTGTTTGAGAATTTCTTTTACATTATAACATGAAAGTTTATCTTTAATAAAATTTGGATGTTATTTTTTTTCAGTATAAACATACAGTTTTACACATATGGAATATTGTATCATTTCAATTTGCAATCCTCATTGTCATAACTGAATATAAGAACTGAATAAAAAAAACCCATTCAACTGCTCAAAAAAATGGGGCAATAACCTGTACAGTATAACAGCATCATTCCAGCAGATGTCACGTGGTCTCACCTGGTACACCTGGTCTGTGGTGCTGTTCTTGCGGACTCTGACAGAGATGGTGGTCTTGTCTGGCAGGGCTATCCGCAGCTCTACGTCTGTCACTCCATTGTAGTTCTGCACAGTGAAGCAAAACATTTTGAGAACAGCTGTAGAGCTGCATTAACTCATGTGTGGATTAACAAACGTTGTGTGCCTGCTTGTATGAGAGTGCATGAACGCGTTTATCTGTAATTACTGTTAAATACTTCTGGATTAAACTAGAATTACCCCCTCACGGTTGTATGCCTCAACCAACCAGTCAAGTTTCAGTTTACATCCATGTCTGTCCGGACTCATATAATATATGAAGTGAAGACTTTTAAGGAATTTTTAAAAAAGGTGTTAAGTGTATTTGCAGAAGATTATGATGCCACAGTGAAGTCGACCGTTGACCTTTTGGATATAAAATTACATCACTTCATCATTTTATCCTATTAGACATTTGTGTGAAATTTTGTAATAATTAGCATATGAAGTCTTCAGTTATGGCCAAAAATGTGTTTTGTGAGTGACCTTGAACTTTGACCTGTGAGCTCCAAAATCTAATCAGTTCATCCTTGAGTCCAAGTGAATGTTTGTGACAATTTTGAAGGAATTCCCTCAAGGCGTTCCTGATATAATCGAGAATGGGATGGACGGATGTATGTTCAAACAACTTGAAAATATAATGCCTCCAGACACTGCTATCGCCATTGGGGATGCATAAAACTAAAACAAAACAAACCAAAAATTAAAATAAATAAATAAATAAAAACCCCAAAAACAAACATAGAAGACATAATGAAACAATAAATATTATCTATAAGAGGTCTTAATCCTCCAAAGTGTGTTTTCTTAAGTGCAGAATTAAATCAGTAGTACTGTATTTTTTCTGCTACTGTAATTTCTCAAAACACTAGTAAAACAATGCAATTAACTATCTGACTGATTTCCAAACTGGCAGACATGACTGCTAGCCAGCTTCTTTCAAGTAATGAAACCCAACCACCACAAGTTTTGTTGAAACTAGACTAGAAGGGGTTAAATAAATACATTCACAAATTAATTAAATTCCTTAAGAATCTCTAGAATGGGCTCTAATTCAAATATGGGATATCCCTCATATTAGAATTTCTAAAATGAAAGACTGAACTTGATCTAACTGGGAAAGGCACATCAGATGGTGTAATTGACAGGATACTGTACTGCAGTGCTTTGCAAGTCTTATATTGGAGAAAGTTTTGAAAGAGTTACAGAAAAACTTTCCCCACTCGAAGCTAGAACCTGTCAAAGCTGATAATCAAAAATCCCATAAAAATAGATACATCTAGTACAGTCAATATGAGAACAACACTAAATGAGATGCATACCTCATCTGATTCAGAGAGAAACTCCTGCATGATGTCACTCTCCCCGATCACCCGCACAGAGCAAACTAGAGACAAATACAGACAAGATAGGGGTTGGGGGTGGGGGTGGGATCAAAATGAATCAAATCTAATCTAAATGTCCCTTTGCTTGTATCCTGTGTTCAGATTTACAGTATTTTTCATGTGAAGTGAAAAAACGATCACAGCCAGTGCTTGGCCTATTTTCAATCCTGCCAAATTATTTCTGCATGTATACACTAAATTATTCCTTCTTTTGTATGTGTATGTATGGCTATTATGGATTTTGGTGGGTATACATTCATTTTCGTACTTAAACAGCAGCCTTGGACAATGGATCTGTAATTTTTTCTTCGAATGACATATGGTTTGTTAACTGAAAAACCTTTTGTCTTTGCCCATGCTGAAGATATACACACAGGCGGTGTTTTTTTTTTTTTTTTAATGCTAGCAGCCTTTCCATATCAGCCTACCTCGCTCAAGATATTCTTCCAGGCCTCTACGGCGAGCATCCAGCTGCTGTTCAGAGAGGGAGAAGGGCCATTTCCCAGGAAGCTTTGGGAAGTTGAAGTTGGAATACTCCCTCTTTAGGTTCTGATGGAGGATGGCAAACTCCCGGTAGCGCTTTGAGCACAGCTGTCTACCTGACATGTACACATTGTACACCTACGGCCATTGGAACAAAAACAGAAAGGCATTAGAGAAGATGGACAGGATGAAAAGTTTACATCCAATAGATAGTTGTTTTTTTTTTTTTTAGATTTCCACAGAAAAAAACTTTATATTTATATAACTATACATTTTCTACCTATATTGGAGAGGTTTTGAGGGCAGCAACAAGAGGCTATTTCACAAACAAAGTGTAAGTTAATGTGTCAAATCGGCACTCACCACAAACCTCTCGGAGTGCTGCTCTACATGTTTGTATGTGGGAATGGAAATGGGCACAGCCTGCTTGTCACTATAGTCATAGTTTGGTTGGACATCCTCTCCTCCTTCTAATCCATCAGCCTCCTGAGGTGGAACAGAGAGCACAGCCAGAACCAGCTCCTTCTCCCCTGCACGGATCAGGTCCACTACCTGCTTATGGGTGGCACCTTCCACACTCACCCCATTACTGGAGGATAGTCAGAGCAAGAGAAAGATGAAGGGAAGAAAGTGAGCACTGTTTTTCACATGATCAATTAAAGTTTCAACATGGCAGATGATTTGACTCGTTAAATACCAAGCGAACAGATTGAGCATTCAGCACTGACCACAGCAGAACGTGACCGGACATTTACCATGCAGATATGGTGTGAAATTTGTGTAGCGTATATACCAATACCATTTTTTATAAATATTTCAACTTGGGTTATCTCCCAATATTAAATACCAACCTGATACCGGTGCCTTTGTTTCCTCACATATAAATCCAGTGAGTAATCAGTTTTATGTAAAGTAACCTGAGGCCAGGCTGTGGCACTAAAAACTGAGTCGTTGGCCTGCCGTGACTGAATTAATGCAACTGATAGCGGAAATACTAAATTTTATGATGACTCTGATAAAGAAACTGCATTAATGCGTATTGGTCATGTCACAGTTGACAACCAATCCACTTAATGAGGTCAGTATTGGTGATGGTAAAGATTTGTGCATCCCTAATAATAATAATGGCACTTTCATCTCAGATGTGCATTGCATAATTCTAAAATATTTTATTAATTCTGCAAATATGTTTCCTGTACATTGTCCTATTATAATGTGATAGTGTCACATGTTTTGTCCTCCATTGATAAACACAATGTTGGGAGTGCCGAGTAACCAGGTCAGCTCTAATGTCCCCCTTCCCTTTGCTGTGATACACCTCCCTTCTTGGCTTTGCTGAGGCCAGATGGTACCAGCATCAGGTGTCTCTGCTAATCTTCCAATTGGAAACAGCATGACAGACAAATGAAAGGAGGGAGCAACCAAGAGCACAAGCATAGGTCTTTCTACACTATATTCCATGTCTCCATTACTGTTTATAAATGTATTTTTGTGTAGTATAATATATAGGCAAATGGGAAAAGAGTGTGAAGTGAAAAACAAAATAAAACAACGGGAGATGAGGAGAGCTGATTGTATTGTGGGAATAGAGACTGACGTGGCAGCATTCCCCTAAGCTGCTGAACTCAAAAGCAAAACTGGGGGTGCGAGGTGACCAAAAAAAATTAAAATAAAGGGAGGTGTTTTTGTCTCAACACTACAGTGATCCAATCATTCTCTTGTTAGACAAAACAGACACATAGCAATGCCTGTCAGAAAGGTGTCTCGGTTGCTGATCAGCAACAAAGGGGGTTGGTAAAATGTAAATTAGGCTAAGACAACATTAAGAAACATTAACACCAAAGTAGGGCTGAAACCATTTGGTTATCAGCTATTTTCACTATCAATTGATGTAGAGAATATGTTGTGAAGAAGAAAAACAAAAAAAAAATATTAATATGAGCTACAGATAAGCAGGCAGATCTTCACATTTCGTGGGCTGAAGGATATTTTATTTTCACTGAATAAAATATAATTATCATTCATCACATTTTTTAAAATAAGCTAAATTTACGTTATGAGAATCAATGATCAAAACTGATTGAACTGGTTCACTGATTAATAGCCAACTGATTGATCAGCTTACCACTAAGTTGAAGCCTTACAGAACTTCATAACATTACTTTCTCCCGTATATACACAAGAGCACACCAAGGTCATCTTTTCCATTCTGTTTTTTTATTTAATGTTGACTGGGAAATATCTGACATTCCACACAAACAATACTCAGGCAGTAGTCAGCAGAGTAAGTCAAGAAATACTACATGTTAGCTGGTTATCACCAATGAAACAGCATGTTCCCTTTTGTTGTTCATAAAACACTTGAAGTAAAAAGCTGACATGACATAACCAGATGATTCTTCTGAGTTTTTGAAAAATGGTCAAGCTGGTTAATAAGTCACATGATAAGAACGAGTCCTGTCATATGACCAGACAGTGATTTAGCAGTTAAAATCCAGAATACAAAGGTTGGGTAAAACCTCTAAGATGCCTCAGCAACTAGAAGTAAGATCATTGTTCTTTGAATTCTGTTTCTCTTCTCCTTTTTAGTTTATCCCATGGTGAAGTTCACAGTAATACATAAACATATTTTCATTGCTCAAATCCTGACTTAAAAGCTTATGCTGGGCCACAAATACACATGGCCTTTTAAGTAACAAATATACCTGTAGTAATTGTACATGGTTATTTACTATTAAAAACTTTGCAGCACTTAGCCCTTATTGTTAGGACCGAGGCTTACAACCATGGTAGGAGAATCATTGATAGTTTGGTTTAATCATGTATAATTAGGAATCTGCCTTTCTGGATTTATAATGTGAGAGGATCTCATTTCTCTTTAAAATGACAGTTATACATCTTCTAGAAGAATCTTTGAACAAATAATTTACATTTAGTACTCCTCTAGGGAAAGACTGACTGCTCACTTGCCCCTCACTTTTCCTGGCAAGACAGAAAGAGTTTGACCAAAAAACAAACAAAAAAACAAACAAACAAATAAAAAAAAAACAACCGAGTTCTACAAGATGTCTCCAGCATCCCAGCCATGTGTACCAGAACCACCCAGGGACAATGATAGCGATAAAGGACTAAAACAATAGACAACACTTAAAACTGTCCTATGTTAACAGCATGGCTGTTCAGGCTAGCCTGTCAGGAGGTTTCTCTTCAACACAAGAGGCACACACACTCAGACCATATGATGTTGAATTTGAGTGACAACACTCCCATCCACCGTTGCCCGACAGGGTCAAAATACACATCCCCACTATTATGCATATGACAATGCAATGTCAACAAGGCTGTCATTTAAATCCGTCCTCACAACTATGCTGAAGCAGTCACTGCGCAAAGGGCTAGCTAAACTAGACGTTAGCTACCTGGCTCGCTAGCTAGCTAAAGCTAATCAACATGCACAGCCTGTTTTCCAACTTATGTAAGCTGGTTAGCCCTCTAGTTAACTCACTAGCATTAGCTTGGTGAAGCTACACCCCTAACTGTTTAATTTGATAATTAATGCCCGTAACTAGACAAATAACTAGTTAGCTTTGTAAACGGCTACTTTTGTTGTCATAACAAAAAAGTGACGTAGCGTTATACCCTGAAGATGGTCAATGTTAACACATGCTTGAAACTGGATCCACACAGGCTAAACTCGATAGCTAGCCTTACTTGCTAAATCACTGGCTTCGTTGAACGGATAGAAGCTGACTTACACCTCAAGGATCCGGTCACCCTTTGCTATCCCTGCTCGGTCCGCCGCGCCTCCGGGCAAAACAGCGCTGACATGCTGAAGAGGAGCGTACAGTTCCCCGTTGATACTCCGAAGCTGTCCTCCTTCACTAACTTGACCGCGAACATTGAACCCGTAGCCGGATTCCGACTTGACGATCCTCACCACCCGTGGACCTGACGCTACTGTAGCTGCGTGCTGGCCCGCGGTCCCCGCCGACGAACCGGCAACCGGACCGTTACGGGATGCCGAAGGGAGAGCCAACCGAGTTTCATCGCCCTCTACATCCGCCATCTTATCCACAGACCCTACCCCCCTCCCGTCGGTGTCTTCTAGCAAATTCAAAACAACACTCGAGCCCTGTCCCTCGGTAACGTTAGCTCCACAGACCGACTCTGTTGTTGATAACCCGCCCCTGGGAAGCGTCACGAGACACGGCCACACAACGTGACCTACCGGAGGCGTCTCCGAAAGTGTGGTCTGTTCTTGCTCTCTCGTCTTCTCAGTGCAAACGAACCACTTGAACATTACGCACATTACCTGTTGATGTGAAAATATGGGTGACACGTTTATTGATTTTGATTGTATTGTAAATCCCTTTATTCTATCAGCAAATTTTTTTTCTATAAGAAAGTTTTTTTTCGATGGAACCCGTTCCTTCTACAAAAAAAGTAAAAGTAAGAGATGATAGAAATTATAGTTAGAGATATATATTTTTTGTACAGAAATTTAAATCGAATTTTATGGAAATATACATAGAAATATATGTATATATATAATAATTATAATTATTATTATATTTCTATTTTCAAAGGTCTGCAGTACAGCAGTACAGACAGTGTATAGCAGCTGAATAAAAACGTGAATGAACCCTTTATCTACTTTGGTACAATACAGAAACAAGCTGTTTCTCTTTACAGCAAGCTTTTAATGTCAGAAAAGACCTTGTTTCTCTCTAATGCTCACTGATTAAGGGGCTTTTCATCTAAAGGAGAGTAACAACTCATCATATTTAATATTTGTATAGGCTGAGCTGGCTCTATAGGTTTACAGCTACTTGTTTCTTCAGTATAGTTTTAGTTGATTTAGCTGATTTAGTTGTTTTAAAGGTTTTCCTTCCTCTCACTCTCCCTCTCTCTGGCTCTCTCTCTATCTCTCTTTGTCTTTCACTCTCTCCGTTCCTCTTTTCTATCACTGGCTAATTTACTACCTTGTGACACAGTTAAAAACTGGTGCCAAACACTATTATTGTCCCTCCTGTCATGTTATCTTATATAATCCATCTGTACGGGAACCGGAAATCGTGCAATTAGAGGTGCTGGTGACTAATTTTGATTGGTTTAAAAATATTTTTTCTGCCCTTTACACACAAGATTACTCATTATTGCCAAAATGCATCATATTAAAAGAATATTGGTGGCAAAACTTATCACTGCCCCAATGGGCAACAGGTCACCAATATGGATGCTGGACTAGAGTTCAGTAAATGAGTGTTGATCAAAGAATCTGAATGGACAAGAGTGTACGGTAAAATAAACTAATTTTACATTTCATTTGTAAGGGAGGAAGCTTGTGTTATTTCTTATTTCAAAAGTTACATTGTCTTGCTTTAAATTGGAGTTCTTTGGTACTGTAAATGTGCTCTATTACATATACCTCTGTGATACAAGCAACATCATTGACAGCTTTCCTGCCATAACCTGCCGGTGTATTGTTCCTTTCCTGAAGTTAATCTAGCTGTGAGATTTAAGGTATGAAGCCTAGTGTCAACTGAGTTAAACCACTGAAGGTGTTTTGGGCAAACATCAAAAGTATCATAGGCTTACTAAGATTACGGTGCTGACGTGTTTGTGCATCTGTCCAATATCAGCTCATGCAGTAACACACAAAGGACACAACTCTGGTGTTTCAAAGAAAAAAAAGTTTATTAAATTTTGCAGCACAATATATATATGTTGCTTAAATATATATATATAAATATATATATTAATGCCTTCAAGCAGTAGTAAGTATTTCTTCTTTCATCACAAAAGCTGTCAAGAGACACTCTTTCTCTTTCACAGAAAGGCACCTCTCCGTGCTGCCCCCAGGGTGGCGCTTGGATCCTTATTTCTTGCTGATGAAGTACTCGTGGCACATCTGAGTGAGGCAGCACACCATGCTGACAAACTCACGGAAGTCCACTCTGTTGTCCTTGTTTGTATCCAGGTCCTTGAAGATGCCATCTACTGCTGCCTTGTCATTGGCTTTCTGCAGGTAAGGAAAATGTCAGCAAAAATGTAGCCTGGCTGTACACAACCTTCTGACATGGGCGTACACATGATTCCATTTTGTATGTGGTTATTTTAAGACATTCATTGTACTTAAGTTCTCAGCTTCACCCTCACTGATCATAGCATATAGAAGAATGGTCACTTGACTTGCGCACAACCAAATGCTCATGCCATATTGCAATATTTGTGTATTTACTATTCTCAGTATACAAAGCTCTACATGTAAGCCAATGCATTCATGCATCCTTTTGAGTGTGCAGGACTGAGATAGAGAGAGGCCAGATGTCACTCACCCCCAGCAGCTCTCCAAATTCATTCTCAAGCAGCTCTTTCAGCTCTGCCTTATTCAGGCTGAATTTATCCCCCTCCTTGCTAGAGTACTTATCAAAGGCATTGATAAGGAGGCCCATAGCCTGCTGGACTTCAGGCATGATGATAGCTGGTTTAAGAGGACAGAGACAAAAAAGGAGTTAAATAGGGACACATGAAAATTTTCCTCATGTGCCTGTGCTGATTGAACTGTCATCAGAACCTTTATACTGTGCTGGCATGGATTCAGCTCAGATTGTCCTAGTATTCGTTACATATCCTCAGATGGACTCACTGAAGAAGTTGCTTAAGGATGATGCTTTCATTTAAAGCTGCTATGACTCCATCTAGAGGCAGAGTCTAGTTCTGTTAACTTTCATTGAAGTACATTATTACGGATCATGTGGTATAATGGTCAAAATTGAAATGCTAACAAAGGACATTGTTTATATCCACAGCTTCAGGGAGTGGTTGCAGGGGAAGGAAAGGGGGAGGAATGCAGCGTCTGTTTGGTAAAACTGGGAATGAACAGATTTACTCAGATAAGATAGAAGTTCTTTTAATTTTTTTGGCTGAGTATTCCTTTTCAAAATCCGGCATCTTGTTATAAGTCAGCTTCACTATTGTGCCAGTGTTGGTCGAATTTATTCATATATTGTACTTAGAAAGGCAATATATATATATATATATATATATATATATATATATATATATATATATATATATATATATTAATATATCTATATATATATATATATATATATATATATAAAGGAATGCAAACTAATTTTATTCATTAAGAGCTCTTAAGCATCAAGCAGTGGCTGACATTATTACTTTTGTCTCTGCCAGTGTTTCTCTCTGAGTTTTCCATGTTGCTGGATAAAAATAAAACCCTGGGTTTCCACTGGGGCCCAACCACTCGTATTTTCCCATGTCACCGGTCTCTAACACTGCGTGTCTGCCGAGTTACACAGGACATTGTTATGGCAACAGTTAAATCTCTCCTCTAGTGGAACTAGGTAAGGAAGCAGGTCAAGACTTGATTCAAGTCCCAGCATTGATGACAGATATCTGTTCTCTTGATTCACATCATGCTGCTCCCCTCTCTAGGGTGTGGTAAGCTGAGGAAATTGTGGCATTAGAGGGTTTGTAAACAGAATTGTGGAGGAAAAGAGCCCCAAAAAAAACCATATCGCTGTTCAAATGTTTAATTTGGTTGCAATTAAATGCAGGAATCAAAAGTTGCTGCTAGCTTCAGAATCTGCATTGCATCGGTTAAAGGACATTTAAGGCTAAAGTCAGCCAAAAAACTGCCATTGAAGCAAAATGAGCCGTGTCTGTTGCAATGCTGCAAGTTTCACAAACAATGAAGTCATACTTAGCTCAGAAATAGACACAGAGCTGGTAACTTTGCAGTTTATGCTATTTTTGAATTTCACACAATTAAACAGACTAAAACGACATGAAATTTGTGGCATTCACAGGAATTTCCTATTGAAAAAAGTTTCAGTGTAATTTTTTTTTAAAGTCAGTAAATAAAACCACGGAACAAATAAAACCTGTTTAGATTTTCTACTCACCAAGATTGAGATTTAAGGAGATTAGAGAGTAAGAGTCAGTCCTAGAGGAGCTGTAGTGATGGGCAAATGGATGCAAAGGATGCTTTATATATCACCACACCCACTATCCCTCCCTCCGTAATGCTCCTTTCATCTTCAACCACTCCTACTTACTGATGTATTAACTTATTCAGGAAGGATTTACAAAACACTAAAAATTAGCACAATCTATCACCGTAACTTAATAAATGTTATGATCTGAAAATTGCATTTTAACCTGGAATTAGTGCTATTAGTACTGCAGACAGTGTGAGACATATTGAATATGATAAGTAGCAGTGTGATGTGTCCTTAAGGCTGCCCTTTCCAAAACAAACATTCTTCATGCTTGTTACAACTAGAATATAATTAAAGCCAACGTAGTCATGTAACAGTCTTAAGAAAGTTTTTTACATTCTTTTATGCACTGGATTTAAGGAGTTATAGACTTTATGTTTACTGTTAGTTTACTTGTTTTTTTCCCAAGAAAACGATCCAATTATCTTAATTTGACTGAATAAATAGTCCAAGAATTTTATTTAGGGGAAAACTACATTAGATTTGTCTACATTTTTCTTGTCCATTGAAGACTCTTGTTTTGCAAGCTGATGAAAGGAGAGATACATCAGTTACTATGTGAACTGAATCACTTTTTGTAATGATGTGGTCAAGTACAGCTGCTCCGTTTAGGGGTCACTTTTGTTAATCCTTTAAAAGAAATATCTAAGTTTTGTGTAACACACTTTAGCCTTGACCTTTGCAAACACAAATTTCTCCAGATTCTAGATGGACGGGTCATGAGACCAATATTAGAGCTGCTTTTATAACAAAAAATGAAGCTTAAAGTTTGCACCCCAAAGAGCTAACTTTTCCTATTTAATTTTCCACACGTTTTGAATCATAATCTCACTTGCACCTCTCTGTTTCAGTTTAAATGTTTGTCATATACCGTATACCTGTGCAACAAATCCCAAATACGTTTTGATGATTTTTCTGACTTTTCCAAAGATGAAGACCAAATGTGAGGAGATTTCCAATGCAATGTCCTTCCTGAAAGACATACTGCCTGGCAAATTAAAAGGCCAAAGAAATGAACAGTTATGAGGATTGTAATGCAAATTTGGATTGTTGTCTTTCCACTCAATTATCAGAGGACATTTAAATTGTACTTTGTACAACTAATTTCTGGTGTTTTTCTGTGTATTATTGACTTTTTTCTATTTTTATGTCATTATCTTAGACGCACATGATTCCAAAATGAAAACGTTGGGCACACTGACTCAGAGAACTCTGATTGTTATGGTCTTGAATAGGTCCATTCTTCCTTGCAATTTTGTGGTTGAGGCTGTGACTCACAGTCTTATCCCCAAGGCTCATGAGTCATATTGCCAGAAACCAGAAATCAGAGACCGAAAAAAATCAGCACTGTGGCAACTCTGTTTGTATGTTTGTTTCTCTGTGTGTGTGGTCCGTTGTGTGACTTTGTGTTTGTTATCAAAAGTCTTTTCCTGTCTCTCCTCTTTCGCCAGGCTACAATTATTTTGGTCTTTAATTAACAACTTCAATCAAAGTCCAGTAAAGTACAGATCGTTGATGGGAAGTTAACTCTCACCATCATGCATGCCTTCTACAGATGAATTTATAATACAAACATAATCTGAGATATTTTTTTGATTGCACTGCAGTTTTTGACTCTGCGGAAAACATTAGTCAAACTTTTTTCCTGTTGTCTTCATTTCCCATTTTACTAACTCAGATTAGGGAAGCAGTATCCATGGAAGCCACATTCAATATTATTTACAGCTGTGATTCATATGAAACTATTTGCAATGCAGCTGCAGCGGTTTTAACAATTTTTCAAAAATTCATAGCCAGCAGTGATTACCAGTACACTCTTATGCCATCTAGTGGTGAAGGAGAAGTACACTGAGAAGAGAGCATATTTTCCAAGTGACAATTTTGACCAGAAATCATAAAGAAGGCTCCTAATTTTTTTTATATTGTCAGTATCTTTTAATACTGTGGGGGAAGTTTAGGTTCCATTAGAGAGACACATGAAAAACATGACTGAAAATGAGGGGAGTAAAAGATGACAAGTAATAAAAGTCTCCAATTAAATGGAATTCCATCATTAATGTTATTATTTATATCTGTGCTGGCCAAAGTGTCTTCTGTGAATAAAGCTAATGGTAGCTACAATCTGGCGTCCACCCTTCAAAGATGGGGCCAACCCAGGATGGGATCCCATGAGGAAAAAGTAGGGCACTTGGGGCAGTGCCCACTCTGACATTGAACAGTTTTGTTGGGTGTTTTACTGCTGCGATGGTGGGGTAAAAAAAGAAAAAAAAGAAAAAGGGTGGACATATCCGTTCAGCTGTGATTCTAACTAGCAATGTCGGCTCACATCTAAGTGATAGCAAAAAGTAAACAAATATACGGACATGAAGTACTTCCAACAGTTTTTTATAAGCTGCTTGATTAGCTATAACAAGATCACAATAGTTCCATGTAATTTCCCATGGCAACAGCGACAAACAGGAAATTCGGGGCTGATATGTTTGGAACATCTGTGTTATTGTTCAACCGATTAAATTGTCCGCTGAAAGGGGCTGTTTTGTCTGTGTATGTCCAGGGTAGGTGCGGTATGCATTGGCGAATGTTTGCTAATCTCTGAACTCCCACAACTCCACAAAGAATGACTTGAGAAATAAAACCGCAAGGATGCAGATTTATCCCAGTTGACAAGGTTATGACAAAGGTCATGACCTTACTATTAGTAAGTCTCCTCACTAAGGGGAACAAGATTTGGCACATTCATGCTTCTGGAAAGGAATTCATCTTCATAAATAATGATTGTATTGTTTTAGGCTACTTGATAAACATGCAGAATGTATACTGTATGAATTAAGCGACCTCATACTTCTGTGAATGCAGTGATCTCTTTAAAGGAGAAAATGCATCAGCTGCACAAAAGGGAAATTGAGAAAATAGTCAGCAAAGTAGGAATTCATGGCTCTAACCTCAGCTGTGAATTACATGGGCGTGGTGCTTGTGTAAACTGAGGGGTGAATACAAACTTTAGCAACACACCCACCCACACACACACACACACACTCAGAGCATCGTAACCTAGCAACTTGAGTGTTTACCCTGTAACCATGAACACTATTAGGCCACAAAATCAGGCCCTGCCCAGAGAGGTGTGTGCAGGGCTCAAGAGACTCCTGAGAGATTTTTGCCCTGAGTTTAGCCTTCTAGGCATGCCTTCTTCAGGCAGTAAAACGTCTGCCTACTTCACTGGGATTGGTAGACCAACACTGGAATCCATGGCCTAAGCCCTAAGCCACAGAATCCTATCCTTTCCATAGATGATGAAATCATTTGATTGGTGGAGCTTGTCAGCGAGAGCGCATAGCCTGAGAAGAAGTGCTGCCTGAGAGGCTCTTTTTTAGGGCAAAAAACAGTCCATATTCTGTTCAGAGAGAGTCAGAAGGCAGTTTTCGAGTTTCTTGCCCTATCCAACTTTCGTCAGACATGAAACACAATGAAAAGAATTTAGTGGAAAAACAGTGGTGTGCTGATCTGCTGTGCCCCGTGACTCAGACCCTCCACATTTCCTCACAGTGCCCAGGGCTGTCTTGCATAATCAAATCGAACTGACTAGAATGCAGCAAACTTTATGCAGTAACAAAGCACCCTGTCACCTAATTTATCCGTTCACGGGTGCCTCATAATACAGAGAGTTGCAAAATCAGCTTCACAGAGAGGTGTGTTCATGACTAGAACATTCTGCAGATTCCCCAGAGCACTGATAAGAAAGACTTTATCAAACAGAGAGGGAGAGGTGTGTCTGCCCTTTTACACTCAGGGAAGCATAAAATATGCTCGTGAATTACATCATCATGCCTAGTGTTGCTACAGTTGCTAGGAAGTACACTACGATCTCTGGAATGAGCTTTACCGGTGCATGAAATGTACACAAAGCAATGGCTGGGAAAAAGCTATGATAAGGGGCTTGCTATCCATTTTTAATATTCATACAAGTTAAAAAAAACATGCCTATGAAAACTCAAAGAGGCACAGATGGTTTCATATTTAAACGAGAGAAAATGTTTGAACACTTGCAGACAAACACATGAACCTAAATATGCAGTAACTTACACATACACACACAATACCCACTAGACACAAGAGGTTTCAAATTCTTCAGTGTATTTAATGGACAAAACTATTTTTACAAAAACTGAAATGCATTTTGGTTTCTTCTCCTCTTTTCTGCTGTCGTCTTTTACTTCTTTCCCGTCTTCTTCATGTGCATCTGATAGCACTGCTCACACGCAATGGAAAGTCCAACAACCAGAGAAACAAACTCTTCAAAGTCCACCTGGCCATCGCCGTTGGTGTCCAGGTCCTTCATGATCTTGTCTACTGCAGCAGGGTCCTTCTGAGACTGGAGGAAGGCATCAACAAGAAAACTTTGGGTTACACTGTATGTGATAAGTGACATAATAATGAACAACTGTGTTAAATTTTGGACACTATCATTGTGCACTTTACACGTTGATCCCTATTCACCTTAAGGAAGGTAGACAGCTCGTTCTCCATCAACTCTCTGAGCTGGCGCCGGTTGAGTGTGCCATTCTTTCCGTCCTTAGAGGCGTAACGGTGGAACACCTTGATGAGTGACTCCATGGCGGTTTCCAGGTCTGAAGGCATGATTGCTGGAGTGTGTTTAGACTGAAAAACAAAGGTCAAATAGAGAATAAGTTGTTGAATATGATCACTGATAGCATACAGTTTAGCTTCAGTGTCCAGTTTTAAAACGAGACCTCAGAGAGCTTTAAGGAAAAAATGGAAAAGACTGAATGATAAAAACTTGTTTTAGCTGTGACTTGATTTTAAACTTCTCAAATGACTCTTGTAAAGGAACATGTCCTCCTGATGACCTTTTAAAGGGGGCGGGGGAGTTCAAAAGCCAGGAGGCTGATGCTGTCAGAGTAAACAGTAGGACTCGCTTATGTAAAACAAATGTTGGATTGACATATCAAAAATCTGTCACCTCTTCCAGTCAGATTTAGCTCCACCAGCGGATTTGCCTGTCTGATCTAGAAATAAAGGTAAGACTCTGCCCTGCAAAAGAAGATTGTTCCATAGCTTTGTCAGGTAGACGTGAAGTAACGCAATGAAGCGGAAGCAGCATTTTTGCCCTTTGCTCCAACGCCCTTCCCACTGATGAGTAATGCTCATGAGAAGTGAGAGAAGGTCTCTCACTAAGTTGTTATAAAAAAACTATAACAACCAATGCAAATACTTACACAGTTTAAAAAACAATCACAAAACTGAAAACATTTTGAACACCCTGTACTTTGTTGCAGTGGAGTTTCAACAGTTAAATATGTGAAGTGGGAGGCAAAACAGAAGTTGTGTGTTCTGTGTGTAAGAGGGAATGGAAAAGTTCAGCTGAATGATGGGAAAAAAACTCTACCAAGGCCCAAAATGGTGGAATTTGATGCAGGAAATGAGAGAGGGCTGGAGACTATAGCAGCAGAGCACATGTGTGTACATGCCCACAGTCCAACCACACCCTTAACCCATAGGGTAGATGGAAACCACTGTGTTAACAATACCACAAGGAGTTTACTCAGTGGAATAAAATGTGAATAAAACTGGGGAAAATTAGATTTCTATCCAGTGAGTGCTGTATTAGCCTACTGTTTGAATCTTATAAGAAACTTAAATAGAGTTAGTCCTAAAGTCCTAAAAATATCAAAGTGTGAGTTCAAAACTAAGACAAAGGAGACAAAACTTAGGACAATCATATGAAACTTGGAGCACCTTTATATATATATATATATATATATATATATATATATATATATATATATATATATATATATATATATATATATGACAAAAAGTTATATTTAACAGCAGAGAACCTAAGAAGCAAATTCTGTAAATGAGAGTCCATTAAAAACCCGTACGACAGACAGGGCATACTTCCCTTCTGAAAAGCAGTAACTGTCAGATTAAAAGTAAATAGTCCAATTCACACCCAACCGGTTGTACCTGCAGGCGTCGTGGGGTTTGTGAAAACCCCGACAAAGAGCACCGGTTAGAGATGAGCAGTACCGTTAGTTCTTACCGGGCAGGGCTGGGACGTGGTCGGCGGAGGAGAGGTGGGAATGTTGAGAAGTTGGGAGTAAGTGCAGGGGAGGTTTTATAGTCAGGCGCCGCCCCGGCCGCCGCGCAGTGTGAGTCAGGCTGTGAAATGGACGGTGGACCGCATCCGCGGCTGGACAAACGGTGATGGGCGGTAACACCGTTTAGTAGTAATAAACTTTACTTTAGATTTTGGAGTACTTGTACCAACTTCAGTTTCTTCTTTAATAAGATTACCGTGAAGTCGCCAAACGGGTAATAAATAGATACATATTTCACTAGATGGCCTGTATTTGTACTGCTACAACAATAACTTCAGTAGCGGTTATTACAATAAATCAAATCATATGCATAGCCTAACACTTTTGAGAGCCTAATCTTAATTAGGCTGTAGAGGAGAAAATGCGACTATATGCGAGTGATAATCGATTAATCGTCTTACAAATGAAACCTTCTCGAGGGCTTTAAATTCATTTCTGACACATTTAACGCCACTGGTATGCCACAGTACCAAGACGGCGTGGCTAATTAAAATGAGCGTTTGGGCACGCGCGGCAGTCTCGTCGTTTCCCCTGGCTACCAGAGGCCGAGCGGTAGTCTGGGGCCACGACAACCTGGTTTTTATACAATGAGGATCTCAACAGGTTTGGGGACACTTACAGCGGGTCAGACAACCAAAGGCATATGTGAATATGTTAACCTGGGCTTCAGGGAATAATATTGGACATTTTCACTGTTGTCTGACATTTATTAAAACGTTATTAAAGGAAAATAGTTGTCGGTAGCAGATTTACAGTACTACGGTGATGGATTTATACTCCCTTCCTCTTGGTTTTCTGTGTATTACATAATTAACATTATTAGAAATGGAAGCAATTTGATAAAACACAGCTGTAAAACAAAGGAGCTCAATATAAACCAAATATGCTAAACAAACAATATATACTAACACAACACAGTTCTTAAATCTAGATTGTGACACAGAATCCCTCTTCAAGACCAGGGTCACATTGAGGAGGACCGAGGACCCAACATAGTTGATCCTGTATCCGAGGTGCAAATTTGTGATTAATCAAATTATGGAGACCCAAATGATTCTGGAGTAAACCGGGGGCTTGTTAGGCCTTGGTGGGATCAGGGGCCCCTTTGGCAGTTGCCCGCTTTGCCTGGTTGGTGATCCATTTCAGAAAAAGGCCAGTGAGCAATCCATGGGGAGGTTTTATCACAAGAAAAGAAGATAACCTGTTGGACTAACAACAGAAAATGATATAGTTAATGAGTGGAGCTCAGTGTAACCAGCAGCAAAGCCAATCAGTAGCATTTTAACACACATTACAAGATGACTTCACTGAACAAGATCTATTGTCCCCCAGTGACTGAGTAATTAGCAACAAATGCAATCAAGTGATTGGATTTACTCTAAACCAGAACACATTACTGTTAACATTTTTATTAATGTTGCTATGAGAAACTTATAACTTCTACTGTGGCACTATGGACGATAATGAGTTTACAGTGTTATCTTCCATAGTGTTACTCTATAGGGACTGCTTTAGTACTGTACATTGCATAGAATTTGCAGATACTGACCATGATTTATAATACAGCTTAAACTAAAAAAACAAATGATATCTCAGCACATTCTCCTCCATTTTAAGAACGTTAAAAAAAGAAATAGTTTTAATAATATATGATAGACAGCAGGTTTTGTACTGGAAGAGAGTTGGTATTTTGTTTTAGTGATTTTATTTTTGTTCAGTTTTCTTATTGCATGTTCCTCTTTATTTTATTTATCCGGTGAAACTCTTTGGTGGAGTGTGCTTTAATAAATCAACTGTGGGCCATCTTGTGGTGAAAATATGGCCTTACAAACTGTGCATCAACCGGGGCAGCTGACAAATGTGTTAAATGAACATGCACATTTGAAAGATAAAGCTACTTGTGTTCTTCATTAAAGAGATGACAATAGCACATGTGGCTATGAAGGGACAGATCGCTATTTGATTCTATGTGTGTGGAAAATTGAAGCCATAACTTGTATGTGTTGCAGTCATTTGATTATGACGTTGGATCTGAGATGCAAATATCAATAAGTAAGAATAGAGCTGCATGTGCGCCATCATGTGGACTTGACTGGCACTACACCCAAAGGCCTGCATAATAAACACACCTGCCTGCAAACTGATCTATATCTATCTGTCTATCTATATCTATCTATCTGTCTATCTGTCTATCTATCTATCTATCTATCTATCTATCTATATAATATTTCTTATGATTACACTGATCAATTATTATAAATAATAAATTATTATATATTCACATATATAAAACACAAATACCCAGAGCCTACTCTTACCATTTACCAGAACACAACAACAATGAACCTGCCACTGTTGTCCTTTGCTATGTAAATTCCAGTGGGGGAAATTACTCAACATTTACTCAAGTTTTGTACTTAGGTGAACAGAACATACTTCTTCCAGGTTTCTATTTATTCTGTGCGCCACGCCCAAAGCATACAGTGATTACAATATGTCTTTCAGCACGAATAGCTTTAGAAAAACAACCTTTGCATTAAGCTTCTGAGTTGTAGTAGGTTAAGTAAGATCCATTCTGTCTTTGTCATGGCCAAACAAATCCAACATAACAGTAAAGCAGCAGCTCAACTGCACTTGCAAACTAGCACAAATTGTTTTTTGAATCCGTGGCACAAATCTTTGAAGGTGTTTATTGGGCTAAACCACTGGACTGTTTTAACAGAATATTTCCCAGAAGTTTCCCAGCAGTTTGCACCCAATGCCGACAGTGCTTTCTTTTTTGAGTCTTTTTGAGTTTTTTTTCTACATGCTGTGCAGCCTGGGTCGGACATTGCAGGAGAATATGATTTGATATAGAATTAATGCAATATTTCTCACAAATGGGTTTCTATTTCTCTGTTTGCTGTGGCTTGATTGGATTTATCTTTCATGAATTTAATCTGCACACCAAATTACATGTTCTAGTAATGAACTTTTCACTGTCTATGGCGCATCAAATAATAATTTAAAAAACTGAATACACAACATTAAGTTACTGCAAAGAGCCTCCCTCTCGGTGTAATTCTTGTCAGTATAATATTGTTTACATACAACTTGACTGCCTATCTTTGTACTCTATTTAATCTCCTAATTTGGACAGATGTTTTGGTCCATCTCACCATAATAAATGTAGTTCCAATTTGTAGCTGCAGTTGAACTGAAGAAAGTTCAAATGTACCATAACTGTACATTTGTAACCACATATACTGATGTAAACTTGTGGCCTTAAGGTACCCCACACAGCTTGATAAGATGAACACTAGGGAGATACACACTACTTTTATTACTTTGATAAGTTGAGATATGTAAGACCAATTTCCCTCAATAACTTTTGTTGATTTTGTTCTGATATTAAATAATAAAATCTCAACTTATTAAGGTAATATAAGTAGCATGTACCTCCCTGGTGTAGATAGATGTCACTGACTGACTGTGTAGCGTTCTGCTGTCTCAGGGTTTGTTGATACTTTTCTAAATCACAAATACCTGCTAGACAGGGTTGCTTCAGCACCAGGGGCTGGCAGCGCCAGGGAGTGTCTCCCACTTTCCCTCCTATTTAAACTCTCGCAGGCCCTCCACTGTCCACCGTGTGGACTCATCTTTTGGACCCAGGTAAGGACAAGGCATTCTTTTATGGCATGGTTTTTCTGTAAATGTTTTTCCTGGCAATAGAATAAATACCCTTTAACTGCACTTTTTCAGGTCCTTGCTTCAGTGAGGATCCCTTACCTTTTGACAGGTGTGTAAAAATCTTTTAAGAGAAAAGCTAAAAATCTAGATCCAGACTTATGTTCATGGTCAGTTCAGTTAGTTTGCATTCATGTTGTTCTTCCTTTTATTATTATGTTTTTAAAAAATATACATAGATGATGCCTATCTGTATTTTTATTGATTTATTGTTATGTGTTTAGATCCTCTACACTCTGAAAACGACCAGCTTCACATACCTAACTTCTCTGGAAGCAGCTTTGGCTGCTGTGTACACTGTTTTGCCCTGAATCAAGGGGGAAATGCAAAACTGACAAAAGAAACATTTTTTCAGGTACTACAGGTTTACTGATAAAATGCAGACGCAAGGTTCATGGCATGGTATAGACATTAGCACTACAGTGAATTAAATATTGACATGCAATACAAAATCTCACATATTTTGTTTCAGAATTCTGAAAATCTCCCTACGATACAAGCTAATGGTCAATAAAGAAAATAGAAATCATATAAACATTTTTGGCTGACTGATTATTTGGATTAAACTGGTCATTTGTTTAATTTCTTCAGATACTGAAAAAACAAAAAAATAACAATGCCAAGTCAGAGAAGTCATTGTATCTCAGCTAAACCCTTATGTCTTAACAAAATAAGTAACTCAATCAATCCCTCACTGGAAACACTTTAAGTCCCCCTGTTAAGCATTTATATGCACTATATAAATATTAAATAAATGGTTTATAACACACTATATTGTAGTGGTCATGTATTTGTTAAAAACTGTAACCCTCTTGTGGGGGCACCCATAAATGGAGGTGCACAGGATAATGCATGACAATATAGTATAACACGGTTGCAATGATATAAAATATGTCTTCATAGGAGTTACAACTGTTGACAAATACAGTACATTAATAAGCACTTAACAGTGTCCTTATAGCCGCATACAACTACATTGTAGTGTGTTATAAAACATTTATCATATGTTTTCATACTTTTTATACAGTAAACAGTAATTAGGGGGACTTAAAATAAAGTGTTACCACATAGGGCAACAACCGCATGCAACTATGTTCGTATTCCATCCGTGCAGGGAGAATGTGGAGGAGAACTATTCAAGCCGTGGACCTGCACGAGGATGGGTTTGTGAACTTCAAAGAGTTCGCCTTCCTGCTAGCCTCATATGCCAGCATCAACTTTGAAGTCCTTCAAAGTGCCCTCGAAGTTGTGGAAAAAGAAAGCATAAGCACATCCTGTAATGAGCATTAGGCACTACCGATGGGAAATAAACACATTATCATCTGACCTACAGTATGTGGTTTTATGTCACAGTAATGAATGTGTTTTTGTTCCACTCTCCTTTGCGCGTTTATTTTTTAAAAAATAAGTTTGTCTGATAGAGAACTGCCCTGTATTTTATTATTTCCAAGTACAACCTACTTTGTTTGATGAAGATGGCATCTGACTTGTTAACTCACTATGACTGAGAATAGAAAAAGGACCACAAACCACAAGTAAATATAATCACACCTAAAATTATTTGCATTTTCAAATACAGAACAGTTTCTCAGTAACAACTCCATCACCCTTTACTAAAAGTAGAAGTTACACTGTTTTTAGTACAATCAGCTTCTGTTAATAGTGCTGTTTTATATTTTCACTCCCTCTGGTGGATCCAACTTGCTCCGCAGCCCGCAAGTGTAACACGCCAGCTTGTACTAACAGGCAAGAGCATTGCTGAAACTGCAAATAGTGGGAATGACTAAGAGGAAATATGAACACTGAGGGAGGGTCTCCCCCCTCACTTTGCTCACCCGGGGGAGATCCCAGCACCTTACAGTTTTTGACCAGGAGATGCATATAGGCTCACCTCACTGAATACAGACTATGAGATGGATTGCGCCCCGATTTCACTGAAGCCCGAGCATATAGGAGAAGAGAGAAGGAGTGTGAGGGTCGATGGCTCAGGATGCCAGAACCGGATTAAACAGGTACATCATTAAGCAAAACAGGGTGGTGGAAAGTAACCACCGTAAGTGCTCCTCAAGAACAGTTTTACAGTAGTTGTACTTAAAAATGGAAGGAAGTTTGGTACTCTTTTTTGAACTGCGTTTATGTGACTGCTTTAGTTACTTGTCAGATTAAGATTTTACCTACGAATGTTAAAAGTTATCATCCTGGAGGGTGTAATGCACTGTCATAGATTTAAACTGCCAGTGAAAGTAGTTCAAATTAGCAACACATCCACAAACTGTACTTGATATTTCAGGCACACTGACTAAGTCGGTGGTTTTACTCATGTAAAGGAAATGAATAGTTCGACGGGCTGATAAAAGTAAAATTTGCTATCCCAGTGACATTCTGGGTCTACAGCTGGTAGCCCAAGGCCTACAGTCCACCAGGTAGTGGCCAAAAAATGTGTTCTTCCACAGTCCCCCGGGGCCATTTGTTGATCACCGGCTATGGGAACCATGCAGCCTGATTTTCTGAGGATCCCGAAAGCCTTTACACCCTCCATAGCCTATGGGTGACTGTGAACGGTCGATGACGTGGGTCTGCACCCTCGAGGAAGCACCACGGCTCGACTGGAGATCCACATTCGCTCCCCGACAGAGGACCGAGGTGGCCCTTTCCCGTCCAGTGACATCAGGCTGCCACCCTGCTGTGTGCCACATCGTTTGAAGACATCCGTCGCGGGATGGCGAGGGCGGGGGGCGGGATGTCTGGATGAGGGACACAGCCACAGGCATCTGTTAGTATTCAGCGTGGATATACGCTGACATTAACAACAAATTAAGGAATCGGTGTCTTCGTTCTTTCTAAATTTTTGTTTGATTGTTTGTTTTTACTGGGAAGCCGGGGTAAACCAGCCGTTTTGATTTGGTGCGTAAAAATGTCCAGATCGACTGCCTTTTGAAAAATCCTAAAAACAAGAGAATTCCCACACGGTAAATCGGCAAAAGCTGCACATTTTTAAATTGTTAATATGTACCACATGGCCTATGGCCTAGATGCATCGCAGTTTATATCCAGATGATGAAAACGGGGTAGCTATTTTCCTGAGATGGATTTAAAAACAGCCACATCAACGATGGAAGCTCTGGTTCGCATCGGTGTGAGTATATGTCTGTTTGTGTGCATGCACATTCAAAGCAGGGCATTCCCCATTTTTATTTTTATAGAGACTGCAAATGGAGAACCGAATTAACGGCGTGGATGGCACGTCTCCACGTCGCGCCTTCCGGACCGTTTGAGGAAGATGGGCCTATTCCGCATATTTTTCTGCACCCAGAATAAAGGCCTTTCAATTGAAAAGGAAAATACGTTGCCTGTAGCCGATAAAAAAAATATAGGCTACCACCAATTCTTGGTGTAGAAAAACCAATGGCGTAAGGTTCGTTATGATTTCTTGGTGCTGTAACCCACTTTAATGGCGGTCCTAAAATGCATCGAACGGTGCACACCAGACTCGAGCTAAATTCTTCTACCATATTGGAGGAAAATATGCTCCTATTGATTAGACACGACGCTGTTGTGAAAATAAACAAGTGAAAAAACAGTGTGGGTGCCGACTGAGGTGACACGTTTCTTTTTTTTTGGGAGGGGGGGCTCACTGGATGGTCGTTTCCATGGAGACGAGATGCAGGTCTTTGGGCTGCTGCTGAGGCAAGAGAGAAAGATCGAGTGTGGATGCTGCTTGTAGCGTCGGCCCTTATAGGGTTAAAGGATATGAATAATTTGCAGGGATGGCTACAATAGACTGTGGCGGACTGACTAGGGGTCTGGAGGATTTCACTCGTGCACATGTTATAGCACACACCACATTAAAAAACAGCCCAGGAAATGCAGCATCTTTTTATGCTGTCGAATCGGTCATGTTAACGGCGCTTGGTGTGTATGTGTGTGTGCGTGCGTGTGTGTATGTGTGTGGTGGTGGTGGTGGGGGGGGGGCTCATTGCTCACGATGTAATGCCTCAAACCCCTCCCCTCTTTTCAAGGGACAGCGCTCTCTTGATGCTGGGAATGTGCACGTAGTCTACTGCCATGGCGCCTAGATTCCAGGTGAAGGTAAGAATGCGCTGTCGCAACGCCTGCTTTTACGCCCTCACCACGCCGGCCTCGGCGTTGGCAGTGCGCACTGCCCATTTCAGATGGACACAGCGGGCCCAGAGTTTGTCTCGGGGTTCACAGTCTGCTGGAACGGCAACAGCTTGAAACTGCGACAGGCTAGATTGACAGAGGAGGGGAAAAAGACAGGCCGGAGTTGACATTGGGGAATGACACAGAAAGACTGAGGTGGACAGAGGGAGGAAGTAGGTTGTTTTAAATAATCCAGTTAATCCAGTGTAACGCTTGAATATGGGTCTCATAGTTTGCTTTGCAGAAGCCTAATTCTGTCTCAGCTGGGATATGTGCATGTAGCTGTATTATTTTATATAGGCCTACCTATGTAAACTAAGAACACATTTCTTGCATCAGTTTTCTTGTGTGGGTTACTTTTGTAAATCCAGCTGCATAATATTGTGTGAGTTCTTGGCCTCTGTAAAATCAAGTGGACATGGAGGAATTTACTGTACATGACCCCCCGCATATTATCCCCGCTAATTCTGCATCCCCATGCAGAAACAGCGGCGTCAGCAGTGTTCTTTGGTGTGGTGTGACAAGTTGTCCTGATGCTGCATCCCATCACATCACATCACATCGCGGCGACAAAATCTCCAAACCCCCTATGCAGCGCAGTCAGTCAGCTCGTCTTGTCCTGATTTCAGAAGTTAACTCATAGTGCCGCTGGCCCTGCAACAGTTTTGGTTGTGGGTTGAGCTTGTGTGCTAAGGGGATCCATGAAGCAAAATAAAGCAGCCCATCCTAACTGTCAAAATGAATGAAAATTTACCATACTCCTCATGTAATGCACCAACAAATACTCACTAAACACAAAATCTGACTAATTATCACACATACTAAGATATTAAAATTGATAATGGAACTGCTTAAGATCTTTCAGCAGATCTCTTTGATCATCTCGTTTCTCTATGAAACATTGTCATTAGAGTGACTGTCGATGTGAAGTCACAGGTTTTATACAACAGCTGGTGTGTCCTTTTCTGTCAAATCCATGTCCTTGAGTGGGGCAGTGCTCCAGAGGTGAAGCTTTGCACTTGGCCCCTCAGCTCTGACCACTGTGGTTACATAGACTGAAGGTGGTGGTTCAGCAGTGAGGTATACAAAGAAGCAAACCTGTCGTCAGACTGTGTTTTTTGTGTTGATGTAAACCACTGTCTTTGCACTGCAAATTATGTCCTGTTCCCCCATTGTGCCAATGTGAGAGTATGTACCACCATGGAGGCCATCGGTGTCTTCACATTGTAGGAATGCTACATTAATAAAGCTGAGTCCGCTATGTTTTGAGAAATAGGAGCAGTAACAAAGCTAAGCCGTGGATGTACACCTGAGCCAGTGGTCTTTTGTGGCCTGTGTAATACATATTCACATCTGCTTGTTAAAATGCCGAGTAAAAAATATGTAATAGATACAGAAAAATACACGAGCTTCTCATAGTGTCATAAAAACATATGTGGCTACCGGTTAAGGAGCTCATCTTCATATGCATTGAAGTTAATGCAGTCTGTGCAGTGGTTGAATAATTAATGCCAGGTCTTTATCCATATTTAAGAAGAATGATGCCCAATGTCGCCTGCCTGACAGTTCTTTCCATTGCCCTGTCTCTCTCTCAATTCATTTCTATGTCCTGTGATACTGTACTTCCTCGGCAGTACACCCGCGAGTAGGGCTGGGTATCGAACCTCAATACTTTTCTGGTACTGACTGATAACTGGCTTTGAGGGCCTGGTCAGATTACTAATCTTGTTTACCTATTCTTTAATCAGATGGCTTTTTGTCTAAATGAAAATTTCGCAAAATAAAGACTATCTAGTTCTGTATGGCTGCTTGTTTTTGGACAAAATTTTACATTTTAGAGCTTTTTCAAACGATATCCAGCCCTACCTGCAAGTTTAATTTGCAAACAAAAGCTAACGGTGCACATTTTTTTTCCTCTTACATGTTGTCCTGAAGTTTTAATAATACAGACTTATTCTGGCTTTGAATACTCAACTTATTTGACAACTTGTCACCCTTTTGCCTTGGACAGTCTAACATGAAGAGCCTGGAGCATGAGCTGCATTGCCCTGTGTGTAAGGAAATTGTCAAACAGCCTGTGGTCCTGCCATGCCAGCACAGTGTCTGCCTCATGTGTGCCTCCGAGGTCTTAGTGGCAAATGGCTACTCGCCTCCAGAGCTTCCCCCAGAGCCCAACTCCCCAGCCTCCACACCCAATACCCGCTCACCCCGACAGGCACGCAGGCCTACGCCTAAAGCTGAGCAACGACCCATTGACCGTGTGCTGCGATCAGGTGTTGAATAACTCTTCATTTGCCATGTCAACTTGATTAAACCCTTACTTTAATTTCACTATCAAACCGTGATCAATATCCAATATTTATGTTGGAAAAAAGAGATCCTTGCCTGTCATTTTCTGTTTGTATTTGCTCATAACTTGCTTTGCTTCTTGGTTTGAGGTCCCCACCCGGCTTCGCCATCCATGCCTCGGTCTCCGGGATATGGCACGTATCCAGGGCGACGCCGTAAGGAGGGCCCAGCCCTTGTGATGATGTTCCCCTGTATCCCCTGCGGCCGAGATGTGGAGCTGGGAGAGAAGGGTCTGACTGACTGTCTGCGCAACCTCACTTTGGAGCGCATAGTGGAGAGGTAGGTATCATACGCACACACACACACACACACACACACACACACACACACACACACACACACACACACACACACACACACACACACACACACACACACACACACACACACACACACACACACACACAAACAAACTCTTCAACCAAAACAATGCAAAGATTGGCACAAAAAACTTCACACAGTGATATTGCCCTTCACTGCTTATGATTGTTTGGGGCCAAATGTAAATGAAAAAATAACTTGGGCCTGAAAAACGGAAGGTGTGGGAAGATGTCCAGTTCTGATTGTAGTTAATCAGCAACAACTGAGTTGTTGAGCAATCCTGCAGTGCATGCACTGCAATATACTGTAGCTACTCTGGTTTACTGTGTGTTACCTCAGTCTAGTAGCTTTGTGGTCACTTTATCACCTATTAAAAACTGTTTGTCTCATTCTCTCACACTGGATGTTTTGCCCACATCCTTACATTTGGATTTGTTTAGAATTCTGCACATGCCCATAATTGTTTTGTGCTTTTGACAACAGTTTTTATTTGGTATTTGTTTGGCAGATCCCTCTTGGTGAAAATTTTTTTAATCACAGCCATATACAGCAACTAAAGGCTAAAACAGTATTTCTTTTATTCCTCCCCTTGCTGCCTTCCTTCCATACCACCACCAGGTACAGACACACAGTGAGTCTGGGCAGTGTGGCTGTCATGTGCCAGTTTTGTAAGCCTCCTCAAGCTCTGGAGGCCACCAAGGGCTGCGCTGACTGCAGAGCCAATTTCTGTAACGAATGTTTCAAGCTGTATCACCCATGGGGGACGCCACGGGCACAACATGAACATATTCAACCTACACTCAACTTCAGACCAAAGGTAAGACATTGAGACACTTACTGCTCATCTACGTGTGTAATATGATCGACTTCATTTTCATACCACTTGATATCAATTAAAACAATGAAAATAACACGAAAAACAATCTAAAAACATTTTGTAGACTCGGGGGACTTTGCAGTCCAGAAAAAGAAGTCCTAGAACAAAGTGTAGTCAAGGTTAATGTTTTAGAGATAAAGGATATGCAGAAACACAAGTTAAGTCAGCTGTTGAGCAGGTTTTTAAAGAGAATGAGGGAGTCTGTTTAATAAAAAGGAGAAACCTGTCAGACCCGATTCTATAGAATGCATTTTTACATACAATACATTTAATCTATTCATAAAATAACTGGCACATCCTTTCTTCTCTTGCTGTTTTAAATAAGGTCTTGGAATATCCACCATCATTTATTTACAAAAGAGGCACAAATCTAAAGAACGGTCTTGTAAAACCAGATGTATCTGTAAGGAATACCTCCACTATTAATGGCTGGTGATATGGTTGTCATGTAAATGTCCAATTCTCTTCCTTGGCAGTGCCAGTTAAAGGGGATCAACTGCGAGTTTGCTATTCATGAGGCATTTGTATTGCATAGTTGTAACAATGATGAAGGCTGGATGTACAGCATTTAGTCTTTTTGCCCACTGTAAATAAAGTGACTTCTCTTCATTGAGTGTGACTCATTATTAATAGTTAATAATTCATCTAGTGATGCTTTATTGATCAGTTATAAGCCATTTAGAAAAACAAAATTGGGTTGCCAGGTTAAGAAAAATAAAGGGTATTTTGCAATAATCTAAGAAATTTGCAGTTGTAAATGTTAAGTAAATAAGTTGTAGATAAATGAATTTTGGTCCAGATTCACCTCGGAATTGCTGTTGGGTAAGAAGTGTCCTTCCTTTTGCCAAAGGGAGAAGATAATTACACACACATCCTCATACAGTAATTCTCCGCTACACTGCTCTGTGCTTTCTCTCCCCACGTACAAAAGTGTTTCAAACAAACTCTTTCAGATTTAATTTGACTCTCCTCCTCAGGTTCTGACTTGTCCAGAGCATGACCAGGAGAAACTGCAGTTCTACTGTCGGTCCTGTCAGCGGCTGCTCTGCCCACTCTGCAAACTGCGCCGCATCCACACCGGACACAAAATCCTCCCAGTGGCCCAGGCATACCAAGCCCTGAAGGTACGACTCTGACTCCCACACGATCTGAACTACTTTTCTCTAAATGCCCTGCAAATTGAAAGGGTTGATACATAGAATTGTTCTGAAAAATTCATTTTAACATTGAAACATACAGATAAAAGTAAGACATTCTTGTTCAAATGAATGGTGTGAAGGCTTGCATTTGCCAAGGGAAAATTTTTGTTTTATGCTCATCCTTCAAAGTCTCATGTATTACTGTGTTTAATATTTACCATGATGCTTTTATTTTAGTAAAGGTCAATATCTCAATTTGTGATTTAATTTATTTTTTACTCAACAGAATGCATTCTTGAAATTCACTTCTCTACCATGTAAAGTTTAATTATTGAGTTACTGAATTTAGATATTTTGATAAAGTTAAGTGATGCAGTGACCTTTATATTAGAGACGAGCAACGTACAATGTACAGTAATATAGAACAGAAAAGTAAATGGGCTAATGCAGAGTTCATGTAAGGCTGCGTGTAACAGTTAGGCTGTCCGGTGTGTATTTGTTGTTTATTTGACAGGAGAAGATTACAAAGGAGATGAACTACATTCTGTCCAACCAGGATACAGTTCTGGCTCAGATTACCCAGCTGGAGAGTGCCATCACTCAGACGGAGGTGATTCATATGTAGGGCTGACAAAATGTTGCTCAACGTGGATGTAACACGAGCCAGCAGCTACATACCCCCAAAAACTGCCGAGGTCCCTGTTTGTTCATCTATGCCTGTCCCCTTTTGTGAAGGCTGTGAACTTATGAATAGTTTGTAACACACTATAATGTAGTTATATAAGCAAATATAAGGACATTTGAACTATTATTAATGTATATGTCAACAATTACAACTTATCCTATGCAAAATCCATTACTGGTGTATAAACAGATGATGAATAATTGATAACTCAGTGTAAAATAGCTGTAATCAAATTGATTATACACAAATGGAAGTCCTTACAAAGTAAGCTATTGCAGAACCCTTATATAAATGTTTATACACACGCACAAATAATTAACAGGTGTGTTTAAAACTGTTTATAAATGTATTTAAAACTCATGAAGCCAATTACTAGATTTCTCCTGGAGCTTTCAGCTGCAAGGAGTATTTATAAAAATTAAATACAGTATAAATACAAATAACTAATAAATATATTGAATAAATACTTAATATTAATATAAAATTATGAACACATACTGTACCTTATGCAAATGCAACTATGTTATATTGCCATTAATTATCTGTATTTTTACCAGTTATGGATGCTTTGCTTGAGGAGTTATAGCCTGGTTGCTTAATATAACTTAAAAAAAACTTAAAAATATCCTTATATCCACATTCAAATACATTGTATTGCTTTACAAATAATTGATTCATTGTTTATGTACTCCTTATGAATGCTAAATAGAAGTATTACTGTTGGTCAAAGTTACTGGTGTCAAAATACTATCCCAACAGATCACACAACAAAGAAAACACAGAGCCAAATTCAACCAGTTAAAGGTTATTAGTTGTTTGGATGCTAAATACTTTGAAATCAGTACTTACATAATACCATCAATAAATAATTTCCTGTTGATAGGTATAGCCATGCAAAACATGTCCTGTTTTATGTCACAGATGAACGGCATGTTCACATTTATTATAAATGTGTCAAGATTTGGTGCACACAGATGAAGAAATGAGAAAAAAATCAGCTAACACGCTGTTATTAATCCCGATGTTATAGAGTGCACATTCGTAATCTGTCCATTATAACATTTTTGTTTGGAATCTACCACGTGTGAAGGCACACACACTTTTAAAAATTAATTTAATCTGTTTGTGTGTACTTTAAACAATGTACTTTCGGTAAGCCATCTCATAGAGAAAGCCTTATCAATCATTCTGATTTAAAGGCTTTGTCAGTTAAAAATCAGGTAGATGTTTTCAGATGTTTGAACTTGTCCGTCTGTTATTCATTACCAGGTAAACAGCGTGTCGGCCAGAGAGCAGCTGGCTCAGAGCATCAGGGATCTGACGGCCGCGCTGGCCGAGCGCCACACTTCCCTAACCCAGGCTCTGGAGGTGGCACGGCAGAAGCGGGGCGAGGCCTTGGCTGATCAAGTGGCAGAGAGACGGGGATTGATGGAACACGCAGGGCTCATGGCGTTTACCCAGGAGCTGCTGAAGGAAACAGACCAGCCCTGCTTTGTGCAGGCTGCTCGCCAGACTCACAACAGGTTTTCCATTTGTTTATCTTCGGCATCGCTCTCTGTCTTGATTAAAACAGACCTTAGATTAGTTCTGTCTTTCTGTGTTGGTTTGCTTTCATTTCGTTTCCTTTATTATTGTATGTATATAGCAGGTTTTACTCACACCTAAAGGTTCTGCAGAAAACAAACCAGCTTGTAATAAAAAAACATTTCTCAGGTAGCTATGGTTCTTTCTGCATTCCTCTCTGTTGTTTGTAAAACCTTACAGTAATACCTACAGTATACAGTATATATTCAAGTACCTACATGGTATTTTAGAGGGATACTTAATTATCTCTTGGTAAGTGGGTCTGTGTGAATGAAAACATGCTACTATTTCCTATATTTTTTCTTGTAAGTCCATTGTCTTGTTCAAAATATAGTTTTGCCAAATCAAAAACAACTGAAACACTCTAAAATGATAATGATATTTTAAATTTTTCTTAACTTAAACAATCCCATGAAAAGACCAAACCCAAAATTGAATCAATCTTAAATTTTGCCTGTGTATCCAAACCTGATACAGCTTGTTTGTCTGTGCCATAGACCACCTCTGTTGTCCAAAACTATTAAAAACACATTATGCACTGGGTGACATGTTCCTTCATTACGATGAACGTGGGCACTGTAGTTTGTTTCGAGTCATCCCAACTTAAAGTACACCGTCCTGTTCCCTTAAAAACTCACTAGTGCACCAAATGTGTAATAATCTGCAGCTGAAAACAGTTCCCAACGAATGCACAATTGACTTCTGTTAGAGTAGCATTTGCTTAAACAATACAGTGCCCAGCTGTTTTTCGGAAAATTCCTTTGCAGTTTTTTACAAATAAAACAATATTTTTGTATCCCGTCTTTAGGAGAATTGAATGGGCTTGCGGCTTGGTGACACAGACAAAGTAGGGAAGTTGGAAAGTATTGAGAGACAGACTAATGCAATGTTGGTTTTGGTCCATGGGATTTGTTGACAGTAAGAAAAAAATGTAGAATGTTGCCAGCCTTATCCTTTAAAAATAATCATACACCACTCCCTCCTAATCAGTCTGTCTCATCCTCCCACACAGCTTGATGGAAGCATCACGTAAATGCCCTTCGTCCTTTACTCCTCTAACACTGTTTTCCCTGTGTTTTTTTTTCACTGCACCAGGCTGAGTAAAGCAATTGAAAATCTCCAGCATTTCACTCTGGCTGCAGATCCATCTTTCAGACACTTCCAGCTGGATGTCTCCAAAGAACTTAAACTCCTGACAGAGTTGAACTTCATCCAGGGTGAGAAAGGGATTGGTGAGAGGAAGGGGGAGGAAGGGAACGGGTGATAGAAGTGAAGATGGTAGTACAGCTATGACATGTTAAACCTCTAGATTTGAGCATTTTATTCATGGAAACTTCATATTCCAACAATTCATCACAGCCCCCTTGGCTCCAGTGATTGACACCCAGCGTACCCTGGCTTACGACCAGCTCTTCCTGTGCTGGCGACTGCCCCAAGACTCTGCACCCGCCTGGCACTTCTCTGTCGAGTATCGCCGTCGGGGTGTGGTACCAGGAGGAGCATCCCGAGGCGGGTTCAGAGGAGGATTGGCTGCCGCCCGCTGGGGCTGGCAGCGATTGGATGAAGTCAGTGGGAACAGCGCTGTGATTGACAGGTTGGAGATGGACAGCGTGTACGTGCTGCGGGTGAGAGGCTGCAACAAGGCAGGCTATGGGGAGTACAGTGAGGAGGTGTACCTGCACACCCCACCTGCACCAGGTGAGAGTACACGCTAAACTTTTGGTCATCCTCATTAACAAGTAAACAGAAAGACTTTCATTTTGGCACAGGGAGACTTCACCCAAACAACAGAAGTGTATAGAAAAGAGGTAGTAACCCTTTTAACAAGGTTTAGACATCTCATACATGCAATACTCGAAAAAAAAATGTGCAAAGGAGAGGAAAAATAAGAAAGAGTGGCGCGATTCTTACACAGATTTGGTTGAGTGAAATTTTGTTGATGGAATCGTGAAATCCAAAACAGTTCACATTCGATTTTCAAAACATCAGGAGCGAGCAGGGGTGACATTGTTAGATTTGGTGCCACTACTACAAAGTCAGAGAGTAGATGTATAGAAAAGTCGAATAGGTGCAGTGCCATTAGAAATATGAGGCATCACATTGGTGTATGCAGGGACCGGGTACCTCTCCTGTCACCAATATACGTCCAAATGCGTTTACAACGGACTGTCTCTTCTGATGAATCCTGATATCAAATGGTCCACCCTGAGGGTGATCTCAGGGTGCGACATAAACGACATGCAGACCTTCTGGCAAACACGCCAAGACAAGGCAAGGCCCTTTTATTTTTTATAGTATCTTTCAATGACAAGGCAATTCAAAGTGCCTTGCATAAGACATAAAAGCACTTAGACTAGATATAAATGACAAACAAGACAATATCGCAAGACATAAATTAATTTACCTAATTTAATTTAAAAAGAGTCGAATAAAGTAGAAGATAAAAAAATGAGCTAAAATAAAAAAACTGGTCTCAACTAACAGGATTGATGGTGGTTGTATTCCATTTACTGTAAGTACCAGTGCCAGTGTCTTGGTGCTGCAGTGGAAGCTGTAGATTGATGCCTTGATGTAGAGCATAGAGTTTATAATTCATCAACATTTAGGTGCTGCTTCTGTCGATCCTCAGTTCAAACCTTAATTTCTTTAGGTTGACTCGAACTGTTTCCTTCTATTCTGTACAAAACCAAGCCTATAATAGTACTATTTATCAGGCTAGTATCTCAGCGAGCTCCAATCTGCATCGAAGTTCTCACATTACTGTTTCAGTGGCTTTCGCTGTCTTTCAGTAAGCTGTTAACCAGGTAGTAACATGCCGTATACGGTACATGGGTGAGCCAATAATGAACACGATCAGTCGTCAGTGGGGGGAGCTCTAACGCAAAAAGTCACTGATTCGGTCACCAATGATTCGGTACACTCGGTTCCGGCAGAGGACTCTGTGTTAAATATTTGTTTGTTCACATATTGAACACCTCCGGCAGAGCAAACCATATATGCGTTTAATAAGATAATGCTCCCTATTGCATTGGAAGAGTGGTTTGAGGAACTTTGAGGTGAAATGATGTTAATGATCTACCAATCAAAACTGGTCATCTTAAAACCCTGGGATGCAACAATCCCGCTGTTGATTCGCTGCATCGATATGTGGCGGCTGTTGTCAAGGCTGAAGGTGGTCCATCTCTTTTGTGGTCACTGAGTGTATCTCACCAGCTCTTCTACTCACTTTAAAGGATAGTGCAGTTTTGCATTTCTCGAGCAAAAACTGGCAAACTTCATCAAGTTTTAGGTTCACAAATGTGAGATGTACTTTTCTTAGACTTAAAGGAAACTGAATATTCTTTTATTTTTGGACTGTTGGACAAAACAAGACATTCAATGTCACCTTGGGCTCTAGGGTATTTGGTAGACCAAATGATTTATAATTGGCAAATTAATCAATAATGAAAGTAACTGTTAGTTGCAGCCAAATATATATATCATATATATCACTTCATTCGGAGGTAAATTGAAAATGAGTGCAACGAAAATGTTGGGAATAATTCCTCATTTCACAGAAAATCTGTGTTTGACACAACTACAGTAAGTATGGTAAGTTAAAGTCGATATGTAAAAACCGTCACAGATGATTGCAGTGGAGAGCTTGGTTAACCTTCTTTGTTTTCTCTTTCAAATAAGTTCGGCAAACCCGGGCTATTATTTAAAACTTGTATGATTGTCTGATCGCAACTGTTTATTTCCTCAGTGGATTTCTTTTTAGCAATGTTGGTGTATTCCCAGATCTCAACAGTTAACCTTGTTATTATAATCCTATTAAAATGGCTAGAACTCTAAAAATAAGTCCTAAAAAGTAAACATGGAACTAAACTGGAAACTAACATGGAAGTAAACTGGAATTATCCTTTAACTAGTGCTAAAAAAGAGAATGTCAGAAGGTTCATCTCTCACCTGCATTAAGTGTCCAAAATGTGTCTTTTTTCCTTATATATCTTCCACCCAACTATCTTTCAACTATTTTCGGTTAATGACTTATAGGCGCTTAAATCAGTGACAAGTGTATGACAGCTACAAAAAAATCTCATTATATCCACACAGCAAGCTGTAGTTGCTGTCATCCAGGTCCCATTAATCTCTTCACACCTACAATTATTTATCAGAAACAGTTAAAGCATTAGGATGGCGACTATGGTGAAAAATTTAATAATTCATTCTTTTTCTTTTCTACCCATTCCCATCATCTTTTTTCCATTTTTTCCCACCTGTCTCCACTCTCAGCACATACTCACTCTCTTACTCGGTTTCTTTATCTTTCTCTCATGTATTATTTCCATTTCACAGCTTTGTACTTGTCACCCTCTTCTGCGCTACTTCAACGCTGCCAACCTACATGCCTCCTACAGAACGTAAGAAGTGCATTCATATCTCTTGACCACCCCTCTATACCCCATGCGGCATAATTATCTCCTCTTCTCCTTTCTCTCTTTTTGGTCATCCCATGTATCCTCTGTTCCATCTGGACACCCACTCACCCCTCTGTCTCCCACTCTACCTCCTATAATGAGATCTGTCCGAGTGCTGATGATGAGGTTTGCAATTTGTTAAGACCTGAGGCTTAACAACATGGATCGGATTCAGATCCAGGGCTTTTTAATGGTGGAGTTGAGTGACTGGTGAATTCCTTGTGTCCCTGCACTGGAGGCTGTTTTTCCTTCCTGCTGTTTTGTATGTTCCCTCTGTAAATTGTACTTCATCTTGAAAAATATGCACTCCCCACAGCTAGAGCTTCTTTGCGATACCTTCTGTATTTTACTCCCTGAGTCATCAATGTATCGATCAGTGTCCTTTTCTCTTCCAGTGCTGGTGGGAGGAGGTGCATGCCTGCTCTCTGTTCCTCTTCCCTTAGTCTCCTCTCAATTGTTTATTATTGTCCTCATTTCTCTTCTCCCTGCTGCTTTCGGACTGTAAATCTGTACCACTGTCCCTCTGCTGCCTCCCAGACTTCTCCTGTTGCTTCTAAAAACCAGTATATGTCACTTCTGAGTGCACCTGTCTCTGTGTCTTCTCTCTACCCTCATGTCTTCTTCCGTCCCTTCTCTTTCTGTTTTCTGTCCCTACCTTGTTCTCTGCTGTGTCCTCCCTCCCAGTGCTTAACTTCTACCTGGACTCCCGCTGGGGTCTCCATGCTGACCGGCTGGTGGTCAGTAAAGAGCAGCGCTGTGCTCGCAGCGTCCCCGGTCTCTCTCTGCTGCAGGCCGCTGACCACGCCCTCACTTCCTGTCACCTGACTTCTGACCTCCTGGTCGGGGATGTAGCTATTACACAGGGACGTCACTACTGGGCTTGCTCAGTGGAGCCCGGGTCTTACTTAGTGAAGGCAAGTAAATTCTAGTAGTACATTCTACATACTCAATGTACTGAATACTACATACTTTTAGTCCATACTGTTCAGTATGTTGTATCATGATCAGACTTTAACATTAAACCACAAGTGACATGCAAGCTTGGTGACATTGAGGCTTGATTTTAAATCTTCTTGATTACATTAAATATACATAACCAACAATTAAAGTCAAGGTTTCGAACAAAGCATCCCTATTATTTATTGAGTTTAACACAAAAACTCGGTTAGTCAGTTTCATCATGATTATGTAGGTGTGGTTTGATCAAATTTGTAAATCTAAATCCTGATTGGTGCGTGGCAGTATATTACATCAGCCCCTCCCACTTCAAACCAGTAAGAAGAGCACTGGGAAAAACACAAAATACAGAAATCTCTTGTCTCTCTTTTTGTGTTCAGATAGGGTCCAAATTGCTTGTAGTAAGAAGCTAATTGAAAAAATAGGCGTTTAGGGCCTTTAAAGGAACAATGTATTCCCTTTCTGATCAGCACTGTTACGATACTAAAACATTTTAGTTAAAAAAATGTACTTGAATTTAGATTTAAAGTTGAGGGTCGCATTATGATGCTGCAGTGAGAGAGTTGGGGCCTGGCTATTCCTAAACTCTAGAATGAATCCTGTCCTCAAATATGTCTATTATTTGTGGCTAGACGAGTGTGTGTTACCTGAGGGTGCCCAGTGATGCCTATGTTGCTGAGAGTTTTATGCACTGCTGTTTTTAATTGAATTAGATAATGACAAGGAAATAAGGACCAATTAAAGTTTCAGTTTCTTTTAGTTGGTGGTAGCTCTCTTTGCTTCTCCGGCTCTGTTTTAAAATGAAATTCCCATCCATAGTTTCAACTATTTAGCAAACGGGCAAATGTTGCTTTGTTAACTTGGGGAAAAGTAGATGGAGAGATCATGCCTGAGCCAAAACATACATCATTTCTAGATGTAATGAAGTAGGAAGTATGTGATGACATATGTGTTTGTGCAATCTAAGTACATTTTGTGATGTGTTACCGCATGCTGTCAACTCATTTTATGATGTCAGGAGGACTGACAGTGGGAAAACGAGCACACCACAGAGTGAGAAGCTTTGGGCTTCACAAATGTCTCCTGATTGGGTTGTTTCAATGGGAATGACAAGTTTGCAAAGAATTATGAGAGGATATTGACAGTGTCTTATGTCTGTATTATATACATATGTTTAACCTGATATATAGTACATACCTTGGTACCTATATGTGCATTCTAGGACTACACATAATGACATTTTCATTTGTATTGTGTTTAATATGACCAGAATGAAAATAATGATTACAGATCTGGGGTTTATGTTTAGTTATTTTTCATTTTACTGTACAGGAAATAATAAACTGAGAAAGGCCTAACGTCTCTTAAAAATGCTTGTATTTCTGAATTGCTTCAAATAATCGTAGATGGGAAAAGAGATGACTAGTTCAATCAGTTATGTGAAGATTTTCTAAAAGACAAATGTTTAGTTCATTACAAAAACTGTTTTTTTTTCTCTTTTGAACAGGTGGGAGTTGGACTGGAATCCAAACTGCAGGAGTGGTTTCACCTTCCACAAGACATGGCCAGTCCGCGGTGGGTAGCTGTAATATGAAATGGAAATGAATGAACACGAATAAAAGAAATAGTGGTATGTAATAGTACAGTGTTTCCCACTCAGGTCCGGTCACTACTTCTGTGGTACGTGGAAAGATTGTGGAGTAGCTTGGCTAATTTGTAAACACTGATTGTAATTTGGTGTAAAATAAACACACTTATTTATTTAACTGGAAAATAAAGAGACAAATAGTATTATAAATTGGTTTGACACTAATTTTTAGTACATTTATTGTCACAATAACCAACAAGCTACCAGCTATGAGAGGCCGACGGGACACAGCTCTCACCAACCCGATTCATTTGTAACACGTGCTGCGATTGAAAGTGCATGAAAACTAGTTAAAAATGAGCAAAAGAAGTCAAAATAGGAAGCTTAAAGTAACGGATACATTTTGAAACAACAAACTTGACCGAACCTATTGAAAAAAGGAGACTAACCCTCAGCAGCGACACTCAGGATCAGGATCGGGATCACTGCGTCTTCTATAAAAGAGCATTGTAACAATATCCAGTTTTACATACTTAATGGTAAATTAGGACTTGTTTTGTAGTGGCTGTCAATCTCACCCTTACTTTTCAAACTGTGCTCTCTCTCCAGCTACGACCCAGACAGTGGTCATGACAGTGGAGCAGAGGATGCCTTGGACTCTGCACCACCCTTCTGCTTCCTCACTATGGGGATGGGTAAAATCTACCTACCCCAGCACAACTACCACCACCACAGTAGCCATGGCAACGGCATCCGGGACCCCATCACCAACGGCAACAGCCCCTCCTCACCTACGGGCCTCACCTACCCGCTGCCGCCCCGGCTCGGTGTGTGCCTTGACTTTGAGAAGGGTCGCGTCACCTTCTATGATGCCCACTCTCTGCGACCTCTGTGGGAGGGTCATGTAGATTGCTCCGGCCCCGTGTGTCCGGCTTTCTGTTTCATTGGTGGAGGGGCGCTGCAGCTGCAGGAGCTGGTAGCTAATCGCAACGCGGATCAGACTCCGGTCAGAAGGGTAACCATCCAACCCCGTGTCTCTAATTTAAATAACAATTGATGCCTGATCTGAGGTTATATGGTCATTTGGAATGTAATTGGTAATTGTGAAGTATTTACTCAGCTAGAGCGAAAAGTTAGATATCTCAGCGATTTTGTTTTTGTATTTAATTTTCTTTATATGAGAAAATGTTTCTATAGCAACAAATATGCAATGTAATTAAGTTTCTTACATTTTTGTTATATGCAGTTTTGCAAGAAGTATTGCTTAAGTAGTGTCTGGTATAACCAGCACTTAATATGTAATTATATCTTTGATGCTTCTACTTGTAGCCAGGCTATATTGCATACATTTATAAAGCTAATGTATATACAGCACCACACAAATTGTCTTTACTGTAGAAGCTTTTACTCTGTCATTTCATGTCCTTCACGCTTAAAGCTTAACATGTCCTTTGATTTAGAAATATGATCATTATGTGAGTAAAAAAAGGCCTCGAATATTTTACTGCATCTGTAACTGGGGTTTAACCACACAGTTGAGGGCGTTTCTTTGCTGTTGGTGAAAACTTTCCAGTCATTCACCCATTACGATCCCAACCCAAAGTTATTGTTTTTCTGGGATGTAAATGTGATAAATTAGAGGTAGAGAGAAACAATGAGGCAATACTGTAATTAGAAGCTCCAATTATACCTCTGCTGCTCAGCTAATCACTAGTTTCCACAGTTCTGTTTGTGCATTGCTGCTTTGTATTTCAAATACATGAGTCTGATGTCTCTCTCTCTCTCTCTGTCTATGTGTGTGTGCGCTTGTGTGTGTTTACTTCCCTATGTGCATGGGTGTGCGTTTGGTTTGGCTGATAACAGCACTGATTCAAAGGCTGACGGTAAAATGAAGTTTTCTCGCAAAAATTACTTTTGATTTTTTCCAAACTCGCTTGATTGTAAGTTGATGAGCAGCGCTTCTTATGAAACGATTAGCAGATTAAATCCATGTAAACTTCACCTGCTGGCAGAATGTTTGCAAAAGAAAAATGTATTAAGGAAATAAACACTGAATAAATACAAATTGTTTAAATTAAGAAAACACCTTCTGTTTCCTTTTGTTGTTGTTTCTGTTTAGTTAGAATTTACTCTGCTTCATCCAGTTTTTCAACCATTTAAAATGAACTAATTCACGGAGGATGAACCATCACTGTTGTTTCACCACTAGGGCGCAGCACGACATCGCAGAACAGCAGAGGCGTCGCCAACCTCATCTTAACACATTGCTGATGATCAGATATCAGATTTGGAAAGAGTTCGAAGCTGAAAAAATAGCATAATTTCCCAGATTTCTTCATATAACTGTTACAGATTTGCTTTTACGGATCTCTTGCTTTTATGGAGTTTTCATTCAGTGTATATCACCTACTTTTTTTGTTATTGTGTTCCCAATTAACAGAACAGTTTCAGGCCTTGTTTACACTGAGTTTTGCTAGACTTAAAGGTACTCTTTTGAAAGGTACTGTGTATGATATAAAAGGTGCCATACAATGCTAGTATTAAGAAGAACAGGGAGAAGTACAATTTAGTACATATATATACATACACATATATATATATATATACACATTCACACAAACATATATATACATACACACATACACACACACACACACACACACACACACACACACACACACACACATATATATATATACACACACACACACATATATCTAGTCTGAAAGATCAGATGGTATCGAAGAGACGGAAGATGATCAGAACGGAGGGGTTGAACTACCAGAAGGCAGCATTGCAGATGTTCAGGACAGCTACAAATACCTTAGGATCCCGCAGGGAAATGGGAACCTTGAGGACGCCGCAAAGAAGTCAGCCACAGCCAAATACCTACACAGAGTAAGGCAGGTCCTGAAAAGTCCGCTGAATGGGAAGAACAAGATACAGGCCATCAACACAGAGGCCACTGATATCAAGACAATAATGCTCCTCACAATGCATGGAGGGTTTCACCCCAAGTCCAGCACCCTTAGACTGTACACTAAGCGGAACGAGGGAGGCCGAGGACTCCTCACACTGCTGAGGTGAGCATCAGAGCCACTGTCCAGGATGAAACAACCAACATCCAGGAATACATCAGGAAGATGGCCCCCAAAGATGAACTGCTAAGTGAATACCTCAGGCAGCAGAAACCTGAGGATGCAGAGGAGGAGGAGGAGGAACCATCATGGAGGGACAAGCCCCTACACGGCATGTACCACCGACAGATAGAAGATGTGGCTGATATCAAGAAATCCTACCAGTGGCTGGAAAAGGCTGGACTGAAGGACATCACAGAAGCACTAATCACGGCAGCACAAGAACAGGCACTCAGTACAAGATCAATGGAGGCGGGGATCTACCACACCAGACAGGACCTCAGGTGCAGAGTGTGCAAAGATGCTCCTGTGACAGTTCAGCACATAGTAGCAGGGTGTAAGATGCAGGCAGGAACAGCGTACATGGAATGCCATAACCAAGTGGCCTGCATAGTGTACAGGAACATCTGCACTGAGTATGGGTTGGAGGTCCCAGGTCACAATGGAAGACACCTCCTAAGGTGGTTGAGAGTGACCAAGCCAAGATCCTGTGGGACTTCCAGATCCAGACTGACAAACTGGTGATGGCTAACCAACCGGACATCTTGTTGATCGACAAACAACAGAAGAAGGCAGTAGTGATAGATGTAGCGATCCCAAGCGACAGCAACATCAAGAAGAAGGAACACGAGAAGATCGAAAAATACCAGGTGCCAGTGGTGCCAGTGGTAATCGGAGCACTGGGGGCTGTGACCCACATACTGGGAGAATGGCTCCAGCAGATTCCAGGTACAACATCTGAGGTCTCTGTCCAGAAGAGCGCAGTCCTAGGAACCGCTAAGATACTGAGCAGAACCCTCAAACTCCCAGAGGACCCGAGCTTGAGGGAGACATACCACCCGATTTTTTTTTAAAAAATATATATATATATACACACATTCTTAGTTCTGCTAAGAGCCAAGGACACCACCTATTGGCTAATTCCAATTTGAAATAGAATACAGACACGGCAGGCCCTTCAAATACCTCCAGACGTTGAAATTTTTGACCTTTCCTGATAGGAAATAATACACTTAGGGGATTTAAAATGTATCAAAAATCATGCCAGGCAATCAGATTCTTGCTCAATGAAACACCTTGGGTGAGAGTAATGAATAGTGATGACCATCTGCTTTTGATAGAGATATTAACACCTCACATGTGTAGGTACTTAGCATTCCTTATGTAAATGTAATGTAAATCGCTGGAGTTTACCTTTTATGAGCTTCAATATGAAAATCCACATATGTGTTTAATTGGACCCACATTCAAGGGGAAACTGTAGGGGGATTTGGGTTTGCCTCGACCACAGAGGGAAAATAAAAATGTAGAAAAAAAGAGAGGATCAAGAAAAAAAATAAAGCGCACAGCCTTGACACAAGCCAAGGTTCTTTTTTAACGTCCTAATACACACAGATAAAAATACTACCTCCAAAGAGAGGTTTAGCTCTGATCCCCCATGATATAGAAGAAGTGGAATGTACTGTAAAGCACTGCACAGCCCTCCACCCACCCCCTTGTGCTTGCTGCACCTCTCTTCTTTAGTCCAAATCTGTAACAGATTGAATTTAGTCTGACTGGAGGTATGCAGCCAAAACACCACATGTAGGGGTCTGCATAATCCCTCCACTGAGTATTAAGCACACAGCATGGGCATTCTTTTAAAGACCTGGCATGAATTACCAATACATAATCTCCATGATCATCATTTAGTATAGTTCAGAGGGAGAGGATTGGGGGAGGGAATCATCTGAACTTACGAAGGATCTCAGAGCTATATACAATCTGTGAGAGGCTGTGCGCGGTGCCATCTGGAGAGCACAGAGGACAGAATCTGTTGGAATACGCTAACCCAACTGTTTTAAAAGCATGAAGCTAAACTAAACGTTCAAAAGACCTGATTTGTTTGTTAAATGCACTCTGTAGCCTCAATGGCCTGAAATAGAACACAATGTTTATGGTTAACTTGCTTAATGCTATTTTGCTAGGTCAAAATAATAATCGTTGATCTCTGTGATGGAGGCATGCAGTAGGAACTAAGTAGGCAGGGGGTGAAATTTAAAAAAAAAAAAAAAGAAAAAAGACATGAATATAAACTGTGCGTGCTGTAAGATCAGTATCTGAAAGCTGCTACTGACATTTCATAGCGATGGATTTTTTTATTTGATTTAAAAAGTACATTAATTATTAATCTTCATAATAACAAACCTCTAGATTACAATCACAAGAGGTGACAAGTCTAATTTCACTGATAATCCCCTGCTTCTTATTTGCTGAGGGGATTGAATCACATTCACATCATCCATTTCTTTTACTCAGTTTGCTCTGCCTTTAAATTCAATAACGTTGCGTTGATATTATTCTTCCAGACGTGGCCACTGCTGAAACATTTATGTTCCTTTTTCTCATCCATCCATCGACCCATGAGACTGAATAGCATTAATAATATAGAACTTCCTGCTTTTATCACATTGATAATCTGAATTGAGGTAGAAGGAAAAAAATCAATCAGCTAAATGTTGGGTAAGAGGATTTGAGAGGCATAGCGAGGCCATCTTCCCTCACTATAATAAATGAGGGGTGACAGTAATGCTAGGCAGAACCCATATGGCCACATACTGTAACCTAGTGCACTGCATTTGTGAGAGGAGACACGGGGCTAATTCAGTTTAACATTTATACTCCAGTGGCTTATCCTACTCTACTGGATTTCTGTATTGCACTTTGATTTCTCCGTTTAATGATGCAGTGAGTATGATGGAATGATTGTGTAGTTTATTGCAAAAATTAAACTGCATACAGTTCACAGCTGAACAGTTAGAGTGTCCTATGACATCGAATGCGCTATTACAGGAGTACTTCTACAGCTAGGGGAATAGCTGGCCTCCCAGCACCTCTAGAGCTCACTAATTAACATGTTATATCGCTTTCTAATCCGTACAAAAACAAAGTGTAAAAACTAAAAGTTGTAGTTTTATTGGAGGTTGTGTGCAGGATTATTTCCCGGCTATTTCCCACTTTCCAGTCTTAATGTTAAGATAACTGGCTGCTGGCAGTAGCTTTATAATCACTGAACAGATATGGGAGTGGTATAATTTTCATCAGTTACCTTTTGGCAAGAAAGCAAATAAGCATATTTTCCAAAATGTCAGAATACTGCTTTAAAGCAGCCATAATTAACATTTTTGTAATAACAACGTATCAAATGGCAATGTGAAAACGATTAAGTAATTATTATTATTAATTACCACCCGAGTTTGCAGCTCCTCTCTGCTTTTTGGACTTTTATACAGAGTTATAGTTTGGTGAAGATATGTGATTGTTTTGTTCACAATTTGTTTTCACTGCTCCCAAGTGGCCAAAAAATAGTTATTGCAGGTTGAGTTACAGACTGAAACCAAGAATTTGGATATCCTGTCCTTTAGATCTGATTTCATTCTGAACCCAAAGGAACGGTTCATTGGTTTAAACCATTAAAATTCTGTCTCTTGGATCAATTGGACCAAACCATATTACATAGCTTTTAGCTCTAAGGTGTAACTTTGAGGCTGGCGTAACTTCAGATAAACTGTATGTTTTTACAATTTGCCTGTAACTTAACAACTAGGATATATAAAACCAAGGTGTGGAATAGCATTTCAGCGAAACTAATGATAGAAAATTCTTCGTACAAAATGGTGTGAGCAGGTGTGGGGCTATTATACATGTGGTTAGAAACCATGATTTTTGATTGAGCTGAATGTACTATGTGACATATCCAGTCAGTCACTCAGGATGGAGGATATTTTGAGTGGTTTTCCACCATGGTCAAACATGCTGAGTCGGACCTCAATAACCCCTTCACAGTTAAAATTCCGGGTCTCTGAAAAGTGAAAGGCAAGTCAAATCAGAATGTCAACAGGGGATCTGTAAACCACACGTTTCCTAGACGGCTCTGTCAAGACCAGCTGTGCATACATCATAGCCTGCATGATCTGTGTGTACAGTTAAAGAAAGAAATAAAAGACAAAAAAGAGTCAAGGACAGAAAGAAAGAAACAGACAGAAAAAGAGACAGATAGATGCACATGGAACATGAAGTGGGGGAGGGGGAGTTGGTATTTGATCTATGACAAGAGAAAAACAGTCTAAACGTCCCTCTGAGGTCTGACAACTCCATAGTCCTATCTGTTACCATGTCAATACCTCCCAACGACCCACGCTGGCCTCCTCGTCTGTCCCTCCACACCTTCCAGATGCTCACCCAGTGAAGGGGTGAAAGGTTGGCAGGTGTCTGGGGGAGCAGCGAGGAGCCTCTGGGTCAGATTTCTGAGACGTCAAGCAATCGCACTCTTGGGGTGGAATGAATCAGGAGGGGGCACAATATGGCTAGTGTCCAGAGCGGGAGATAGACGGGACCACAGAGCAGCAGTCTCACCTAATCAACCTCATTTACTGGCAATGACAGACAACCACGCCTGGCTGAGGTGGCCACAATCAGCTTTCAGGGTATTACCCACTGTCCACAATAAATCCATAATCCTTGAATCCTTGACCTTTTGCATTTACAACATAAAGTCAATGACAGTCACACTAGCATCAACAAATCTACAGTGCATTTGTGTGTAATTTCAATCCCAAAACTGACCTGTAATGGCGAAATAAATAAGTGGCTCAAGCTTTCAAGTGACAGTTATTGATTATATGTGACATACTGCACAAGAATTTAACTCTGCAGCTTGTTTAAATGCAAACTGGAATATAATTAGTTTGTAGAATCAATTGACAGTGTACTGCATTGATGTGTGCCCAGATGACTAAACCCACGTTGTTTCTCTGATCCTGCAGAGCAGCATGACTGAAGCCCTGAATGCTGGACCTAATCTGGTGGAACAAGAAAGGACATCGTCTATATAATGAGAGACCAAAGGCAATATCTTGAATGCAGTCAGTGATGCTTGCAATCCATCGGTTGGACTTAATGGGTTTTTGTAGGTAACTTCATGTGGCAATTTGGCATCACTACGAATAGTGATCAGATTTAATTCACCTATACAGTAGCTACTTCTCCTCCCACTTGTGTGTAACAGATCTATCAAAGGAAAACGATTAGATAAGACTACCAGACAGAACTCCCCTCTTACTCCCATTACCATCCATTATGCACACACAAGATGAGGTCAGTTTATTCCAGCCGAGGCATGTAGCCCTACATCATCCACCCCTTGCTGAGCACACTGCACTGACCCACATTAATACATTTATAATCAATACCTCCTCAGGTCCTGTGTGTGGACTCGCCTATCAGATGCTGAAGGAAATTGTGCAGTTCAATTTAAAATGGCCTAGGGGAAACTTTCATAGCCATGTGCCAATTAGTTCCACCGTCAATAATGGTAATGCTAAAGGACATTGTGTTACAGAGGATAGATAGATGGAGGAGGGAGACATCACCAAGCTTACGCTCGTTGTTCATTGTTAATGGCTGTTACACTGACAAGAAGCATTTGATCAGACACACACACATATTGTGGGCCGTGCATGTGGTCGAGGGGGTTTTGTTATGGGGCAGAATTACACAACCCATGAAGATAATAAGTAATGACGTCTTATAAAGGTCAACAAACAAAGCCCTAGTGGGACAAATACGGGCCGTGTGATGCGACTCATTAGGACAGCATTGAGAGTGGGGAGAGAGGGAGAAAGAGGGGGTGAAATGGGGCACATTCCTCTGTTGTTTCACTATGGCCGTCACAGCAGCAGCTGAAACAGGTGTGTGCCTTTACTCAGGGCAGCGAGGGCAAGACAAGTGCTATTCTCACATGGTTAAGAGTGGTCACACTTGACCACACTCTGACCTTACACCCCCTTTTGTAGCTCAAGACCTCATTAAGTAGGCCCTAAGTAGCGCAGGGGTCCCAAAATTATTATCTTGGCAATTTAATACAGACTCTCGCTGTCCCTAGATGATCTTGATTCAAGGATATTTATAAAGAGTGTGCTCATCAGTGTCAGAACTTTCAGGAACCCCGCTTTGAATTTGGGACCCCTGATGAGAAGTATCGTCAGGCTCTCCAGCCTGATGCATCTACTTTGATAGCACAAACTTCACTCGGTGTGGTCTGTCCAGGCACAAAAAGCATTTGCAAGGGGCAGGTGCCATTTAAAGTTGGAGGTACAACTGATTATTCAGCAGTGGTCTGGTTCAGACACTGACACAAACCTAACCCTTGATTGGGCGAAAGTACAACTTGTGTGGGCTATCACTAGTCAAAGCTCGCGACTTGAGACCATCAGACTTCAGTCACAAAGATCAACACTTAAAACTTGACTTAGACTTGACTTACTTCTAACTTAACCCCCTAAAGAGAGACATTCAAGTCTCAAGTTATGATGTACTAAAAGCGGCAAACGTAGCGATACATCTTGCATAGTTAATTTTGCAGGATGGGAATATTTTATTATGCACAGGCTAATATTAGGTCTATGCATTGAACTACTTGGTCTCAGCTGTGTAAAAAGACACAGCTTTGAAGGGAAAATGTTCAAATGCTGTGTCTTGTTCATAATCAGCATTCAGAGACCTGATAAACTTGCATTGGACTTTTATTTTGCTTGGACTTCTTGACTGTTTTTTTTTTCATGATATTGACATTTTATATGATTATGAGTCATTTTCTTTATATGTGTTGGCCCCTTTCCTTGTGTGATGGAATAATGTTTACTCCTCGTGTATTATCTATTTGGAGTGCCAGGTACAATCATTCTATTCTTATTATTTCTGCCTTGGTGTCGACCCTGTGAGGTTGAAACAGGTTGCCATTTTATCTCTTGACTGGAGACTTCAATTGAACCTGCCCCAAGAAACTTCAAAACAGCTCGGTGACCCGTCAGTTCTTCAGATTTTCAGAAAATCATGGAATTTCTTGTGGCTACATTTTAACTATTGTTCTGAATTATTCACTGGAATTAGTTTCTGAATAAATCTGAGTTGAACCTCATCCTTCATCAACGAAGGCTTTTTTAAATTTAGTGTGACAAGATCTAGGAGTTTCGAGAGGTCGCCTCATCACATGAACCACTCCTCGTAATTTGGTAATTGGTCTGGAATTTAACTTCCAGGCTCAGTCGATTTAAGCTGATGCTTTCCAGGCCAAAATGTCACGGCAAAACCCGAGCTTGAAAGAGTTCAGCTGGTTTTGCCAGGCTCCCCTCTCCTAGACAAGTATCAGTTCTCACTCTTCCACCAGCGATATCCCTGGAAGCTGGACATGGTGACGCACTCTTTCCTTTTCCCAAACACATCTACACACACATCTAATGACAACATAACACACAGCTATGGTCTCCAGCTCAGGAAACAGAGGGTTCCTGTTTTTGAGTCAAAGCTCTATTGTTATCTTAAACAGCATTCTGACAGTACATGTCTCTCTCTCTCTCTCTGTCCCTCTGTCTGGTTTTCTCTGCCTCTCCAGCTCTTGCTCCACACACTTGAGATATTACACAATAATTATCCAGACAAATCTCTATCCCTATATAGCTCTTTAGTGGAACACATTCTTATCTGGACCTTTCACTCTACTAATATTGACAAAGCCAGAGAGACAGAGTCATACAACTCTCCATTACCACTTTTCCTGTTTTATCTATGCCTCTTATCTTTGCTCTCTGGATGGAGTCACACAGTCACTCCAATATCTGCACCTGAGGATGAAGTATCTCCATCCCTTTTGTCTCTGCCAATCCCTCTCACACACTGACTTTACTTTTTTTTTCTCATTCCCTCTGCCTGCGATGCTATACTCACTCCCTGCTGTGGGAACGGAGGTGCTGCATGCAGGCTATTGCGCAGTTTAAGGTGTTAGGGGGATTGAAGAAAAGTCTGGATAAGCAACAGCTGGATTTAACGCACCATTAAGGTCACTGGTTGTTCAAGCTGCACCTGCAAATCTCCCAGCCCCCCTCGCTAAACCTCTCTCCCCTGTCTGCTCCCTCCTCTCCTCTTTTCTCTGTTGCCCTATCCTCTTTCGTCCACATATTCAGTCACCCCTTCTTTTTCATTCCTAGCTTTCTCTCTCTTGCCCTGTCAGCTGTGAACCATCTCCCTCTCTCTTTTCTGGGTCTTAATCAAAAATACCTGCTGCCACTGCTTCACCGACTCTCACTCTGGTTCCCTACATCCCTGTCTGCTTTCTCGTCTCAGTCTGCTTTCCTCTCTTTCTCTTTTTGTTTCTCTGTCTTGATGACTCTCTCTCATTCTCTCCGTTTCAATGCCCCTGCTGCTCGCAGGCTGTTGCGTTGTGTCTGCCAGGCCTTCTCAGCTGGAGCGCAGGTTTCCTGAGTACTGGAACGGAACAGGGGCTGGCAGGGAGATACACTGAGAAAAGCCAGCTCGACTGTTCCCACTGAGTGTCACACATGTTTACACTGCTGCTCATACCGATACAACACAGACAGGACACAGCACACACTATGATGTATGTAATGATCCCACATCGATTCAGTTCATTCTATTGATACAATGGAGTACCCTGACCTTGACAGTCTGATATGTATCTTATCACATCTTATTAAGTCTAATAAGATGCGATACGATACCTCAATCTACACTGCACAGAAAGATCCTGTAATTGTTAATTTCGAGATTTTAAAGATTTACATTTTCAGCAAATGGACACAAACCATGGCTATTTTACAGCCTGCATAAACAGAAGAAACAGGCTTTCCCCCTCTTGCAGGCACACAGATCGTCACTTACACTATTAACACTGATGTAGAAAAACATAAACACCATCGCTCTAAGAATAACTCTCCATTTTTCCCCAAAGAATTATGTTTATTTCTCTGTGGCTCTTTAATGCGTCCTTCTCCCCAGTTAAGTGAATGGTGTTTATGTCTCCCATTCCTCCTGATTTCACCCTAGAGAGGTCTGTGCCCTCTGCACCTGGACAGTTCACTGCTCTGAATGCATGGACGTGCACCATAGCACCTAAAGAGACACTGAGATCTAACACCTGTTAGGTCTCGGCGGCCCCTAATTAAATTGTTCTTGTATGATCCCTTGCTTTGGAATAACATTAGTATTTATAAATAGCTTTCAGCTAGTGCAAATGTCAAACTAATGTTTAAAATGGATTTTCTAAATTAAGATGATGAGAGAGAGAAAGAGTTAAGAGGTCTAATGTGTGTTAAAAGTCTGACTGGGGGCCTCATTAAAGACTCAGTTGAAAAAAATTGTTTTCTCTCTCTCAGCTGACAGGGTACTAGTGTTGTTAATACATCAGACAACAGCGTTGTCTCTAGTGTAGTGTTTTAATGAAAAACACAGACAGCAACAACACTGAGTTATAAGAAACCCAAGTTACAGTTATTAATCTTTCTGACCACTGTCAGAACCGTGCGGGTTTTTCATATAAAAATGAATATCAAACACACGTAAAAATGTAAAAAAATAAATAAATAAATAAATAAATAAAAAGTTATGTTCATTTGGTTTTCAACAGGTCTCAAGTCTATTAAGAATAAGGTTGAATTTTTTTAATATTAATAAAACTTTTTTGGTTGGGAATTAAGAATTTTGCGAAGAGTATGACATCTACAAAAATTAACAAGAAATTTAAACAGTAATTCAGGTTTTCGTTTCTGTAGTAATATAATGGAAACTACATTTCCCATAAGGCGTCGCGGTTTACTACGCCATTAACGTGCGCAGAGCTGAGGTGGCGTTTGAGAGGAGGTAAACACATCGGATTATTGACTCTAAAACTGATTACTGAACGAAATGCTCTATAAACGAGACTGATTTCATGGAATCCGTTACTTTTTGTACGACTGTGGTATTCCCGCTGCCTACCGGCAGTCTGTCTTCCTCTTGTGCATTAGCAACCAAGCTAACATGGTGCTACCTTGCTGTGCTAACGCTAAGCTAATTGAATGAATCGCCATTTAACGGCTCGTCTCTCTTTCAGGTTATTTCCCGGCTGCTCACCTGAAAGCCCCGCGGCTGCTCTCATCATGACTAAACTTCTGGAGTGGCTGTTTGGTGTGTCGGCGGTGGGCGCAGTCTGGGCTTTGGTCACTTTCGACCTGTTGGACCTGAGCCTGCCGCAGACGTACAGAGAGGTTGCCTGGCCAATGCCGCTGTACCTGCTGGTGTCATTCGGCTGCTACTCCCTGGCCACCGTGGGGTACAGGGTGGCCACCTTCAATGACTGTGAGGAGGCGGCGAAAGAGCTGCAGGGGCAGATAAAAGAAGCCAAAGAGGACTTGAGGAAAAAGGGCTTAAAGATGGACTAAGTAGAAACTTGCGAGAGAAGAGTGAGGACCACTGTTGCACACAACCCAGTGTCTGCGCTTGTGACGTTGGAGTCACTCAAAAAACTGTGATGGATGAGACTGAACTCTGCACTGACACCCTCTTTACTGATTCCGGCAGATTTGATATGAACATCAGTCATAATCAGTCATAGATATTGGTCAGATGTGCTTCAGGAAATGAGAAATGAATGTCCCAGTGGGTGATTTTCTGGGTTACTCATTAATGACAACGGATAAGATTGAACGTGGTTAAAAATGTTTGTCATTCTGACCATTTATAGACCTCAGTCTAAAGTAAACAAACTCAGCAACATCAGATTCTTTTCAAATCAGAGTGTAGAGGGCGGTTGACACTGATTAGCTCATTTTTAAACCAGGTAAAAGAGGCTAAACAGTGAGTGCGCACATGGGCTGTCTTGGTTGGAGACTACACACAGTTGAATATCCCTGAATTCATCTCACTGGTATGCTAAATTATCATCTGTGACCAGTTGTGCATCACTGAACAAATGAAAACCGAAAGGTCACATTGGAACAATCTGCGTAAAGAATGTCTCCACTGGGAATTCTCAGATGCTTTCAATCTTCGTCAGTTTTTCAAAATAGTACCACACAGTGTCAACCTTGTTGTGTGTATCTGGAGATTGTTGGTTGTCAGTATAGATGGACTAGGTTTTATCTGTAAAGTAGTTTACATTCCATTGTCCAATTTCAGACTTATGTTCTGCGGCTATTGCTGGGACTTAATAAAAATGCATATTTTCCTCAGGTTTTCTCCCTACAAATGTGTGTGTGTTTGTGGGTTGGGGGTTCGGAGTGGGCCAGAAGGTATGCGAGTATGTGCACGAGTGCTTGCATTTACGATGCATTCCTTCTCCATGCATAACCCACATGGCCCGAAGGCTTTATATGAACTGCTCAATGCCTCCTTCTGTGCAAGAAACAGATCTCTTTTGTCCCATTTAGGTAGTTAACGACATGAAATATATATCATACAGCATTCCCTTTGTTCCATTTAGAAAATGTAAGTTAAATATGTAGTTCTGAAGTAATCTGATGTTGGCAAGTGCAGGTCTTTTGTGTGAGCCTTAAAAGGCTGCCTATGCTCATTTTCAGTGAGTCCCTGCTGTGCATAAACAAAGCATAGCCTGGGCAAAGGCATCATTATAGGGTTTCAAAAGCTCCCATAACTTCAGAACAAATGCAAAAGAGTTGGCAGTTCTCTGTGCAAGCTCTGCCTGTTGTGCCGTTTGGCTGCAGCCCCATCATGCCTTGCAACGCCACCCCCCATGAATGTCTGCAAGCTGTTGCTAGAGCAGACTGGATGAAAGGCAACCTGTTATTTACCAGAAAATGTTCTACTCTGGCAATTACACCAAAGGCTTCCCTCTGTAGGCAGTTATGTTCTTACTCGTAGCCACATGTGAAATTGTTGATCACTTTTCTTTGTCATCATTCTCGCCAAATCTAGCTTTGGAGACATCCATCTATTCCTTTTTTTTTCTGCCGGCTATCAGAAAAAATGTATATATCAGATTAGGCCAAACATTTTATAGGCCATGTGCATGTGAACAGTGCAAGCATTTTTGTGCCTTTTTCTTTTAATCCCTTTTTAAAACATATGGTGCATAAGCTTCATCCCAGACATCTCCCTTAGCCTTTACATAATAGCAAGTGTAAGTAAGTGTAATCTGGTGCACAGACAGAGATGTGTATGAAAGCTATCCTGCCACAAATGAGCTTAAAATACTCAAGACTTTTTGTCTTTTTTAAAAGCTCAGCGCATTTCATTTATAGCAAACATGAGACAGCTAACATTACCACTGCTGTTATTCGGTGGCTGAGTGGTAGTATTCATGAGAGGATGCACCCGATAGAGTACAGTAACTTGAAAGACTGAGCAAAATCCATAATAATGGCTGAATAGTTATTTTATATCTCCACCTGCGTACCCTTGTGGCTCGGAGGTGAGAGGTTTGCTCCTCTGCCGAGAAACTTGCGGAGAGCTGGCTTTGCATTTCAATGAAGATTCAGTGTTATCAGCTTTGAGAACTGTAATTACAGTGCATCATTTTAGCAGGGCAGCAGTAACAGGCCTTGAATTACTACTGAGCATTTCAGCTGCCAGATGATGGGAAGGAATAAAGATGAATCAAGAGCTGATTATCATCTGTTGTTGGTTTGAAGTTTTGTGACTTAAACAGTCCAGGCCCTTTTCTGTTTTTTTTGGAAAAGGATTCAGCAAAGTCGGTTATGGGCAGTTCGAGTCTTCCTTTTTTTAAAATGAAATTAAAAGTACATTTTATTGTCTGCTAAGTTACTTGACTGTGCTGCAGGTGTAGTCTATGTATGGAAGACCAGTTCTACCAGGAAAAGAAAAAAGTAGATCAAAAGTTATGCATGATGAAAATAAAAAACACTCACAGTGAGTCACAATTATGAGATACGTAGTCATCTTGATTTACTAAGCCAATATAGTGAGATACTAGGGCACTTTGTCAAACACCACCAGGAATGTACGCTTGCATGTATGTTATTGGCACCTTCAGCATCTTGCCAGATGAAGTCATGTCACGTTGTGGCAAAAACTGAGTCAGGTTCAACTTTTTCACTGGATAACCTATATATTTTTTGCGCAGGCACTTTCTTTGCACTGTCAGACTTATTAAGGGGCTGTGTTTTTTCATGCCGGGCCAAAGTTGGTCTGAATGTAGCCTTCGTAAGTCAAGATTTTGGGTATTTTTTATTTTTTTTCATCATGGCTAACTGTTTATGTATTTTTTCCTTTTAATGAGCTTTCATATATAGCTTCATTATATCATTTACTGTAACAAGTCACTTTGAACTTAAAGCTGACCTAAATTTTACCTGGAATACAACAAAACCAAAGTTCAGTTCAGTTCAGTTGTTTTTCATGTTAAAGATATGATGCTATTTTGTTATCATTTATTCATCTTGTATCACTAAGTGGTAGGTTCTGTACACTTATTCATTTGTAAAGGGGATCTAATATCTCTCAGTGATGTAACATGTCTAAGTGGTAACTGCAAAATCCTCTTGCTTCAGTTTTTGTGCATGAATTCTTTTTTTGGGTTTTGGGGGGGGTGAGAGCCACTTCCAAGCATTTCATAATTGCTCTCCCTGTTTTAAGCAAGGGAGTGTTTTGACAAGTGAGGGAGGCTGAGATGATAAACGTGCACAGAATGTTCTTCCCCCCCTGCTCCAAAGTGGCAAGGTGAGAGGCATCAGCAAAATAGGAAGAGGAGCCAAAAAACAGGAGGAAACCTAATGGGGATTGAGACAGTGAGAGGAGCAGGCCACAGGGTTGTGGCCCTAGCGTGGCCCCACTGAGACCTTGAGGCACTATAAAAAAACATTTCTAGAGACACTCAGTGACACTGCTGGAAGCAAATCCATCTCGAAAGACTGAGAACCAAGACTGTAAAATGATAGGTTATCGTTTTTCTGCACAGAAAAGACTTTTTTTTTTCCCTACCCACACATTTCACAGCAAAACCTCAAACCCATCTAGAGACGAACAGAAAGAGAGATGGAGTTAGTAATCGAGGCCCAGCGTTGAAAGAGATAAAAATTTGATACATTCGATGCAGATTCAGAAAAGGTGAACAACAATGACGGGGTTGAGAGAGTGACATGCGCACCAACCAAAACAGGAGAAAGAGAGAATGTATTAAGGGTGCAGAACAAAAGAAGTGTGCACGCGAGATTGAATAAAAAAGTTTGAGTGACTAAGTGACATGGACAGGAAACCAAAGCATGAGCTGGAACAAGACAGATAACCCTGGCAGTGGCGACGTCTGAGAGTGTGTGACAGGACTTTTTCGGGAAGAGAAGACCACACCCCGACCGCTGGTGATGGCGGGGGACCAAAATGTGCCCTGATTGGCCCAGACGCTCCAACTTATCCTGTATAACTAAGGTGTTTCCTTCCCACCAACCCCGACTGACCCCTACTGTCATCTAAAGCTTTTATAGTCACTGAGGCATAAGAGGGAATAAAGGAGCTTCCAAACATGCGGCTACATTAAATTACATTAAATCAGAACATGAACTGCATTGTCACTGCATAAAAATGATGTGAACGAGGCTAAAAAGTCACTCACGGGTCAGTCTATTGTTCTTTTCGCTGCTCATAAACGGCTGCTTTGATACTTACGGGACATCGGGTTCCCATTCTAGGGGCAGTGTGGAAGCTTATAAATGCTACAAATAGCTACAATAACATTAGGTAATCTCCCAAAGGCCCTGTAAGGCAGATACTCCTGGCTCTTCTGAGTAGTAACATACGCTAGCAGGCAGACAGGGACCGGTCATCATGTGTCCTGCTGATAGTGATGCCTGACTCAATCCAGAGATGCAGAGATAGATCAGCTGCCCATGCCAAACCTACTCTGAATCGTGGATCTTTCTTGCTGCGTTTAAAGGCCTCCTCCCAGTTTTTAACGTCACACACTTTTGCCTCAGTCTGATAAATTGACAAATACCCTGTTTTTCTGCTTGTTGGGAAATGTTTGATTTAATAAAGCCCCAGTTTGTGTCTCAAAATGTATTAAAATTACGTTTTGGAGTCACAGAGGTAAGCATTGTTTTTTCTGAAAAACAACTACTAGGTGATGTTTGAACACCAAGACGGTCATTTAAAACACCTACTGCTGCTCTGATGGTATTTCCAGAATACTCAAAGACTCCCCTAACCATCTGGCTGACAAAATGTTTAATCTGCAAAAACTGTAAAATGTAAAATCAAAATGTATAAAGTTATATTTATTTATATTGACATTGCATTGTATTATTTTTTTAACATATCATACAAAATAATGCTTTTATGGTTTAAGGAGATATGGGAATTCTAGCTACCTGGATAGAAAATATAGTCACAACTTGGGAACTTTGGGGACTTTTTATCATGCTGCAGATGAAATATTTTTTCATCCAGATGGTTAGGTTTTTTAAAGATTGAATGCTGTGACTCGATGTAATAGTTATATATGAGAGGCACGAACTGAGGCTAGATTTAGTACACACTGTCGGAATGATTTGCTCAAAGCATTGTCCATCTACAACAATCATCTCGACATGCAGAGATTTTAATTCATGCTCTCTTTCTATCTATGAAATAAGGATTTCAAATCTTGTGCAAAAATTTTATATATTTTTTCTGCTCCTAATTCTGCAAAGATTTTGTTCTCATGATATTCTTGTTTTCCGTAATCTGTGTTTGCTCCAGTTATCTCCTGACTGCCCTTAACATTTACTACAGCATTAAAAGTTTCACACTTGCTGTTCAAATTTACTCAAGCTGGTATGCTGAACGAGCAAGTAAATTAAAAGAACTGTCTCCTCTTGACGAGCTGCTACTCAGTGGAACCTCTTCTTAGGGTGGGGCAGTTAAGGGGCCTGTCTGCCAGCCCTAATTTATGGCCATCCGTTTGAAAACATTGGGGAGTTGTAAGGCTGTGGCACCAGTATTTGGTGCTACAGCTGCTTTTACTGTCACGGCTGTAAAGCTCCCCTGGGAAGGGAGAGACAAGAGAGGGAGAGATGAGAACAATGCCTTGTCATACAACTTGCAGATGTATCATAGTTGGAAAAAAAGTATGTGTGTGTTTGTGAGTTTTGGGAAGGATTGTAGTAGGTCAAGGTGGAAAGCTTGCAAGAAGGGTGAGATGAAGACAGTAGAGGCATCACACCTGTGTACTCTTTATGCCAAAAGGCAACCCTAATGGTAATAATAAACATAGCCCTCCTCTTTTTTCCCCTTATCTCTGCATTGTAGCCTTTTTCAGTCTTTGGCCACCTCGGCCTTGATTCGTTTCAACTTCTGTTACATTAGCTTGTGTTACCCATTATTGTTAATGGCTCCTCTGTGGAGATCTTCCCGTTGTAAACAAACGGCGAAATGGGCTGGGCTTCCCTAAAGCTTTTTAGCACGAAAATGGTTCCAAAGAAAAAAAAGAGAAAATTTAATTTAGTTTAGGAGGATGATGGTGTTGGGAAACTGGATTATCGGTTCGTTTCTAGGGTAGATAATTGAACATTTAGCCAAAAACACCTGTATATCACAACTAAGAATCTACAGCGTTGCTTACAGCTGCGTGTGTGCAGTTGTACTGTGCTTTAAGATGAATGCTGAATCTAGCATGGCAACATACTCACAATGGCAATGCTACCATGCTGATGTTAACGGGTGTAATGTGTACCATGATCATAATCTTTAGTGTGTTTGTTAGCATGCTAACATTGCTAATTAATGCTAAACACAAAGCACTGCTGGGGCTGATGGGAATGTATTACCAAAGTATTAGATAAGTTAACATTATGACCTGATGATTGCACTAGATGAAAAGTTAAAGGATCACCAACATTATTACAATCAATCCTGAGGGACATCTATTGGCTGGATTTCATGGCAATCCATCCAATAATTATTGAGACAATTCATTGAACACCCCATTTTATGGCCCCATGCTGATGCTAGTGGAAAAGTCGGGGGATCGACAAAGTCATTACAATTCATACTTTGGGAACCACAACTGTCTGTACACAATTTCATGCCAGTCCATTCAATAGTCGATAATCCGATTCCAAACCTTTTGACACAGCAGATCAATAGGCCTAAAGACAAATTACTTCAGGACAGTCTACAGAATACAGGAAACTGCCTGGAAAACTTGCGCTGCTCACAATAATATGAAAAAGGAGGGGCATTTTAATACCATCCCTTGGTGATGGGCCTGCTAGCAACACCATGCCCAGACCCATGTCGGCCATACCATGCCTAACCATGCCAGCATGGCTCAAAGTAATCACAAGAAAGCTGTTCTGGTTTTCCAAAAATATCATTTTTTAATTCACATGAAATGTTCACATTTAGCATATTTATCAAACAGGTCTTTTATATAATCTTCTCTCTCTTTCTATATATATATATGTATATATATACACATATTATACACTTCTTTTACTTACACATGTACAAAATTAAGTAACAAGAATTCAGATTAAAAAAAAATGGTAGTCATACACTGTTGTGCTTCGTTGATCAAGTTAGTCTGTCAGGTGAAGATTTACTTGGCAGCTTGCTTTGATGCTGTGTCTTGTCTGTTGTGAACTGGTTACTTTAAAATTTTCAAAGTATCCAAAACCGTGATAATTATTGTGAAAGTCTAAATAGCTGATTACTTCACTTTGTGTGTGGAAGTATTCGCTTGTTTTCTGCGTGGTGGTTGGAAACATGAAGGAGAGCACCATGATACACAGGGGTGGATCCTGCTGTAAAAAAGATTTGATGACAGCTCTTCATGTCGGACAGTTTAACCAATACAGGGGCAAGATCCAACAAAGAGAGAAGTCCAGCCTCTCTGTAATACACACATTATCTCAGTGTTTACTTTTGGCAGAAAAACATTTTGTCTCATCACGCTTATAATCAATCGCGCCCTAGCTTGCGCACATTCTCTTACTCTCACTTCAATACACACATTTTTCCTTTCACACAGGTACTAACTCTACCAGGAGAGCGAGAAAAAGCCCCCCTCATTGCCAGTCAACAGTCAACATTTCCTTTCATAAGTACATGGTATATACAGTAAAAATTCTCAGCTGCAAATGTTATAAATTATCTTCACAGAATGTACAGGTAACACAGTTCAATGTAGTGTGTGTTTTCATGTGTTACCGAGTGTCTGATGTTAGAGTGTGTGTCTGTGTGTAACACTGATGGAGAGTGTATGTGAGTGTGTCTGTACTGTGCAGTATGAATGCTACAGTATATAAGCACATGGTCGAGTTTGCAAAGGAATGGTTGTGATGAGAACAGCCCCTGTGTTTGTCGATGCTACATTTAGAGAAAGTAATCACTTGGGACATCAATGCCACTCAATACCATAACAATAACAATACAACAAATAGTACACAATAGTCAAGGGTGGAATAGTGTACAAATTGGAGAGATGACTGATCTTTGGCTCAAAAGGTAAGAGATTACTTTTCCATTATATGTGGATTTATTCCATCTAAATTCCTATCTATATAATTCAAAACACAGTTGGTGTCTTTGCTCTTGATTGTTCTTCGGCCCCTTTAGGTTTCTCTTCCACTTCTTCATATTTCCTTCTTGGGTTATCATCCAAAGAGGTTCATATGTTTTGGAGAGTGTCCCCCAAAAATACAAATCAGCTTGGTCTTTTCCAAGAAAAAAATACTGTCAATTTTTTTGAAAATAAGATGAAGCACACATACTTCGGCCAAAATGCTCAGAGTTACTCAGCACGTGTTGTGCAAGCGAGTCCATCCATACTTTGCAAGCTTCAAAGATCACTCCCTGTGGCCAGCACTGGGCATGAAAAAGAGTCAGTGGTCTCATCCCCACGGACTGTCTTCATTGTAGTCCCTGATAAAAACGTCTGCCAACAGCAGTCCTTTCTGGTGCTCTCAGTGTAACAATAGCAGTAATGAAAATGGGACTAACAATGAGAGGATTGAGAGGGATGTGGCTGCCACTGCAGAGTTTGTCCGTACACTTTTCTGGACGTCTGGCAGGATTACCACCGGGTCATCGGCTATAGGATGGGAGATAAAGAAGACACATTACTACCACATATTTACACCACAATGTAATCCTGAAGGTACTTTGATTGTTTTAAAGTTAGGGATAAATAGAAAGGATGCAATGTTGGTCAAAATACCTGCAGGCAGTCTGTTGGACGGGTTGTGGACTCCACCCCCAGCTCCAACTCCAGTCCCACCTGTGCCTCCTTTAGCCACTCTGGCCTCTTGAGAGCCTGCAAGAAAAGAAAAATGCCATCTGTTACTCTGCCTGGGTCTTGCAATAGCCTAACGTGACTATTAGAGGTGAGCCAGGAGGGTGGTTAACTTACCATCAGCAGCTACGACATCCACCCTGAGCCTGAGACACTCTTTTCCATGGTGGTGCAAAGGTTTGGCTGCAGGGAAGGGGGAACAAACAACACAGGCGTTAACATCCTAACTAATACACTTAGCCTCCTCTGGCCACTTAATCCACCTTCATGTATGCATGTGCACGTACACACACACACACACACACACACACACACACACACACACACACACACACACACACACACACACACACACACACACACACACACACACACACACACACACACTTGGCAACAGACAAATGCAGGGACAAAGCTTTAGGAAGCCATCTGTGACCAGGCAAAGAGTGTCCTGTCCTGCTGTTTAGCTAATTACAGCCATGGTCAGGGTGACAACATTGTTTGCTGTACTAAATTTTGTAGAGACATTTATGATTCCCAGATTATGAATCGTAATGCCTTTGGTGATCAACTGATCCCCCCTTTTTCCTCTAGTGCCACGGGTTGACATTTGTGCTTTTGAGTGAAATTCCTCAATAACCCTTGGATGGATTGCCATGAAATTTGATACAGATATTCCTGCCACCCCCCAGGATGACTCCTAATAATTTTGGCGATCAGTTAACTTATCATCCAGTCATCATTAGGACATGCTAAATGCGAAACTAAGATGTTGAGCATGGGAAACGTGCCATTCTGACATGTTAGCATGCTGACATTATCATTTTGCTCAGAGTTGCTAGTGTAGCTGTAGACATTTTGTGCAAATATTGGAAAACATGACCACTTGGCAAACAAAGTGACAAATCTGAGAAGAAGCTATAGTGACACTTACAGATATAATAGTAGCTTTCTCCTTGGCGGAACTCCTTTCCCAGAGTAAATGGAGTAAAACGCTGGAACTTTTCAGAGAACTTCTCAGGGGCATGAGGGGCAAAGGGATGGCCACACTCCCAACGCATCTGGTCGTATGACTGGGGCTTGCAGGATTCGTAGTCCTCGCGCTCCACCATGTAGAGCACGTATCGTTCGGCATCCAGCAGCGGCACCTCACCCTCGGGGTAATGGGGGCAGACGATGTCAAGGTAGTCATTGAGCTTCACCTCCACAGCATAGTCGTCCCATAGAAACCTGCGAGGAGGGGGCAGAGGAGAGCAGTTACACAAGTGGCAGGAGACTGATAACCGTGGTTGTAGCATCGGCGCGGTAATAAATACGAGCCTCAAAACCTGTGATTATATATTGATCGGCTACACGCCAGTGTACAACAGGGAAATCAGAGGAAAGACTTAGAGGTCTGGGCTTGAGAGATAGAGAGCAGGAAAAAGAGAGAGTGTGTGTGAATATATACGTGTGTGTTGGAGTGGAATCAAGAGAGAAAACACAATAAGGAGAAGAGTGATCTGCAGAGAACATGCGCATAAATATGGATGTGTAGCTCCTGCTTCTTGCTGCTATGTTGAGAGTTAGCACTGAGTGCACATTGATCCCATGTCTCACAGGAGTTGAATGATGTTTACAGAGAAACATTAGCAGTCAGTTAGCCCATCAAGAAAGGAGATGAGTATCGACATCTGCTGGGCTACAAACACACACACACACACACACACACACACACACACACACACACACACACACACACACACACACACACACACACACACACACACACACACAGAGCGACAGAATGCACAATGACAAATTCGCCACAGTGGAAGCAGAAACACAGGAGTTTACTTGAGATGGGGACAAGGTTAAAAATAAAGGTCACATATGTTTTAACCCATTCATTAGGCTCAGAGAGACAGGCAGATGACAACAACTTGAGTCTGCTGATGGCCTGGAACTGACTCTCACAACGCTCCCTCTCATTACAAATACAGAGGTAGACAGTCAGACTGTCTACCTCCCGTCCATTACTCCCTGCATCCCTCCCTTCATTCCTCAACCCTCTCCACCCTCTTTACGATGGTCTTTAAGTAAACCAAACCTCCTCCCTCTCCTCATAGACCTGGGTCAAAGAGCACTCACCAAAAACCTTTCGGCGTTTTAGCATTTTTCACATGTCAACACACAAAAGTTCAGTGGCAATGTTTAATAACAATTTAGCAAACTCTAAGTAAGGTTCAATTGGCCTTGTCCCAACTGTCCATAAATCCCCCCCCCCTTCCAAATTTTCTTTCAGAGACATTATGAGTTTATCTCCAGGGAATCGTCACTATAGGTATTTCAGCTCTGTCCCCTCCCCCTGACTGTGTGACTGCTCCATGAGCGGCTCACAGCTAATGCTCTCTTCTCAGCCAAAGCCATCTATCACAGGCCTGGAGCCGTAGTTGGTCACTAGCAACACACACACAAATCACACACTTCCCAGTAATTCCCATCTATCAACAACCCGAAGCAGTAGCTACCTACTATTTGCACCCACCGAACCCACATACACAGGCGCACACAGGCACACACCCAAACACATCTCCTCCCCTGGTACTGAGCTCCCAAGCAATGCCTATCAGTTTACTGTCTCCTACTGTTCTGGATCACCAGCGGTTCCCTGAGAATGGACGAAATTTGACAGCCTTAAATATTTTCACAACACACAAGAAGAATGTGTGTCTAATATAGGGTTTTGTTGCTTTTGCAATGAATACATGCACGGTCCAGCAGGATTTCAGCAGCTCAAAAAAGAGGCAGCCAGTCGGTGTGAGTTTAGTTACTGGCTGCTATTTCATCAGATCTACAGATCTCAAGGAGTTATTAGTTCTGAAAAAAAAAGCCTGTGGGGGTGCTAAACTGACACCTTTAGCAAGAAAAAAAACCTCACCGCTGAAAGCATTTCCTTTCCTCAAGTAGATTTTTCTTTGAGAATGCTGGTGTTTTCTCATGAAACTCCCTGAATGTAACAAGTAGCATTTGCGGAGCTTGAGTTTGTGTGACAAGGTCCATATGTGTGACTAACGATCAAAGTCCACAGACACAGGCCCCCGTCGCTCATTAGCTGGTGTTGTTGTTTGTTGCCAGGGATCTCCCTTGAACCCCCTGGAAAAAAAAAAAAAAAAACAGATGCTAAGGCTCCGAACCCGGGGCCCTGACTCCTGCCCCCCCACCCCCTCTGGCTCCCTCCCCCCATCCCTTCACCCCTCTCCGCCTGACTGCATTCCCTCAATACTGATGACCAGATTAGCCGGCATCACCATTACAACAGCAACACGGGCCGGTCGGAAAACAAGCACCCTTTTAGTATACTGATGAAACTTCCACCTAACTGTGCTGATAATGGTGCGCCAACTTTTGGGGGGTAGAGAGCAATAATTATCATTTTGCCATGGCCCAGACAGCTTAGTGCTTATCTGCAGTTTGCCTGCCACGCTCTGTTTACCAGATTGGCGCTAAAGTGTTTTTTCCCCCTGCCACTTTCAATTCCAGTTAAATCAATAACACTATTGAACAAACACTGTTGTCTGTTTTTTTTGCCTGACAGAGTTATCATCCCCCTGCAAACACTGAAAACACACACAAACAAACTCCCTACACCCAATCCCTCCCTCACCCTGAGCCCTGATTACAAACTGGTTGTGGTATGGTCCCAATGTGTTCGTCAAAAGGGGGTCGAAGGGGGGTACAATTAAAACACAAAAAAGGTATTAAAATTGCCCCGGAGGGGGGTAATTATGCCCTCCTGCTCCTCACTTCCCAGCCCCTTTAGGCTGAGAATTTGGGTGGAGACAGAGGGCATGAATAGGCATGGGTGGGTGGGGGGTCAAAGGGCTTGAGTTGGGAACGGCTTTTGAAGTTTCTCTCAGTAAGTGTTTCTGTGTGAGTGCTACAGTTGCTCTATCAATGCCACTGGTTCATACAGTGTCTGGGTTCACAGTGTGCCTGCACTGATGAAATACTTCACTTAGCAGAGAGGACAGTGGCTGAATACGCACCCGGGGAGGCTGGCGAGCTCCTTTTACTAATGGCAAATAGTTTTAATTATCCTCCTGCTTTTTGTTCCCCTCTAACACCTCAGCATTGAAACGGTTCACATCATCAGCTTAATTAACTGATTGGAGTATCTCACTTGAAAGAGGGCCTTGGCCTCTGTGTGAAAAGGTTTAGCTAACAAAGTCCAATCATGCCTTCTCTCTGTCTCCCCCAGTGTGTGTCCCTTGTCATTTCCCCCTAGCAGACTGTTTCCCTCTCTGTGTCAACAGGCTGTCTTGATTTATTCCAATTGTTTATCCTGGCATACCCTCTTTTAATGACAGTGATGCTTGGAGCTTCAGCAAAAGTAACAGCATGGAGGAGCTGTTGTATTCTCTGTTTAAGGATGATTTGTGGAGCTATGGCAGATATGCAGTGAGGATTGAGTGCATGTTTGTCTGCCTCAGCTTGAGATATTTAAATGTGTAATTGTTTGTGTCGGAGTGTGTGTGTGTGTGTGTGTGTTGTGTCTGAAGGGCTCTGAGGAATCTGGGAGTGCGTTTCAGTTTTGATAAGGAAGATAATGAATGCCAATAATGAATGGCGATGATAGCGGTGAGGGAATGTCAAGTGGTCAAATGTGCGTGTGTGTGTGTGTGTGAGCGCATAATACGTTGAAAAATAGACTACACACTGTTCCCAGCCACTCTTCTCCCACTCCTAAGAAGGAATTCCTGATTTATTGGAGCCTCCTCAGGAGCAAGAGTCTAATCTCTCTTCTTTAATCTCTCTGGCCAGCGTTTTGCTTTCTTCTCTACTTCTACCCCCTCCTTTCATCCATCCATCACCCTCTCATCTCTGCACTCTATCGCCCTGTGGAATGCCAGACCTCAGAGGCAAAGAGGCCACGATGTGGATCAAAGGTCGGACAATCGCCAAGTCAGCACCGGAGAATTTTATACACCGACAGTCAGCAAGAAGTGGCCTTGTGCATTTTAAATTAGAGGAATGCTTTGACGGGAATCACTCGCTATAAATATCGATTCACATATTTGACCACTGCATCACCCCCCAAAAAAAGCCAAAAAAACAAACAGGAGCTCTGTTCTACTACACCTGTGCCATTTCTCAGAGGCCCACACAGTTACCCTAAGAACATAAACATGATTATTTTTTCTCTTGGGTTTTACACACGCCACTAATGTGACCCAAAAGGTGGCCGGCCTACGTCACAGATGAGTGAACTGGAATGTGGGGACCACCTAATCGTCTCGTCCAAGCCTGGATTATTGGGTTGAGTAGAGGCTGAGCTCGGGTCCATTCATCAGCACCAGACCCTGCTTAATACAGGGGCTTAGAGTGGACAGCGAGGCCCAGAGCAGGGGCCGAGGCCCTGGGTACAGAGTAAGGGGTGAGATAGGCAGGGTGGAGCTTTTTTTTCTCTCTCTATTGTTCTCACATAGAGAAGGGGTATTACTCCTCTACACTGGAGTTTGGGAGTTGAAAAAGAGACACACTGACTATGAATGTGTGTGCGTAAGTGTGTCCATGGTTGCAGAGGGGAAAGTGAGAGGTGTTAACAGAATAATGAAAGACATAGGACACAAGGGAGCTGTTTCTTTCAAGTTATATCTGTGAAAGTTACGTGACTCCACGAAGGAGGTGGCAGGCACATCAGAGCACATCTGAGGTGCATTGTGAGCTTAGTTAAACAGGACTGTGTAATGTTATTGCTCCAACTCTTTTTGTTTCATCTATCTATCTATTCATCCATCAATGTCAGCCGTCCCGTCCCACTCTCTGTCCGTCTTTCATCACTCAATAAGCAAACCAGATCCTCGTGTCAACTCTGTCCCTCCCCCACCCCAGACTTGCTGAACCAATCACAACCTGTCCTGGCGGCATTCCAAATATGCAACTTTCTGACCCACCGTTTGCAGAGCCAAGCACAATCAGTGCGTTGTGGGGTTGTCATAGAAACAAATATGGTCCAACTCTTTCAGCTCCTCCCTTTTTACATAATATTCCAGCCTTCATTCTTTGCACTGTGTGACTTTTTGTCATCCATCTCAATCAGCTTTCATCCCATTTGCCATTCAACCTTTGTCTGTCCGGATCATTGGTCATTCTGCCAGTGTTCCTGGCTGAACTCACTGAGCTCCTTTTGCCAACCAGCAAAATGATGAAGCTTTTAGTCCAACGGAGAAATAGTTGGCTGATTCCACTGCACTAAGGAGACTTAGATGAATACATATGCTCTTTTCAACTGTCTCACACTGTCCCCTGAGCCATTTGTATCTTATAAGGGCCGGAGCAAAAAGGTCACCACTGACATCATATTTCAGGAGGCAAATATCTGTGCAAGAAAATCAATTTTGCTGGATTTTGGTTTCATGCTCTGCGTTTTTTTTTCTGCAAACATAGTCTGAACTTGTAGCCTAAAGAATTCCATGCGGAATTTACTATATGTGAGTACAGGCCACAGTTACTAAATTGATTTCTGAATGTAGTAGTAGCAGCTCTTGCTCGCAGATATCTAGTAGTAAAAATGGTAATAATACAACCGACCTCCAGGGGGTAGCAGTATTTGCTGTTGGGACATGTTTCCACACTAAATCCAGGCTTTCAACAAACAGGACAAAAAAATAAAAAATAAGTTACACAATGACCCTTATTTAAACAACAAAACAAACACAATGGTTCATTTTCAGAGATAATATCTGACTCTTACAAGCTAATTCTTCCTCATCCAAACACATGTACACTGTTGGTGCACTGAATGTCACCAAGACTTGATAAACAAGTCTGGAGGATACACACAAACACTCTGTGTCTCCGCCTCACACACACACCGCGAGAGAGAAAGTGCAAGCTCCACTCATAATTGCACCATAATCATATATCTCTGTACTAATGGAGCTTTTCTTCCTCTATGATTTTTGTGTGGCATTGAAGCAGTGCATCGAGGAGGAGGATCAGGGTGGGAAGGAGCAGGGGAAGTCTGCTGCTTAGATAAGGAAGAGGCATGAGGATGGGCAGGGGACAGAGAAACAGAGGGGTTGACTGGGGTGACGCTGATCAGAGGACAATCCCAAATACAGACAGACAGAGATCTGACAGCATGGCAGGCGGATCCCAAATCATCCTCAGGGCTTGACAGTTGAGCGCATCCCTCATAAAAACAACTAATAACTATCAATCACTTCCAATCTACTTATTCTCAAAGTTCAAATGTATTCAGTTCTCAAATGAGCCTGGGAAATTCAATCAACTCCTGAGTCCAGACTTTTATGGTCTTGCGTGTGTTGGTGTGTGAGAACTGTATTGTTTATTGTGCAGACAGGATACGCAGTTTTCCCGGGAAAAGACGTAGCCAGGAAGTGCAGCACTTCACAGTGAAACACAAAGCAGGCAGCGTGCAGACTTGGGTAACACCAACAGCACGCCTTTGGGAAATTAAAATCTTTGGCATGTTTCACTATCTAATGTAGTCAATAAAACAAGCCCTCCTGCCTCTGACACTCTAACAACAAGCAGGGATATTGAACGGGAAGAAAATCAGGTCTTGGAAAGAGAAAAACACCTCTTCTCAATATGGTCACCTAGGTAAAGTCGTCGTACAGACGTAAGAAAAGATAGGAAAAGTCAGCACACTTCAATGATCATTGAGCCTATAAAAGGCGATTACCATCCACTTGACAATCTCTCTCTCTTCCCCCGATTTAATTCACCAGACAGATTACAAGGCCAGATTAAGGGTGGCGGGAGGGGAGAAGGACAGATGATGCGAGAGAAAGATGGGAAATAGACTTAGGAATTTACTGAAGAGGATGTTGACCAAATGGGGGGAAGGGACTGCGGTGGGTTTAGAGTGAAGACTGGATTAGGAAGTGGGAAACCTGGATGTTTTTTGAGGAGAGTAGCTTCGGTTCAGATTACTTGGAAATCACAGAAATCCCTTATCTATTAAACCCACCTAATCACAACCGCTGATGTGACTACCCAATCTTATCTTCCATCTCTCAAACACGCATGCGTGCACATACACAGAAGACAAACAGACACTTCAACCTACTCCTACACGTCGGTTTTTTTCTTATTTTAATTCCTCTCCTTTCAATGTCTGAGTTCTCAGACTGGCTCAGCCACTTCCACTGCTTCTGCAAGACACTCAAGAGGGGAGAAACATACATGGACAGACAAGTGAAAAGACCAGGAAGAAGGGAAAAAATAATCAGGTTTGCTGGGAAGACTAGAGTGGCTTTTCATAGGGAGGCAGAAGAAGGAAGCTTTAAGGGAGAGAGCTGAGGAGGAAAAAAAAGCGTGAAGGAAAGGGCAAAGTGCCTTGTGACGGATTGCCATGGGTGCCAAGAACGATAAAAAAATTCCACACCTCTTAGCATGCTTCCCTCCTTCCCCCGTCTCTGAGAGCCATAGTTTGAGGTGAGGAAATAATAGACTGAAAAGGGACAGCTTGTAAAGTTGAGATAAAAGCTGGTGAAGGAGCGAAGGGGACCGAAAAGACAGGAGGGGGAAGAATGAGAGTTTCCCAGAGGCAGCGCCACGGCTGTGTGAAGAGGGGCTGGCCTGAGTGGCAGACAGTATTCAAGGACCACCGCTGTGACGGAATGACTGACAGATTGATAGAGGCCGTGCCACTTCATCACATAGTGAACTCTGACCCCCAATCAGTCACACCAGTTACTATTCTCTTTCTGTGGCTCACTGTGAAGACCCTTCCCCAATTTGTATGGGAAGCATCACAAAACACCCATAATGACTGGATAAATACCAAGAAAATCCTTCATGTGGGTGAAACATACCTTAAATAACTCTCCCATTTGAGCCAACACAGCACAAAAAGCATATTCAATAACTTAAACCACTGAGCCAACAATGGTAAACTACAAAAATCTGGAAGTGTACTTTACAGTTTTACAAAAATCAAAGAGCTCATTAGAAAGGCACAGCAAAACAAAGATTTCAGAGTTAGAACAGATTAACTCGAAAATGTGTAACAGAAAAGGTGATGATGATGATGTTAAAATAAACAGTGGCTCAAACAGATGTGTCTGTGAAAGAGCCATGAAATAGTTAACGGATTCACAGAACTGGAGACCACAGAACCAGGTTGAAAAGGGAACCTGGCCAAGAAGAGGGGGAGGAAGGTGCCTGAGAGAGGGAGAGACAGGTACAAAGCAGAGGAGGAGGAGGACGGGGAGGAGGAGGGGGGTCTACTCATGCTCTGTCAGCAGGGAAAAAGTGAGAAGGGGAGAAAGAAGCAGTGGAGGGGCATATTATTGCCTCACATTGGAGTCGTAGAGTCCATAGGGCTCCTGTGATGATGTTAACAACAATCACAACTTTATGGCACATGTGTGGAAGTGTGTGTTGTTGACTTGGTTAATGTGTACGAGGGCGTGTGAGTCACTCGAATCTGGTGATGATGTACGTGTGAGTGAGCTTCAGCACAGACACTCCCTTGACAAAAGACACGTACACACACTGGCATGCCGGGACCCTAGCTGACTGGACGCACCGGTGAGTGTCTTTCTGGGAATCAACCTGTGCTGATGATTAAGCCTTTGTGTCTGCTAATCAGACACGAAGGTTACAAACACACTCACAACTAAAAGGTCAGAAAGTGCTGAAAAACACACTCTCAGAAATACATTTCACGCTGCAACAAAGCAGTCATTAAAGTGCAGGCACATACGACCTTGGAAGTGAGCAGGCCCCAAGGCGTGCTCACCCAACAGTGGTGAGCAGGGGCAACTGTGCATGGATATGTATGAGTGTGTGTGTTGCCAAAGCCCCCGACAAACACACTGAGAAAAAGGAAATGAGACTGTACCGAATGGACCACAGTGATCAATCAGAGATCAATTTGATTAACGACAGCTTTCTGGGGAATGGAATGGAACAACAAACCGAGGCCAAAAACGGGCAAGACACCTCTCATGAGGGAAAAGATAGTTGTCAACACACTGTATCAAGTATCAGGTCAAAGGGGAGGGCAGACTGCTGGGAATGATGAAAAGTAGCAAATGAAAACATCTCAGAAACTCTGTGCTTTTTCTGCGAATACAGGATTAAGAGTAGCCAAAGGGAGAGATTTAGCACAGTCATCCGGAAAAAAATAGCAAGTGCAAAAGGACGGATTACCAGTGTATATATACAGGAATGATTATTGTCATTCCGTTGCGGGGACACAACAAAACGCCTTTCCATCTGGGACTTTGACTTCATTCTGATTTTCAGTGAAAGGCTTTGCTGCTGTAATTATGGCCTTGCTGAGAACAGTAAATGCTGTAGTTTTAACCACAGGGGAGATTGGAAGGGAAACTGTGTTTCAATCTATTATTGCGAGAGAATATTCGGGTATCTGGGTGTTTCAAACCAGACGAGACGCGTTTGCAGGGAGAGTGTGAGTAGGACAGCGATTGCTTTAGATGGCGTCAGTTGGTGTGATTGAGCATCCTGGTTTGTGATTGAATGATTGCCTGCCAAGAGTCTGTTTGTGCTTGCCCGTACGTGTGTGTTTATGTGTGAGTGCACGTTGAAGTCCATTCGTGGTGTGTAAACCGAACCCTTTTCGTACCCCGAGCCATTTCACCCCAGCCATCATCAACCATAATTCTAATTGACCCCCACTTATGCTGAATGGCCCCTAACCCCAACAATTTGAGCTCCAATTTCTCCTCCCTGAGCAATCTATCTCTCTCCCACAGCCTGACCTGCAGGGCAGGTCTCAAGTTACCCCCTCTGTCTCTGTCATACACCATTATTACTCGTCTTACCACTTGAAATATGAACACCCCTATGTCTCCCTGACAGCCACGTAAACCCCAAGTGATATCCCTTGATTTAGGAGATACAGCAACCTCCGACTCCACACAGAGGTCAGGGCTCTCTGTCAGATGGGGAGGATATTGCAACAGATATTTCAACACGTTGGGCTGTGATTCGGGCCTGTAAAATCAACACAGAAAATATAACCCTTGCCAGGGAAAAATTCCTCCCCTATAGAATTTCATTTCACGAATGAAGACAAAACAGCACCAAAATAACGGAAAAGAACACAAATTCACGGACTTCTAACAAATTAATTAACTCAGTTAAAAAAAAAGGAGGAAAAAAAAACATATTACACGTGCACATAAAGTTTCCAAAGAAGGACAAGTTGTATTATTCATAGATCATGCCCCCTTTAAATGAAAAACTGTGTTCCACTGGGGAAAAAAATCACCGTAAGTTCCTGCGTTTCTCTGTCCATGAAACCCCTGCATTCACCCATATAAAGAAGCTTTCTTCCCTCCAAAGAATGGGCTGTTTCACTAGCTCGCTGTCAGTTCAGAAAAATAAATAGATGACATAACCTGATGTAACTAATCCCGCAGCACAGGTACACCGATTGCGAAACGGATTAAAATTTGAACAGGCTAGACAAAGTAATGCAGGTAAACGGCACCGTAATAACAGGTTCGAGCGCAACAAGGGGAGGGGGATGGGGATGGGGAGGGGGAGGGAGAGAGACTCCCAACTATCTTGCATTATCATCACAACAGCAGCCAGTTGCTTCCATCGCAAATTCGACACAACAAGCTCGCTGAATATGCAGGACTCGCAACTACTCAAGTGCATCTGAATATGTACCGTGATGATCACATCTGCACTGAGAATGTGGTTAAAAGTTCATTTATATGTAAGATGCCAAACGATCTTGGTTTTGCATTGATAAAATAGAGAACTGTGTGCAATTGTGGGTTCAGGAGCATTGAATTGCGACCGGAAAACACAAATTAAAAGAGATATTTACTTTGGGTTCGTGCTGTTCCAGTAGACGCTGTGCCGCTCCGCTGTGGCAAACCAGGCGCAGACGCTCGCAACGAAGCCCACAATCCAAACCAAATCCATGGTGGAGAGGAGTGGAGGCGTGCAGAGAGTAAACACAACTCAGGTAGCTTGAGCAAGAAAAAACAAACAAACCAAAAAAAAACAACAACAACAAAAAGTTTGCCGAAAAGAGATCGTTCGCGCCCCTGGACAGTCCACGCTCAAATACACGCCTTTGCGCAGTGGATCTGAAAGGGAGCAAAAAGCAAGTAGATTCGTAGAGGAATGAAAACTGCAGAGAGTTCAGGTTGACTCGACAAATCCGTAGTGAATGAACGCCGGGGCCGAGTGGAGGCTGGTTTTCTGAAACGCCCACAGCCGCGAGCCCCGCCCACTGTACCAGAGGCGACCAATCAGGGGGCTGTCCGAGAGACGCGAGCTCCGCAGGTTTCTCCGCATGTAACGTATGTTTATATGTCGTCCACATCATTACATCTCCAGCACCTACAGAGTGTCTAGGTGAGCCTAGACCACATTTTAAAAATATTAACTTTGATTTCTATTTCAGAAGTTTGCAATATCATGTCCATAGGCACTTGTTGAATTTATGTATACATATTATACTATAAATAATTTGCTATCGGATTAAAAAACTCTAGAAAGGGAATCAGGTGATAATATGAGAATAGTTACAACCACAAAGATGTCATTGCCTTTATTATTTTTGTTGGTTGGTTATAAACAAGCGCGGAAAAACCGGAAATCGCTCATCATTTATTCATGTATTCAATTTTTAATGTTATTTGCTTGCATGTAAACGAAACTCCCACGGGGGAGACAAAAACACGAACACCTAACGATATACAGCAATCCCATGCAATAACACCACCAAATACAGCCTAAAAATACCTATAGAGTTAATTAAACAGTTCACTGATACATTGTAAATGAGACCCGAACATCACAAGCTGCAAAACAGTATTTTATTGTATTTGATTCTTATTACAAGGCTCGTTACATTATGCTGCAGAGTTGTTCCAGGTTTTTTGTCCATCCTCGAGTGTGTTCAAACTGTAGAGTTTTTTCCCCACAGTCCTTATCTATCATTTGAGTGCACCACCCTTGCCTGAGTACTGGTTGGGCAACATCTGGTGTGTTTGCACAGTGGTTTCTTGCACTGAAGTTGGTATTTTTAACTTAAAGGTTTTCTGACTCTTTTGTGTGAGCACAGACATTAGCGGCCACTATTACAACATGCGAATATTACATTTATTCTAAGGGCATTCATCTGTAATATTAACGTGGAAATTTTCAAAGTTAACGTTGAGTATTTGAAATCGCATATATTTAATGTAAAGAAGACCTAGATGGTCAAATACAAAGAGTGTACCTTCAACTGGAGGCAGATAACCTCCATGCTGTCAGATGAACTGCAAATCCTGATTCCTCATTTTCTGTTCCATTAACATGGATAATCTAGACTGTGAGCCGCTTGTTCAGCCTAGTGAGCCATATTGCCAGAGAGGGTTTTCAAGCCTGCTTCTGCTTGACATGGCACTTCATTTGCTATACCTGCTTAGCAGCGTAGCAGCTTTTGAAAGGTATCGCAGGAGACAACAAAAACGAAAAGTAAGTAAGAAGAAGGGAAACCATTCCGGATAATGAACTTAAACAGCCAATTGCACAGAGTTGGGGGGTTTGGCTCCATTTCAGGGCATGGGTAGGATTCAGGGATGGGATCAGATAAACTCTGACAGGGATTTGGTCCATATTTAAGAGAGCAGTAAAGGAATGCAGACACTGCATGATACACTCCCAATGTAACAACAATGTAACATTAACATTACCGAAAGGCGTCCTATTCCACAGTAAAATGAGAGTGAAATAAAGCAAGCATTCTTACAGTATATAGGGCTCTATGGAGCTCTGAGATGAACCTTTTGAGATTTTTTGTTTCTGCTTAAATAGGCCTCATGTAGATTGGATGCGAAAATACATGAAATTTTAGAAGGTTAAGGCTGCCACAGTAGTCCTGATAATTTCACAAGATAACGAAACTGTCAGGTAGACTGTTGATTGCACATCAACAGTTTATCTAACAGTTTAATTATCACAGTGCTGTTACTCCCACTCATCTGGTGCTCCAAGCAGATTACAGCAACTACTGATATCTATTTGCATCCGCTGTTAACCCCTTTCTGACTCTGTGCTCTCTTGTCCTTACCTTTGAATAATCACCTATATGAGACACCCACATTACCATTTCACCAAGCCGTTTATATAAACTCTTTATTTTGGTTGTTTTCCTTCTGCAGCAAAAGATCCCGACTCAAGAGGAGTCGTCTGTATATTACTGACGATGTATTCCACATTCAGTGGTTCTGAGTATTCACAGTTTATGCAATCTGCATTTTAAAAATTCTCTCTAAACTGACAAACCATTTCAGCTCTAAGAGTGCAAATACAGAAAGGCACATATACCTAGTAATTGTGTTCTGTTCAGTGTCAAGCAGGTCATTCCAAATAATGTGCTTTGTATTCATGAAGAGTGCTCATCCTGGTGGATCAATTTTTTAGAGTCCAATTGTTTTTTCTGGCTCGGTGGGAAGATAAGAGGGTGAGAGGGACTGCCAACATAATTGTCATTTGCATTGCAATCCAAAATTGTTGTGGAAAAGCTTTCACCACGCCACAGACATCTATGTCAAAGCTCTATCAGGAACCAAATGAGCAGACCTTTAATTTCATACCAACCTGCACTACTGAATGAGTACCTAGAAAGATGAAGTGGAACAAAACAGCAGCTCAGCTCTGATACATGTACTTTTTTACAGGAGAAAGACAGAGAGTCGCACACACACACACACACGTGGATCTCTGCTGGCTTGCACGTCTGCATAGACACAAATGCAGGCGCACACACACACATAAACACAACCCTATTCACCTCAAATCCTGACAGGATTTGCACTGAGCCTGTTCTGCGGCATGATAATAAGATATAAGAAAATGATAGGGAAAACCATTTCATGCAGGCATGGGAACTTGACTGTCCATAATTTGTTTTTTTTCAACCATTTCAACCAGAGTAATTAGATGATTTCATAGAGTTGCACTTTCCGTGATCCTGAAAAGACAAATCAAAACACAGGATTTTTCCCACTAAAATCTATGAAAACTATAACAAATAGATAGATATAGATATAATATCTACCTCGGTTCAGGACAATGCTACACTTTATGTTTGGGGAAGTTCTTGTAACCTGCGGTTCTCAGAACATGTCTAATCTGCTCTTCCAGATCACCTCAACGTGACCAGGTTTCAACAGATGGGCAGTGAGGTGCCTTCCTGTCTTCTGCTGAAGCTTGTTGCCACTTTCTTCCTTCTCACCCCCAATCATGGCCGTTAAAGGAGAAGGGTTTGGGCTCTTCGCTGTGAATACAAATGAGAGGTTTAATCACAGACTGTCATCATGTTCCCATCCCCAAACAACATCCCACAGCCCTGCAGTGGGTGTCTCTCTACATTGGCCTCCTTGGTTTGTGTCCTCTATTCTTAGTCAATGGAACTCCTCTGCAGGAGTTGTTCCTGAACCTATAAGCTCTTTCTTTGCAAACAATGGAAATAAAGTGTTTCCTGTAATTAGCATTGCATAGGTCTCCCTCCTCTTATGAAATACAGACTCTGTAAAGACAGCATAACCATCCTTCCCTCAACAATTTGCTTGTGAAGAACAAGTTTGTTCATGAGCATGTTTTGCCTGTTGTGGTACAAATGTTGATATTTCTTTGACTGTCCTGAGGCAATAGGAAGCATGGTTAATGATTAGTCGGAGCAATTTTAAAGAAAAACAAAGGTAATTGGCGAGTAACACCGAGAGCAGTAAAGAGATGAAGTGGTAAGTGCCAGTTCTTAATTAGCTGTAGTTAATTATCAGAGGTAAACAAAGACGTGGTTGATTATGCGTAGCCGTATCCAATGATCAGTGTGTCATCTGAGAGATTGGAGTTCAGGTAAGACTATTTAGATCACATCTCAGTGAGTGGCCTTGCCGGTAGCCAGGCAGTCGCTGTGCTTAGACATTCGGGAAAGCACACACACTCAGACGGACCCACACACACAGACACACAAATATATACGCCTGCATACCCACCATACAAGCCAAACTGAGAGACAAAGAGCAGCTGAGAAGGAGGCGGATGAGAAGGAGGAGGATTGAGGAGAAATGCAAACACAATGTTAGATAACAAGAGCGTAAGACCAAGAATGAAAGCAAAAGTAAGGAGGCGTGCGAAATGAGTGAAGAGCTTAAAAAAGATGTACTTAAGAGAGACAATATGTAAAGTAAAAAGATGCAGGAGAAATAGAGCAAAGGAGGGATATACCAGAAAGCAACAATAAGCCTGTTTTCACAGATAAAAGACGCCTAGAAACCTTTGGTCCAGTCAGTAGCAAATGTGATACCTTTGCTGACCTTTAATTATGTCTACCTTCCTTGGGCAAATTGAAATTTTAGATGTGCAATGTATCGTTTCCCTTAGACTGTCAAAATCTAGTAAGTGGTGATTGCAGTTGACTCCCAGACAAACAAATAAACAATGAAGTGCCCTCTCTGGGGAAATGCAGAGTCATTTTGGAGAGGCTGGACAACAGCAACGAACAGAGGGAGTCCAACTCATCCATCCCTCTCAGTCTGAAGCAGTGCAAAATCTACACGCGTGACAGAAATCTACAGGAAGTTTAATAACAAGGAGGAGAGATATGAAGGAGGAAGGTTTAAAATAAAGGTGAAGAGACTTAGTGTTTAAACATAAATATATCTGAAGCAAAAGTGAGTGCAGAGGAGAAGTGGAAGGAGGGATGGATGCTAAAGGAATAAGAAGGGGCTGGCGAGAAAGTGAGAAAGATAGCAATAGACAGGAAACAAACAAGAAGGACAGAGGGAGAGTGGAGAGGCCCAAAATGTAATAAGATGTTCAGATGGGGCATAACATGCAAACACAAAGATAGGGAAGCAAGATTCGAGAGTGAGGCTGGAAAGGTGGAACAAAATAATAAAGAGGAAGTTAGATTAGAAAAACAGAAATAGATTATTACTGTATTTACTTGGGAAACTTTGGAGCAGAGGAGAGACAGTCTGAGAAAAATAGCTGAGAGATCAGAAAGAAAGGATTTAAAGGATGCATAAAAGGTATAATTTGTGAGCAAGTAGACAGTGGGAAAGACAGAAATATACTGAAATAAACATTTGGAGTGGGGAGGAAAAGGGAAAGAGGAGGAAAGAGATGGAGAGGAGTTTGAGTTAAGGTAGGAAGGTTTCGAGAGATGCACACAAGAGTGTTTTTTTTTATCTGCAAAACAAAAGCGAAAAAATATATGCAGAGAAATATTTGGAGCTAAGTGGTGTGAGAAAGGGGGGGGGGGGCTGCACCGAAGTGGGCAGGTGGAAGAGAGTGAGAAAAACAGAAATTGAATAGTGCAATGCAAAAGTACTTTTTAGAATTATAGAGACAGACGTAGAGAGAATAAGAGGGAGAAACTCACACTCAAATTTAAATAGGGAGATGAGGATGAAAAAGCTGCACACTGGTGGATTCCTCAAAAGCCCCTTCAATATGTATGAGGGCAGTTCCATAGACTCCGGCAGCCACAAACAAGCGACAGAACAGAAAGGAGAGGAGAGCAGCAACACAGGTTGTGTTGAAAAGAAAGAGCTCTTCTCCTGTCAGCAGACTTTACAGTGTGTCCGGGGAGTCTGAGTCCAGAGAAAGGGGACCACCCAGAGGCTCTGTTTACCATCCCCTGCTTTTCCTTGACACAAACGACACAACAGCCTGGGAGAGTATAGGGGGCTAAGCGTGTATAACTTACCTACTAAATTACAAACGGTACACTGAAGCGCAATTACATCATTACAACACATACAATACTGGGGTGAAAAGGAAACCAAAATCATATCGCTTGGTAAACAACCCAGCTCCACATTACACTTATACAATGGGACTTGAAACAGAAAGCTCTAACAATCTCACGGGGGCCAGCTGAGCATCTTTCTCCACAGGAAATAGGTAGAGGGAAAGCATAGAATAGTAATGACAATATTTTTTTGGAAGAAGCTGTGGGCTAGATGCACCTGATCCCAGAGAATAGTCAACATAACCAGATTTGAGAGAGAACAGCATGTGCTCGCGCTGTCAGCCCCAAGACTGCTGAAGCGGTCCACGTTTGCTCATTACCCCCTGAAATATGTTGGATGAAAGTGACGTGCTCTGCCTTCCCCCGAAGAGCGGCGATCTATCCGAAGTGCGCAGACCTTCCCAGCACTGATAGGCCACGGAGATCCCTGAGGGAAAGAAGAGACATGGCCAGTTGGCATGCCCAGAATAGTGCCATCCTGACTGTCACACTGACAGCAACAGCAAGTGACACCATAGCTAACAAAGGCTTATACTTTACATGCACGTTCGCTCACCGGATACAGTGGCATTGCTGCTGACTCCTGCTGACAGATGGGAAGTAATATTGATGCAACTTCCCAACGCCGAAGGTCCTTTTTTGCAATTCATTGTACTGATAGTGTGAAAGTTAAAAAAACAAAACTAACAAAAAAAAAAAACACGCAGCGATAGAGTGTTATATAACTGAAGATGGCTCAGGGCTTTGCAGCTGAAACATTGTAATAGATGGCGTGAGAAATATGCAGTGCAGAGGTCTGGATGTATACACACTGAGAGACAGTGTGGTAAATAGATGGCTCAGGGTTTTTCAGCTGAAAAGAAAGATAGTGTGGAAAAAAAATGCTGCTGCTCCAACGACTGGAGGAGCACAGAGATAGCGGTAAATACAAGTGACTCGGGTGGTGTGTCTCTGTGCAAGCTGAAGACGTGTTTACATAAGTCTGTTTATGAATGAGCAAAGGGTATACATGTGTGGTCTGGGGCTGCAAAAGGAGGAGTTGTCTCTTTCTCTGTGCAAGTGTGCCATGCTCAAAATCTGCTTAATAGCAATTACTCCACCCTCCATTCAAACAGGCACATGCTACCACTCTACCTTATTACTTGAGGCAATAAGAAAAAGACTTTTACAGCCTCTGACCTCACTTCCTTTTTTCCATATGAACAGGCGTCCCTCTGCCACGGCACACTCCACCAGTCAAACCTCTCTTGCTTAAGAAAATACAGAATAAGGACTGAGGAAATGAATTTTATTACCCTATTTTCACTCTCTCTGCTTATTGACAAAGGCACCACGCTCACCCTCAGTGACTTCTGCTCTCCTGTTACTTAAAGAGAGGAAGGTGAAAATGAATTTTACAGCCTTTGGTTCTATCTGTCTCCTCAAACACCCTCCTGCCTTCCATCTGAAGTGACACACTCTGCCGCTTTCCCTCTTTCTCATTACTTAACACAAAGATTGGAAATGAATTTTACTGCCCGTGCCCTTTCTTCTCTCCACAGCACCATCCTACAGTTACTCCTCCACATTGCTCTTATTGTCTCTCTCCTTTGCAGCCTTAAAGAAGGAGAAAATCAATTTTACAGCACCCTCTCCCCCATAAAGTGGCACACTTCAGATCTTTCTTGTTTCTTCCCTTTCTACTTGTTAAAAAAAGAGGGGCCAAAATCAATTTTTGGCCTCTGCTTCTATTTTAAAGCCCTGGGCATTCTCCAAAGGAGCGGCACACTTCACCATTCTGCTTCTGCAGCACTACACGCTCTGAAAGCCTCACAGTGTATTAGCATACAGGTGGTGTCTTTTGTCTCCTTCTGAGGCACACTTGTGCTCTGTATATTGCCCATGTGTCCCCTTTGAATGCCAGCCAGTGGAAGTATTGTGAAAGGGCTGAGGGTATTAAAAGGTCACTTACAATAAATGGCCCTTCTGTTGCCACACCTCCTCTGACACCTCCCATAGATAAGGTGAAGTCATTAGTCTGGGCCTGAGCTGGCCTTCGGCTGCAGCCCCATATCTGAGTCCATTCAGTAGTATGGGGAGTGTGTAAGCTGACTGAAGTTATCTGGCTTTTCGATCTTGGTAAAACAATGTTAAATGTTTCAGCTTAAAATGTGAGCACTCAAGTTCGACCATCCAAAGATTTATTTATTTATTTTTATTTTTTTAAACATTCTTATGACTATGGGTATGATTTTCATTTGATACGCTCATAGAGTGCATTTTCTACCAGGCAGGTCACAGAGAGCACTGGCTTCAAAACACATCTTTTGATTCCTCTCCTCCCCCAAGATGTGCTCTGTTACCGCAACCTCTTTTACATGACTACACACATATCTGCTGCCCAGATGCTACCCACCCCCCGTGCCTCCCTGCCTCCACCTCTCCACCCTCCTTGCTTCACTTGTGGCTGCTGCGCCGGCACCCTATTCATTAACAGCTTCTTAATGTTCCCAGATGGGATGACTGTAATTTATGGCATCCTTAGTGTGTTTGCATTTCTGTGTATGTGTGCGTGTGTACGAATAGGTGTGTTTACCCATAAAATCTATGCACAGCAAGCAGATTTGTTTATATGTGTAACTGATTAGAATAAAAAAGTGTTATCTTAATTAGACTGCACCTACAATTATTTAGATCCATTTCCCCATATAACATTTGCACTCACTCGAGAGTAAACTGTGGGCATATGCAAATATGTTTGTGTCAATTTTCCTCTTCGTCCTTTGTTTGACTCGGACAGGAGCACGTATTGCTGGAGGGGCAGAGTGAGGTCAGCGATTAAGACACATATTTCAGGTTTTTACTTTGCTCACTCAACAAGGGTTTTGTCTCCAAAACTGACCTCAGCTGGAGCAATACAGTCTTTCCATTCCGTTTTTCCCTAAGCTGTATATCGCTTTGCACTTGGTGCTGCTGAATCAAGATGTCATGAGTTTGTGTGGGAAGTCCCCACGTCCACGCAAACACTAACATATGTGCAAAGGACGTGTGTGTGCGTATGTGTATGTTTACGTGTAACTGTTTGTATGTTCGTGTACGTGTGTATCTGACTGATGTTACTTGCCCAAACCTCAGCTTACGGATGCTGGCACGCTCACTCCCTCAGATTGCGGAGTATCGATTCCCAACTTCCCTCATGGAGGGTGAGGAAGGGTGGAGGTGGTGGTGATGCTGGTGGTGGTGGGTGGGGGTTACAGAGGTTATAGCAGATTTGCCGGCTGCCTGCTTTGCCAAGGAAAGCCTGTTTCCTAGTAATGGGGAGAACTACACACACAACACTCCTACAAACAAACACACGGACAGTTCTCTTCCTCTAAACACAGCACACACATACTGTAAAAGCCCACCCGCATTTGGTTACAGTGCAATGCACACATGCATACCCACAGATACATATAAACATAAGTGTGTTCACTACGCAAACTCAGAAACATGCCTAGACGTGACAAACTGCTGTGTTAAGAGGGAACTTTCCCCTCCTTGACTCTTTGACCATGTTGCATTTCCTCTCTTCCCTGCCAGTGCAGCGGAACTACACACACGTTAAAAATAATCCCTTCGAGGGCCAGTCAGCACTCGTTGGGGCCCGCTCTGAAAACACAGAGTGCCCACATCGCCTGTTAGCAGCACCATTTCTATTTGCGGAGACGTGAGCGTTGGGCAACAGTCAGGCTCCAGCAGTGGGAACGGCGGCCTCACAGTGCGGCAAAGGATTGTGGGAAGGGATGGGGGGTTGGGGGTCTAACTATTGCACCTTTGAGCACTTATCCCTAATTATTCCGTTTGTGTTCGACGTTGCTAATGGTTCACAGACGTTACACACATGTGGAGACCTGGAGAAGAGGCTGAGATGATGGAGTGCTACAGGGGGACACACTACACACCAATATCCTGCCCGCTCAAGCTGCTGAGCAAGAAAAACAGATGGAAATGAGCACCAGCACACTCCAGCAGACGTGTAAATATACGTATACACACACAGATGTGCATACAGGTTCAGGGATGTGAACACAAAGGCACAAAGGCTGGAGGGAAAACAAACACAGACGGTGGGATTTTTGGTAGAGTTTGCACTCTCTTTAGCACGCATGGATAGGCTTGTCACATCCAAACACACACTCAAACACACACACACACGAATGCATACAGGCCAAGTATGTCCTCATCGCCAGCATGCGTAGATAAGTATATGTGTGTGCGAGTGTGTCCTCTTCTAGTCAACCACAAAGCACAGCTGGCAAGGAGAGAGAGACCCAAGTGTGTCAGTGTGGTCAGGTCAGGGGCCCCGTCTCTCTCCACTTTCTCCACCGTCCAAATTCTCTCTGCCTTTTCTTCCTCTTGTCCTCCCTTGTTTTAACGTTGCCTTCCTCTCCCTTGGTCATATTTTGGCATGTTGATCCGTCTGTCAGCCCGGTTTGTCGCGACGCCGGCCCTTCCCAGGTTTCTCCCAATGCAAATATACAAACACATGCAGATTGAAATTTAGGAGAAAAAAAAGAGGGAGTAAGACAAGACTTCCTAGAACTGCAGAGACACATGCATTTAGAAATGAGAGACATGCACATGCTGTATGTTTCTGACAAACCTAAACACAAAAATGCAGATATTTTCATTCAGTGTTTGCAAATTGTACAGTTGTAGCCAGCTAAGTTCACACGCTTACATACATGGCCCATCCACCCCCCACTGGACAATGTGTCTCGTGTGAGCACTGACCACATTAAAAATGCTCAAGCAAAACATTCACTGTGTAATACCAAACACAAAAGACCACAAAAGACTGAAAACCAACTTATCTAAATAAAGTCATGGGTGAGGACTCAATGACTTCGTTTATCTTCAACAACAAAGACCTGGGGGTGTCACTAGGAGACAAAACACAAACCGATTCTCCTGAAACATCAGTGCAGAGCTCTTCTTAGAAATTAAATCAATTGAAGCCTTTTTTCGTAACCCCCCCCCACCTTTAAATCATTTAAAAACTTTATTGACATGACATGAGAGAATATACTAATCAGATTAAAAGTACTCAGCAGTGCCGGGGGCAGGGAGTCAGCCAAAGTAAAATCAATGGAAATGAGTGTTCCAAAAACTGGTTGAATTCATCTGTCAATTTGTCAGCTTTGATTTGGTGTGAGCAGGATTGGACCAGGACACGAGCAACTGACATGACCTTTAAGTTTTTTTTTGGAATAGCTGCATTGGTGTCTGTTTTGTGGAAAAATGAAGGGAGTTTTGTTCTTTTGCAAAGATAATCTCTCTTTTCATGATGGTTTAGAATTTCAACCAGCTAAGCAGTTTGCGGCAAAAGTGATATTTGAAACTGAAAAGTATATTTATGATATAATTATTGGCGTTTTTTTAAATAGGGGGCCGACATGATCCTCACTACATGTCTCGTGTGTGTGTGTGTGTGTGTGTGTGTGTGTGTGTGTGTGTGTGTGTGTGTGTGTGTGTGTGTGTGTGCATGTGTGTACAGGCATGTGTATGAGCATGTGTGCAAATCTTGTGTGATTAAATGTTACTTTGCCTGCATGCAAGGTTGTTTGATGGGTGTGTTAATGGATTGCAGCACCTTTACAGGGAAAACAAACACACCTGAGCACATTCAGCTTGGTGATAACAATCTTCACTACTTCTTAAAAGTGCTGTGAAACACGTGATGAGGAGAACCCTGGATCAAATATAATTAGCCTGGACATTTGGCTCAAAGCTGCATGAAAGCCACTAAAAGATCCTGACTGTCAGTGTGCACTATTAGAATGATTTATTCACATCCAAGCGTGGTCCGGGGCTAGCCAAAAATGTCTTTATTTCTGGATTGAAGAGTGAAATGGACCTGGGAACTGAAATAATTGGTTGTGTATTGGGGGACTTGTATTAGCTAACGTAGAAAATGTTACTGCGTTCACAGACAGCAAAACGATGTGGTGAAATATGCATGAAGAGAATAATGTCCCACATGAAAACAAAGTGTCCTCAGTAACAATTTAGGTAGATGTCAACCCTGTTAAATGTACAATGTTGCCTTAAGGACCAACAGAAAGCCAACACATGATCTAGCTTACCCACTGTACTACATCCCCTTGTGGATTTTGGCATCATAGCAAAAGAGCAATCATTATAGAAATTAAGAACCAAACAGATGAAAGAAAATAACCACAATTTTTTTTTTTCTTGCCAGCATTTTGGCTGATTGCCACACGCACTGTTCAAAACAATGCCATCAAACTCATCTCCATGAACTGTCAGGACAACCGAGGTTTTTTTTCTCCCTGATGTCAAGTGTGCCCTCCAGCTTGTTTACAGCTGGTAAGAAATTCAATCTCAAATCAAATCAAAACAAACAAGTGAAGGCATATCTGGCTAATCGTTGTGGTTTAGCCCTGGTTCTCTACCTTTGCTTTATTTGCTTTACCTCATGAAGGATGAAAAATCACTTGACAGATGTGTTGAATTTCTTTCGAAATCTGGAAACCCCATGAAGGAGAGCCACAGAGCTATGACAGGGGAAGTTCAGGGAATGCATAATGACACATGACTGGTGGTGATACTGGTTTTCTCTGATGGGTTGACTCATCTCAGCAGTGACTAGCTCCTGGGGCTGCTTTTACGGAAACCATAGAGAAGAAGAACATTGTAGTAATAACACACACCGAGCCAATGAAATCACAAATGTGTTCAAGCAAGTGAATACTATCCCACAGGAAGGAAGGTTTTCCTAAGTGGTTGGATAAATGAAGTAGGACATCTGAACAACAATCTGTAGTACAGAGAAGATAGTCTTTTCACACATACTTTTAGCACTCGTGTTAAAGATATAACTTGACATTTTATGAAATATTCTTATTCACTTTCTTGGCAATAGTTAGATGAGAAGATGGACACCACTCTCATGTCTGTACAGTAAATATGAAGCTACTGACAGCTGGTGATAAGCTAAATTAATCGAACAGGCTGCTGTCCTAATAAGGACATTAGCTGTAGCTAATAAGATTGGAAACAGGGAGAAATAGTTAGCTTGGCTTTGTCCAGATGTAATAAAATCCACTTACTAGCACCTTTTTAAGTTCACTTACATGTTATATCTCACATGTTCAATTTGCACAAAAATGTCAAGTTGTGGTTTAACAGTTTGTTGTTACATTTGAACAGAGCAAGGCTAGCTGTTTCCCCCTATTTCCACTCCGTATGCTAACTTAAGCTAACTGACTGCTGGCTGTAGCTCCATACTTATTGTACAGATATGAGAGTGGTATCAATATACTCATCTAAATCACAGCCAGAAAGGGAAACATTGCAAAAAATTACAAACTATTTCTTGAACCAATTTTCAGTACCAGATAAAAGACATTTAGTATTTCAGGACAACCCAGATAGAGTCACACAGGACGTAAATTTAGTTGTAAAAAAAAAATAATCCACATATTGAGATACATTTCAAATGTTTTTCAGACACGACTCATATTATCCATGCTAAAAAACAAACACACAAACACACAAAAAAAACTACTGTATGTAAAAAAGGCCCAGTCATACAAGGATATTGTAATGAAATACTATTTGCTGTCTGTGATTTTGACGCATTCCAGAGCTTCCGCTGAATGATTAGAGTGTAGAAATGTAAATGAACCTTAATCTCTTTCGTTCCTCGAGCGAGTCTTAAGTTTTAACTGTCAAAATGACACTTCCGTTAAGTCATCAAGCAGGATCAGAGGATGATAATCCTGGAGTGAAAATTATTGTTTGTTAATGAGGGCAGCGTGCACTTAATACCCACACTGGATGGCCCGAGGGCCATAAGCAATAGGCCAGTGTGACCCAGTTTAAATCAACAGCTGACCCACTTCTTTCGCTTGACCTGCTGAAACAGAACGTTGTGCTGAGGGCTGATGGCATCGCTGCAGTCGCCATGAGCTTTGTTCACTGTTTTCACTCTCCATCCAAACTAGTGTGTAGATGTTAATGCACAATAAATCAGAGAAGGTGAAAATAAATAAAAGGTTGTACTCCTGTGAGAGCACAGGAGTGACTGTGTAAATATATTTGCCAGTATGTGAAGCCAACACATACAGTGAATATAGATAAGCAAGCCTTGTTTTCGTCTTAATGAATGTGTGTTATCATATTTATGGTACGAATGAGGAGATATCAATCAAGAATACATTACATTTCAGGTCAACCTCATACTCAAGGATATGGATCTTCTGGATTTGCGTCGCGCGGTTTAGAGTGACCGTCATTTGCTATAACTAATTAAGAATGGTTTTGTTTTTGAAAAATATCTCTCGCTTAGCCCTGTGTAGAGAACTAATCTGACTAACCATAATCTCATTTTTTTTAAAAGTGATATTTATGTGTCTATGTTACAAGGGAATATACTTTATGTTTAACAGGATACTTTAACAAGTATCATCCCTGTATTAGTTTTTTCCTGGTTTTGAAGACGGAGGAACAAACTTTTAAAAAAATTCTGTTAAATTTGATAAATTAATCAGCTATAAAAAAAATCAAAAAGTGGTCTCATAAGTTTGTTAAAATAATATTGCTACTTTTAAGTTACTGAACATCAGAGTGTGTTTTTCCTCATACTTTTCACTACAGTATGTCTATATGCCTCTCTGAGGGGTCATCGTGGAATACAGAAAAGTCTACAAGTATTCACACTGCATACTCAAATAGCAAAGCGTTCATGAAAAATAATACTTTTGTTTTACCCCTTTATTAGTGTGAGCCAAGCTTGCCACTGTTTTTCTGACTTGCTTCGAGTACACAGCTGCCTCATTCACCCACAACACGCCACTGTTTAGGAATAATACTTTGATCAAGGGCAATTTAGCAGCAGTTACTGAATTAAATTGAGCAGTTTTCATCAGTTTATATTTTTTCCCATTAAGATTTTCCGAGCAGGGCCAGACTTGAAACCAGCTTACTTCTAGTCAGAATCATGCGATCATAACCTCTAATCACTACATGATAATGCTTGAGATATTAGAGCTGATTCTTAAACTTTTTTCAGCGCTCTGCGATGAATGACACTTTGTTTATACTTCTTTGCAATCCATCCTGTTAGTGTTTTAGACATCATGTCAGATCCTGCTGAGTTTTTCACAACATCTGTGTTCAGTTATGCTGAATGCATGTATATTTAAAACTATCAGGCAAGTTTGATAGGCAGCTGCTGGATGCCACGCACGTCTGTGCATTGTCTGCACAAGTAACGTGCAGCTGAAACTGTCTTGACGAGGACATAACCTCCACAGAAATGGATTTCTAGAATTCACTGTGTGCGGTCCTTTGCAGGCCTGTGTAGCAGTGTAAAACGCAAAACCATAAATCAGCCGTGACACTACTGCTGCTGATGAGATTATTGGTTTCAGATGTTTTAGGATATGAATTAGTTACTTGTAGAAATGAGCAGTTAAAGAGATAGATTTGTGTTTGTACAGAACAGCAATGACCACAAAAAAAACCTAGAAAAAACAGATAATAAATGACAACTGAAAAATTGAGGAACGTATCAAGTGTGCTGTTAGCATTCAAACAACAGCCAGTGGACAGTCTAAAGCTGGTGTAATGGTTCTCCAAAGAAACATGTTAATGTCTCCACAAATCCACACAGAGAGGAGATATATGGATAACCATAAATTGCAGAGGAGCAGCGGAAAAAACGAAAACACCTGAGTGTTAAAGGAATTGTTTGACATTTTAGGAAATAGGCTTAGTCATTTTTTTGACAGGAGAGGAATGATATCTCTCTACCGTCTGTATCCAGTAAATATGAAGCTAAAGCCATTCCATGAGACAGCTAGCTTAGCTTAGTTTAAAGAGTGGAAATGCCTGACACAGTCCAGGTAAAAAAAAAAATCTGCCTATGAGCAGCCCTAGAGCTCGTTAATTAACACATTATATCTTGTTTGTTCATTTTGTACAAAAACCAGGAGAACTTATTATTTTATGAGTGCATTATCCCTTTATACATTATTACACTACCAGACTACAAACTAAACCATTGGTCTCATACAGTGTTCAACTTTTCTCAATATTTTATCACCCACATTTCATCTGTGACATCACTTCCTTTTTAGGGGCTAAGTGCAAGGCAGTTTTGTTGAATGGAACATTTGTATGTACATTTGTACATTTATATGCAAAATCCAGGTCACAGTCCCATTGGAGTTACACAGAAAAATTAAATGAATAGTCCAACATTGATTTAGTTTTTGTACATTTTATGGTTTAGCTTAGCATAAAGAATGAAAACAGGGAAACATCATCAATCATCTATGTTTAATCTCTACAAAAAGTGAAGTGTAAAAACCTCAAGCTGTGGTGACTTCCTAGAGTCAAGTCACTGTGACCGGCCAAGGAATGTCGTTTTTTTTTTTGTACAGATTAAAGATAAATGTTAATAGTAGGTAGGTAGGTGGATTTTGTTACCTTGTGACAGAGTCAGGCAAGGTATTTCCACCTGTTTCCTGTTTTTAAATTAAGGTAAGCTAACCGACTGCTGGCTGTAGCCAGACAGCCATATTTAGCGCACAGACATGAGAGCAGATAGATATTCTCATCTAAGAAGCAAACTATTATACTATAAATTTTCAATGGAGAGCGTAGGGTTTCACCATCTACCGATTCACTGTTTTGTTTCAGCACATGTACATTTTCTTTTATTAATGCTTATCCATGTGGGTGTATGTATACATATAGGTACAGTGGTGTATGTGTTGCCTATATGTGTGCCTCATGTGTATGTGAGATATGATGACTGTACTGGGGAGTGTGTTGTTGTTGTGCGTGTTGCGTGCTGCTAAAGAGTTTATGTTATTCTGTCCCTCCTCTCTCCCTCGTTTACTGGCTATTCTGGGAAAATCCAAATTACAGTCTTTCAGAGTGTGGTTGGCTTGTGTGGTTCCAAATTTGTACTTAACCTACCCCTCCTGCTCCGTCCCTCTCCCTCCACCTTCCTTAACTTCCCCCATCTCTTATACCTCCCTTACTCAAATGACACTAATCATTCTGTATATCTGCTTTGCATTCTTCAATCTGCTTTTGGTAATGGAATTTAAATATATGTTGAATTAGTCCTATTTGCTGAATATAATTTAATTCAAATCCAAGTACCACACAGTATCACAACTGTCAGGATGACATATTGAAGTCATAAGACACATGAGTTCTTCCATGCTCTTTTCTCTTTTCCCTCTCACACTCTATCTGCTCATTTTTTCCTTCTCCTCCCTCCACATTTCTTGTTTTCTCTTCTTGTTGTTTTGTCTTGGTGCCTGTTACTGTGTGGATGGAAGTCCTGAACACATCCATGTCTCCTCTAAAAACATATCCTCCCTGCGGCTTTACTCGCCGCTCAGTTTCAGCGCTTCCTGTCACCCCCCTCTCGCCCGCCTGTAATTACCATCGTAACCTATGGCTCTGTAACCCCCTCTCAATTCACAAAACGGGTATTTTTATCTGAGTGTGAACGACAGCGATTTTTCTTTTTTTCAGATGATGTCTATTTGTGGAAGAATGCATGCAAATGCTCATTTAGTGGGTATCTTTGCTTACATAATTGTTCAGCTCCATTCCTGATACCTGTTAATTCTATTCTGGCCCTCTGAATGACCCTGGACACACATGAGTCTGTGAGATATCAGACACATAATGGGTAGAGTCACCGGATTAAAATGACAGAATGAAAATTCAAACTTTACGGGCACTGCACCTCTGAAATGGCTCATTGCTTTGGCTTACTAAAGCTCCCTCAGAGGCTTTTGACAGTGCTTTGTAATCATCACTGAATATTTTTAACGTTTCAGAAAGTCCACTTTTTATTTTGACCTTAAATGCCATGGCATACCAGGGCTGCTTTGAGCTCCCTTCGATGAGGATCTGCAAAGCAATTTGTTAGTTTTCTCTCATAGATGTGGTTAACATTTGAGCTTTAAAAAGCCTAAATGAGAGTGCTTGAGTTGTCAAACTGAGTCAGCACCACTTTGATTTATTTTTCACAGTATCTGCAAGGGCATCTTCATAGTATGTGTCAACACAGACCAGCTTGCTCTCAGAAGACTCTTCCACTTCCCATATTTCACATTTTACATAAAGGGTGTGTTTATATAGCCAGACATATGCATTAGTGCGTGATGCCCCAGTTCAAGCTATTGCACTTTGACATGGAACACTGTGGATGGGTGCAGGACAGATTGTGTTATGATGACCACCTCCGCTGTAGCGCATCATGTCAAAAGGCTTTATCCAAAAATAGTAAACAGATTCTGTTTGACGCATTCTCATCAACAGGGCAACTATTTTTAGATTATTACTTTTCAGGGCAGAATAATTCACTTCTTGGTAGAAAGATTTCGATGGGTGAAAGATCTCATTAAATCTTCGGGACAAATCTGCTGTAATATCTCTCTCAGCTCAAGTCTGTTATTTCTGGTCTCTTGCTTTTCAGTCAGAGTGAAAGGCAACTGGATCATTAACCATTTGAAGTTACCAGCTGCCTCACTCTTTCCCTGTCCCTCCATGGCCTGTGGCCCAAATCCATGTCTTCATGTGGTACTTGGCTACTGTTTACCACTTTTGACTGATTTCTGCTTGTGCGTTTTCCCTGTGTGCACTCGTGTAGCATGCTGATGAAAAACGCATGACCATGATCAGTGCTCAGCACTCACCCCTCTAATCCTGTGGAGGAAAAAGGGGAGAGGCTGCGTCAAGGCCAAGCCCTGCTGGTATGACCGAACCCTGTGTGACATTCTCAGCAGCATCCCCTCCAGCTCTGCATGACAACGTCAGCGGTCACTTTTTTGCCGTCTCTTCCTCCTCCTTCCCTGCCTTTCTGGGCAAAAAAAGGGCATGTTTGGTTTAGTTGCATGGTTACACACAAAAAATAAATAAATCTGCATAATTACATAAGCAGTGTAAGCTGAACCACAGCCAAGAGTACTGAGTGTCAAGCGCTGATGTTAGCGCTCATTAAGGATGGCACAAAACTATCCTCAAAGTTAGGAAAAAATAGTGACTCTTGCTCATCAGGTGTTTTTTTTGTCAGGAGTTTTTCATTTTCATGCAGTGATGGAAAACATTTAGGATCATACAATGCTCACTGGAAGTGTGCTGGTTTTGGCTGGGCAGGCTGTGATACAGCAGACTGGAAACAGCTGGAGAGACAAGAGCTTCTCTTCACCTGATGGCTTATCTCAGATCCGCAGATGTGGAGCCAGTGTGGGAAGCGAGTAAAACCTTACATTTTTTCATCCACTTTGAAATACTCAACTTCAATCCAGTTATTCTTTTGTTCTTTTCTTTATCCATCACTGATGTTTTTTAGTCCAGCTTCTAACAATCTCACCCACTTGCTCACCCTTCCAGAGCTCTCTCTTCCATCACAAGGCTTTCTTTCCTACCTTTAACGCTCTCTGCTTCTCGTTGAATTTGTCCATGCCATCTCCTTTGCCTTTCCAGACTTCCATCACTGCCTTTCTCTCCCCTTTCTCCCTCTTTCTCTCCTTCTTCCCCTGCTTTGGTTTAGTGAAAGGGGGCTTTATCAGCAGGCCTGAATGGTGCAGGTCCACTGGAAGCACAGACAATGGGCCCATCATCAGAGGGAAGCAGAGCCCATGAAAGAGAAACAAAGACCCTCAGCCCAAGAGGGGCCCCACTCACACCACCTCACACCACCACAGCAACAGCCTCCACTGGCCCTGCATACTGTGTGTGTTTGTGTGAGTGTGTGTGTGTGTGTGTGTGTGTGTGTGTGTGTGTGTGTGTGTGTGTGTGTGTGTGTGTGTGTGTGTGTGTGTGTGTATGTGTGTGTTTGTGTGTGTGTGTGTGTGTGTGTGTGTGTGTGTGTGTGTGTGTGTGTGTGTGTGTGTGTGTGTGTGTGTGTGTGCTTGGGAAAAAAAACGGGTGTGTTCTCGCCTTTATAAGAAGGCAGGTGTTGCCCCTTGGGATTTCTGCATTATGGGTCTGCCCCCCTAAAATGGCTTGGCTTTCAGCTATCATTCTTAAACAGGCTGCATTCTCCTGCTGGCACTGTGCATCCATTATTGTCCAAATCTATCTGCACGGCCTCCTGTGCATTCTCACCACTATACAACATGCACTCGTGTTTGTTAGCATTGAGAAGCCCTTAGCGATTCACCCGCAGAAGGTTTAGTGAGTACATGCTTGCCTGTCTTTTGCTGTAACATGACAATACATGCACCCATCATGAATATGCATGCTCACTTACCGTCTCCTCAGGGGAGTAGGAGATTCTTTTTAAAAAAAAAAAAAACATGGGGAAAAGCTGTTTGTTTGAGCGGAGTGCGGGACAAGTCCTGTCTGTTGAGAAGGTTTTTCAGTAGAGAGTGACTGGACATGACAGAGTTGACAAAGGGCCCGTCCATTCCTCCATTTGTCATTCCTGTTGAAGAGGTAAATTCCCATATGCTGTACACCTTTTGGAACAAAGAACAAAGCATGATCTGAATATCATTTCTTTTGCAGGTTTAGGCCTTAAACTGTCAAGAAATCCATCACCATTACAAGTGGGGGAACTCCATCCACTGATGAAGGAGATAAAGCTAGTAAGTGGACCTTAAGATGGGGTTTTTTAAGTTTTGGGAAGAGATAATTGACCCCTCTTAGCATTCAAGAGCTGTTCAGTAGCTCAGGAGCAGAAGAATTTTACAATGAATATATTCAGTAACTACAGCTCCCTCTGCTACTGTGGTGAGTGATTATTCCTTCTGTTGATATTGTGCAATAGTATTTAATATTTGAGGGGTGTTAAGGTCATATTCATCAGTTGACCTTAAAGGGCTGAGCTGTACTCATACATTGGAGCACTCATTAATGTCTATTTTGCCAGTAAAGACCTCCTATGACCTGATGTGAATTATACACTAAATCCAGAGGTTTAGAGTGCTCGTGAGGTCACTCTGGGCCTTTCTCTCTCATCATAACAGGGTGAAAGGTGCAAATTATGTGCAGTATATTGCATGTATATGTTTATATCTGTGTTTGTTGTGTGTGTGCCTGCTTGCTTTTGCATGTGATCTGTGCAATATTAGTTTGTCATTTGTGTGCTTCCAAAATGTCCATCTGAGCCTGGCAGATGTAGTGTGACGGCGGATGCTCGGGCGCCGACCCGGACCAGAGGTCTTTCTATTTCTGAAAACAGACAGGATATAAGGAGCATATTATACCGCCCACAGAACAGGACACATGCAATCGACCTCTGACCCCGGGCCATTTCAAATCATTATCTCCTAGCTTAAGAGCAGGGGCTAATCCTTGCTGTGTTTACCACACAACTGGCACAGCAGCTGGATGGTCTGTTTGCAGCCTCTCCTGGACCTCTCAGTGGGCTGATACATATGGATACTATCCGGGATGATGTGCGCTCATTTGGATTTCCACCAATGGGCTTCGAGGAGGCATTAGTGTATGTGCAGTAAGCTATATTCATCTCAGGAGATATGAGGGGCTCAGCCCAGTCTGGTGTTCCTAAATCATCCCATTGCTACTGGCAAATTTCACTATTCAAGTTAAAAATCGTATTAGTGAAGGATTAATCGGTTGCGATGTTGGCCAGTGGGGTAGTGGGTATTGCTGGGGTTGGTGATCTGCTATTAATGGATTGGTGATCTCAGTGGAGTAAGAGAGCGATGTCTGGAGCAGCAGGTTTAAGGTTTGTAGAGAGCAGAGTAAGTGCCAAGTAACATTTGAAAGTGGCACAGTGAAATTGATTCACGTGTGTTCATGAAGTAGGCGGTGCCACAAGGTCAATATCACTCTCATACCTGAATGCTAAATACGAAGCTACCATCAGCAGCTGGTTAGCTTAGCTTGGCTTAAAAACTAGAAACGGGGAAACAGCTAGCCTTTTATAAATGCTGGTACGACTAAGCTCTGATGCCACTGAAACAGAGCACCTGGATACAAGACACTGACCTTCTACCGGCTGTCAGGAACATTGTTTTGTAGTTAAACTCGCCATCTTACTTCCCCCAAATTGATAGTGTGAGGTTGTATTTTTAAGATGAGAAGCTTGGTGTCTGTGTGGTTTAAGTCATGTAAAGACTGTGGCTGTAGGGGGATTTCTTTAAAAATTGTAAATGATTTGGTTTTCTTTACTTTTTAACATCATGTTTAGGAACAACAACCACAAAAACAAAAAAGGGGATTAAAAAAAAATTAAACAGCAACTTCCATGGTTCTGACAGTTCTAAAAACACCTCTATACTTTAGGCTATGTCATGGACTTGAGGCTACTGGAAAATTTCCATTTACGAAACTGTGAATTCCACGACAGTGAGTCGTTTAAATGTGAGTGAGTCTTATAAACACAATAAACACAACCCCACTATAGAAGACACTATCTGCTCCCTCTGAGGGCTGGGGCGAGATGTATGACAAATTACCTCAAAAAGATAAATAATCTATGAAAGAGTACAGGGCAAGGAGGGATATTTGTTATGTAAAGTTTGAACATGGTTTTAGTTTACCACTGCTATCGCTAACTCTAATGAAGTGATAATGATATGAAAGGAACAGAGCTATTATCTCGAAGGGTATATCAGCTGAAAGTCAGGGTTATATTTCACTGAGATGTGCCTTTAACTGAGCAGGGATTGTGTAACAGCTCTGCCAGGACAGGTGAACCGTGTAACCATGTTCTGACTTGTTTTCATTCTGTTGAATAAGTAGAGCCTTGAGCATGTATCCACATGCACACACAAACAGGCACATACACATTTGCACTCAACTCACTCAAATGTGTCCTCACTGACACAGACACACCACACACGTCATTCTTTTTTATTCATCCTACATCTACTTCATGTCCTCTTTTAACATCCATTTATAGATTTAAAGTATCACACAATGCTGCAGATGCGTGTGTAAGTTTTACCTCCATTTGATACCACTCAGTGAAATCAACGCTATTTCATAACACATCGTGATAGCCTAACAGGGCTTAGCCCCGTGCATGTCTGGGCAGAGGTCACAACTGCAGACTTCCCCCATATAAGCTAGTTGATTATGGATAAAAGACCAGCTAAGGTCTTTTAATCACACCCTCTCTACATCTAGGTTTCCATAAAAAAAAAACTGCTCTCAAACTCTTGTTAATAGGGTATAGTTGGGGATAGCAGCATTAATGGTATGGGGATAAACTCAGGCTGTGCCTGGAAGTCATCAGTGTCTGTCAGTACTGACTCTCGTGAAAATTCTGAGACCTCAATGCCACAGCAGGAGCTAGGTTTGTTCTGGATCATTTAAAGGGAAATGAACTCAGAAGCCCAATGTTTTCTGTGAACAGTGGCTTTTATTTATATCGCATAGAAACATAATGGATGAGAAGTACTTGAAAATCATTATCATCCTTCTAGAAAAGAAATGAAAATGAAACGAAATGTCAGGACTAAAAAAGTTGGATCCATTAGAGATCGTCGGCGCTTTAATTAATACTGAGAAGTAGCCTTTTAACATCAATTAATCTTTAAAATTACTTTTTGAGATCACAATTTTTCAGGATAAAATGCTTTCAGAGTTGGTGGTGGAAAAAAACTGTTCCATTATCTTAATTGTAATCAAAGACTTGAAAGGGAAAGAAAACACACACATGCACAAGTGACAGGAAACAAAGGCGTTTAGGGGGACTGTTGCCTTCATCTTGATCACTTATGTAAGATTCAGATTGGTATCATCCCCTCCATGACCTAATTTGTTTAATTATACAGTATGGAGGTGCCATAAATAATTTGACAGCTTTGACATGTTGATGCTGTAGAATGAATTAATATAAACCAATAAACAAATGACTTTTTACAGTTGAACAAATCAAGTTTTGAATATTCCACATGAAACATAATTTAATTTCTCTATCATTCCATCCCTTTAAATTGTTGCTTTCACTTCAACACTTGCACATACATATTGTTTTGAGAGAACAGTTGCAATGCTAACAAGTGGTGAAATATATAAAAGGGGAAAAAAGTAGTGGCAGCAAAAGAGAAAAAAAAAGATAGTTGTATTAATGCTCCATTGAAGGGATTGGGATTACTAACCAATTTAATGGCTATTAATTTGAATATGACACTAAAATATGCAGTGACCTCTGGCCAAGCAGAGAAACCAGGCCAAGAAAGCCACAGTCAGGTTTTTCTGTTAAGCTGTTTGATCAGTGTGTGGAACGTTCAGTGTGACAAATGATCACAGCATAGCACACTCCTCTGATCATACAGCGTGGTTTGTGGCATTAATCTACACCATAAAAACTAAAAACAAAACAAAACCAAAAAAGGCCTACAGGATGATTGTCAATTTACCAAAGACACAAAAAATTGTGCATTTACTTTGGAGTGGCAAAAATCAATATTTTTGTATTAATAAAGTATGACATGACTACTTGTATGTGAAAGGAGTTGCTCACACTGACGAACCCATGGAGAATTATCACCCAACTATGCAGTTTCCCTCAGCCCTAAGGATCTTCACAGCGATTTTGAAACTCACTCTTTTGGTTTTCCAGCCCACAATTTCACTTCTTTGGTTCTTTCTTGCCGCTCTCAAAGCGTAGTTTTTCGCTGAAGCAGGCAGCTTTTTGCAGAAGAAAAAGAGCTCTGATTAGCTCACTGTATGCTATGTTCCCAGCACCAAACAGCGGGCAAAGTTTGCTAATAGCTGGTGAACATAGTGGAGCATTTAGCAGCTAAAGAACCAAACATTACCCACAAGAGATGGAGACCAAAAGCAAATCTAAAAACATGACACCAAATTAATGGGGTAACCCAGTGATTATACACATCAAAGTCTGTTTACGAGTCTTTGGTAGTGCTACTGCACTAGTGAGGTTACCACACCTCTGTAGCCCGCTCCTCATCTCTGCTTGAGGTTACATTAGCTGCTACTGACATAACATAACATAACATAACACACACAATTTGGCTGAACTGTTGGCGGTTGAGATGCATTGTGGGCAATGTAGGAGCCAGGTTTTGAAAAGGGGAAGAATGTGTGGAATAAAAAAGACGCATCATCAGATGCTGCATCAGTTTAGATTTTTTCAAACTGTCCATCATCAGTCTGACAGTATTATTGGGGTGCAATGCTAAATTGGAGGAATAGATTACTCTTTTAATGCTAAAATTGCCCCGTATCTGCTGGATTAAATAAGGAACTGTTTGCTAACACATTCTCCACATCAGTTTTATAAGGTGATAAAATGTCTGCTTTATGCTGACAGCTTGTTTCGTTGCCCCGACGTCGCCAAAGAATCAGTTATTGCAGGTTTAAGATTTGTGTTAGCAGCAAACATATATACATGTACCTCTGATAAAAGAATCTAAACTCAAAGCTCACTTGATAGCTTTTTTCAGTCAAGAAGGTAAAAAATTAATCTCCATGCTCAAATACATACACACTACTGTTCATCAACTATATTTGATGTGAAAAGGGGTTTAACAGAGATTTGTGAAAAAGCTAAATCTTTTGTATTATTTGACCTGCCTTGAGGCCATAAAAATGCTTGCTTGCATGTTGTCCAAGACAATAATAACCGTCTCTTCATTTTTCATGCATCAGTCAAACTATTTTCAATCACTGCTGAAACACTACAGATGTGCAGTATACTGTGTATGAGTGCAAAGGTTCGTTAAACAACTGGTTAGGCTGGTCTGATGTAGCTTTGCTGTCATTCACAATGAAATGTTACTTAAGATGGATGGTTGTAGGAGCAATAAGTAGCCTATGGGACAACCCTCCCATCCACATAAACCCTGACTGGACAGACCCTCAACATTTGTCATTACTAATGTGCCATTCAACACGCCAAGCTTTTCTATTGTCTTTAATTTGGTAAATTTCCTGCTGAGAGAAGATATTGGACTGGAACCATCTTCATAAAGTGTAAATCAGCGGGATATCAGTTAAGGAGTTGGTTCAAGGGGAGTGATTGTTAAATGTCTGTGTTTGATTTTATTGTTTTGTTTTTTTTTTTAAATACAAGCCTCCTGGTACACTGTGGCTATGTTTGGATCAGTTTTACCATATTAAACATACCACATGGGCCATGGAATTACATGTGTCCTGAGTAAAGTAAAAGTCGTTCTTTATTTCAATCCCCGCCTCCCAGAGTGTTTACTGAAACTCACAGATATAAAGGCAGGGGTTTGATTAGGCACAGGTGTGGCTTATTAAAGGCTGGACCTCTGCTGGCTTCCTACCAACAGTCCTACTGTGTTCATGTCATGTTGGGTTTTCTGTAAACACGAGCTGCGTGCCAGGCAAAGAAATGAATTTGTAAGTAGGACATGCAACACATGCACACCATAAACACTGCAAACTCTGCAAACACTTTGTCTACAGGTGTTGCCAGCCCCACTTTATACTTACCGTAAAAAAACCCAACTCTACCGATGAAAAGGCTGTTAATTTTATGGCTGATTAATACAGAAAAAAATTCAGTCTGAGCATATCCAACACTTACAAGTTCTTGCAATGAGACGTCACTCTGTTCCCTCACTTCATTTGAATGCTTCATCAGTCTGTGTTAACATCTCATCTATCATTGTGGCCATTAACGCTTTTCTGGTTGCTGGAGTAATGTAGCGCTCACATGAGTCTTATGTGCTGTGAATGGATATTTGGCTTCAGCCTAAAAGATTATTTATGCTCCAGAATGAGAAATATAATTTTGTTTAAGTCAATGCACAGCTGTTAATGAAACACGATGAAAACAATGGAAACTTCTAAACACAGAAATTATTAATATTTTCATGAAATCAGTTTCTGAAATTCTTTTTCATCTTGAATGTGTAGTTTTGAGACAAACAACGTGTCCGTCTGACTTTGCATCAAACGCTGTAAAACCTAGGAAAAAAATTTAAACTGAAAGGCATTTGTAAAATTACTTTGTCAATATGACATTTGGGAAAACTTTCCCCGAGGAAAGTGAGTCAAGACACTTTGTGAGATCTAAAGCAGTCAGTTGAAGTAATCGGATTTGACACATGCTCACACAGGGTACAAAATATACATAGTTATGAAGTACGACATGCTTTACCTTTTTAATGAAATGTCCCTTCATATCAATGATGCGTCATCAGTCTGGGGAGTTTAGCAGCTGAAATGTCCAATATTGCATATGACAAAACTAATGTGTCATTCAACCACAAAAATCTCCCATGAAATATTCATGCTACATGATCTTATGCAGTGTAATTCATATCTGTGAACCTGTAAAACTCCATGCTTGTATTGGACTATCAGAGTGGTAGTTTTTTTTTTTAGTCACACTAGGAGCGTGGCTCTGGGGATGGCCCACCACTTTAGTCTAAACTGAAATATCTCATCAACTATTGAATGGATTGCCATAACATTTGGCACAGATATTCGCTGTGCTTAGAGGATGAATACCAAGGAGTTTGGTGAGCCCCGACATTTCCCCCTAGTGCCATAAGGTTGGCCTTTTGTAGTTTTGAGTGAAATTGTCTCAACAACTGTTGATTGCATGAAATTTGGTACAGACCTTCATGGTCCCCCCAGAATCTTTCAATCCAAATGAGTTGACTTAGCATTAAATCTTTAATGCTGGCATTAATTTAAAAAGGGTGTATATCAACATCAAACCCTTTGGCAGCTTGCATGTAATCTGCAAAGTGGGTCTCTTGTTGTCTATGAGGGAAGAAGCTCCAGAATTTGTCTTTTGAAAGTGTTATGGAGAGATATCAGCTCCTGGTTCCTGGTTGTAAAATGTATTCACTTTAGACCAGCTTTCCTTTTTAAAACAAACTGGACAAGATGTCCTCGCTTTGCAGTTTTCATGTAAATTTTAAACAGTATTTATTTCCTTTGATACTTATTTGTGTCATTTTGCAAAATCCTGAATTGTTTGTCCTGACATAAATACTCTGTAACAATGTGTTTTGTGGAGACGAGCATTAGCTATTCCTGGGCTAAAGTTTTGACCAGATGCCCAAAGTGTGGGCACATGTACATATCTGCACACACATACACACACACACACACACACACACACACACACACACACACACACACACACTGAACGAGGTCCATGCCTGTTTGTGTGAGTAGGTCCCCAGCTGTTGAGTGCTTTGCAGATGTAGCAATTAGAAATTAGGGATTACAGCTAAATCTGGAGGGAAGAGGAAAAGGAGGAGGTTGGGGGTGATTGGGGGATAGTGTGGAGACTGGAGGGAAGGTACAACTTTCTAAATGAAGACAAGGGTTGACAGGGGTTTGAGGAAAGGCAACCTGATGATAGAAGGATTAGACACCAATGATGAGCAGCCACAGGCAGAGTGCAGGGCAAGATGTTAGAGAAAATGTGAGAGAGTAAAGAACACAGGAAGGAAAAGAAAAGAGAGGCAGATTTTTTTTCTTAACAAGCGATGGCTAAGGGGGGAAAAAAAGGCTGCTGTTAAAAAGAAAAACTATCCCATGGTGGGATTTGGTGAGGCTGTCTCACAGTCCATTTTTCTTTAAATGTAATTAACAATTCATTGATTTCTTGGACTTTCTCCACATAGAATCTGCAGAGAAGGCTGTGTTGATTCAGGCAAGAAGAGTCTGCAGTTGGAGCATCTTAAAACACGTCCATATAATATACTCTCACATGGGAGAGGGCCAGGATGTTTTTGCTAAAAGAGTTTCTGCAAGGGAACAGTGCAGCTTTCAGCAGAGTTCAAACGTGTTTTCTATAATTCATAAGAAGTGCTAGTCTCTTTAAATGGAAAAACAGAACGCTTTACGTTAGAAAAAAGGAAGTCTACATGAGTCTGAATTCACTGATATGTTTATAAATGTAAATACATATTGAGGACCTCAACTAAGGGAATAAAATCTTTATCCTTTTGGAGCTTGAGATCTACCTCCCTTTCCTATAGCCCAGGGTTACAGTCAAATCCTGACCTCTTTAATATTCAAACATTTGCACACACACGGTGCTGCTGCAAGTACTAGAGGCTGCTGCAGATGGCAAATGTGGTCTGTTTGATATTCTGCGATAACTTTCTTCTACTTGTCAACACGTTAGTCAACTGATCTGGAGAGGATTGGCAAGGGCCCAAATTAATGTGCAAAAGCAAAGCCCTCTAGGAAGCTTAACGCTGTTCTAATTAAAATGCACATTCACATTTTCCTGCCCTCCTAACAACATGTCCAAGCAAGTCCGTCTCATAAAACGTTAAATTAGTGGGCTGTCATTGTAAAATTTGAAGTTTTCATTTAATTTAGGACCATTATGACTATTCAATTAATACAAGTTCCTGTCTACTGTCTAGGAAGCTACGTTGTGTTTGCTTTCAGATTACACATTTAAATTTTAAGACAAATCTTGTTGCTCTGAGGCTCAATTATCAGCTCAAAAGGGACTATTAATGAGACTGCATGCCAACCCCACAGATCCTTCTTACCTTGAGTGCTGCACGTATCGCATCAGCAGCTGTGAAACATAAGATAATGAACCCTGACACATCACACTTTTTACCTGCATCGATAGCTTGCTTACGTCACCAGTGGACCATCACGTCATGTTCTCCTACCATGCCAGTGTTTATGTTGCAGGAGCTGCCATCATCTTTCTCAGGGGATAGCATGATGTCATTTTGGATCCCAAAATGTCTCGGCACAAACCCCCACCTGGGTCAGTTTCCGTCTGCAGAGGAAGAGAGCTGACTGACTGTGATCTCAATTTGGAGGAGTGTCAAGTCAAATCCAAAATCCTGCGAGGACATGAAGAGGTCCCATTAGGATACTTTCAGACGAGGATATGTGAATGTGAGATACCACCTGCAACAGGTACATAAAGCAGCTAAGGAACTGAGATCATTAGGGTTCACTCAGTTACGTTACACAGGAGGATTTATGTTTCTTTGAAGCCAGTTGAATCTGAGAATACACAGAGTTCGACTGTTGCTGGTTTGAATCAAGGCCTGTTTGATCAAGGGAATAAGTACAATGCTGAAACATAACTAAGTAGATTTTTTTTTTTTTTTTTTTTTTCTTTCTTGAGTTAGGTGACAAGTTTGATACAAATCTCATATCTCTTTGATCACTATGACACTACTGCCATTAGCCAGATGGCCTAGCTTTATACTTTGGTATACTTTTGGTTGGAACAAACAAAATATAACATGTTAATTAATGAGCTTTATAGATGTTAGTGGACAGATCTTTCTACTGGGAAATTTTGAACCATTAATTTTAAAAAAATTATTTGTTGGTCTAAAAATAATATGTATGAAGTCTGAAATATACAGAAATCAGCTTACAAAATATCAAAGTGTTACCTTTAAAGTGTTGAATGTAAACTACCACAGGTTGCCCAAACCCCAAACTCCCTAAGATATAGAAATAGAGGAGATGATACAGCCCTGAATTACGAACCAGAACTGTTTTGCACAATTACATGTGAAGTGTAAAAAGAAAACCCTGTTTTTGCCCACTAAAACAAAAGGAAACCTGTCCCCAGGAGGCTTTTCATAGATTAAGGCAAGAATAAATTTAGATTTCCATGTAAAACAGGAAAAGGTGACATTATAATACAGTCATCACCCCTGACCTAATATAATCCTGAAGAGTTGAGAAAAATTGTTAGTACCGTAGTTCACCTCATCCTTTCAACCGTTACATAAAACACAAATATTCTATTAAGCTATTTTTATTTTGCTCCATGTGGCCTTTGATGGCCTTATTAAAGCCTGAATTATTTTTGCTTAACTTTTTATACTAATTCATCACGTTGTTGTTTGTAGTAAATGTCCCTGAGCTGCCTCACTGGAACCATTAAACATGAATCAAACAAGGGTTACAATGATGTCACACCAAATTCCCTGAATGAGTTTGGGGAGATTAAATTAAATTTTAGTCCCACTGAACTTCAGCAGCTTAACCCATAATTCAGAGCTGTTTAGATGAACGAAGATAACTGAACCCTTTCCGGGCTGAACAGACCACATAATACATAAATCAACTCAGTCTTGTCATCATTGTTTTTCTGAATTCAAGCTTTATCTTATAGGCAGACAGACTTAGTAAATTTGTTGTATAATATTTTTTTTCCTACGTCCTTGTATGCATGTCACTGTATGTTTCACCAACAAAATCCCAGCAAGCTTTGGTGACACCTATGGGTGGAAAGTAGAATATTTAATTACACACTGATTTGAGTGAAATATTCCATATTATACTGTGTCTGCTGTTTGCCAACACGTTACCAGTTGGAGTTTCCCATGCCACCATATTTTTATTTTGAAAGACTTGTTAGAAAACCTATAAGTACAATAAATGGACAGTTGCACATATAATCTAGGTATGCCACCACAAAGTGCTGTAAAAATATTCCAGGAAACCATAAAAAAGGCTTTGAGAGAGGCTTCCCAAACAGGTCAGTGATAATACAAAGAAAAACAGAAAATGCTGAATGCAGAGCAGTTAGAAAAATATAATACACTTAAAATGAGTACAAATACAGGCAGAAAAAGGCTTGGCTCTGCGGGCAGCTGTGGGTTGCAAGCTTCTCAAGAAGAATAAATATCACAAATACAAGCTGAGTGCCAATGAAAATAAATATCACACAAACAAGTTAAGTACAAATGAAAATGGACTCCGAAGTGAGTAGCACTTTGTGTAAAAAGCTGAGATGAATAAATGTTTTCATCTTGACTCTGTTGAATATGTAGCTGTCAGATATATCTATGGCCTCTGGCATAAAAGCTTGCTCAGGTTGGACATTTATCATAGGGTTGGTGGTTAAATTCCTATCTCTCCCTATTCATAATTGAACAACCCCTGATTTTTGTGTATGTGGGGGAAAATGGTAAGTTGGTTTGGACACAAACATCTGCTTTATTTCTTTCTTCTGTTGCATTATTCCAAAAGTAAAAAAAGAATAAATGAATAGATATATTTTCATAAATATATCTGAGAGGACCTTGAAATAGGAGATTCCAAGGAACACTCGAAGTCAGCACTAGTCTCAGTGATTGTCTCATTGATGTCCTGAGCTATAACAAGTTCTCTGAGGAGGAGGCATCTGTTTCATTGTTTGGGCCAGACGGTGCAGTTTGTCAGGGGAATTCTTCCTGACGGCATGGGCCTGCCCATGGTACAGATGGCTTATCTCACAGTAAATGATTCAGAAAATGATAATGTGCCTCCAAATGGTGAAGAGGTCATCTCCTTTGGCTAATGGAATGTCTTCCTTAGTTAGAGCCTGGACAGAGCACTTGTTAGATATCTATTTCACAGGAGAAAAACGTGAGGCTATGTGTCAGTGGCTCAGGCAAAGTGAAGCATTCCTAATCCACTGGCAACACTCCTGATCCTCTCATTTGAATAGTAAGCAGATCAATTAATGTTTCATTTAGGCACAAGCACAAAACATGAGCTTTTCCAGGCAATAATTTAAGGTGTAAAGATGACAGAATTAATTCCCTTACATAACTAACCAGACACATCCTCGCTGCCAAAAACAAACCAGGCTGATTTCCTGCAAAATGACAGTTTAAGATGTCAAGTCAGGCCTGGGAGCAGAAGCTAAAAACCTTCCAACGTTTCCCAGTGTCAAAACACTGAAACGTTTACGTGCAAGTCCAAACCTATAAGTAGGCAAGGGACTGTAAGCCAAGACCTACTGTTATATTCAGCAATTATCAGTCAGCTAAATGCATGAGAGATGAGAGAATCAGGGGCTGAACCCTCACAGCAGAATCAAACAGCCGTGGAACAGACATTAACAAACATGATCACTTTATTGTCACCTGTTTGGTTAAGTGGGACTCGCATTACGATGGTAAAATAGACAATCACATAATATATATTAAATTTACTTTGCACATTTCTTGGCACAGGCCCTCTACTCACTCACTCACTCACACACACACACACACACACACACACACACACACACAAACTTGCAAATATATCTTGACCCAGGGCTGGAAGTCAAAACCACGAGCCACCATCAGAATCTGCTCTATTTCTTTCTCTTTATCTCTCATTGGGTTTCGGGCCTGATGTGTAGCATCAAAGGCAAAATCTTATCTGCCCCTCCTGTCCCTTTTGACATGGACATTAGTGCAGCTGAGACACATGTCCCTCCCCTTTGTCAGCTTCTGTCTGTTCTGCGTACGAAGATTAGAAAGAAGCTGACAGGGGCAAAGGGAAAGGAGAGTGACATGGAGAGACTGAGGGAGACAGATTTGTGGAAACGTGAATGGCCTGCAAGGGTTTTTTTTCTTTTTTAAGAAAGAGAGAGAGGCAGAGTGGGAGATTTGGAGCCATGACTTTTGCCCCACGCTGTCATTACATTTTGTGACACTGAAGTGAGACGCTGTAAGGATGGGCTATATGAGAGAGGGTGATAGTCTTTCACCAAGAGTATGTGCAGCGCGATTACTGTCTGTTTGCATGTCAGCTCACAACCAACAAATCTAAAAGTGGAGTCTGACAGAAAGAGGGAGAGCAGTGCTTTCAAGTAGTGCTCAAGGAAAACAAACAGAAATGAGTGCAGGTTGAGTGAAGGTGAAGGAGTCACTGTAAAGATAAAGAAAGGGCAGACAGAGGAAGAAAGTCAAAATTGTGCAGAGTAACAGTATATTCAGTTTCTTATGCACTTATGAACACACCAAAGTAAATTTGCAAAAAGATTTTAATTGGCATTGTTTTTAATCATTCTTGGTTCAATTTACAGTTTTTTTTTTTTTTTTTTATTCATTCTTGTCAAAGGTAAACACATTTCTTGTGGTTGTCTTCAACATCAGTAAATGCTTTCCATCTGCTTCCCAAAGCCCATAACGTAAAGTAACATTACAGAAGAGCACATTCTCTCATCCACACTTGCATATTCAGATCCTACAAACAACTCCTTAACGGGTACGAAATGTCTAAATGCCACATACTCGAGAAGCGCGGACAAACACATTCTACATACATACAAATGTGCACACGTTTTTTTTTTTTCTTGCTCGCTCCCACACACGCACAGACACACGTAAACACGCGCAGGAAAGCAGGCAGATAAAGCCAAACACACACGCAGACTCATACACGCTTGTGCACACGCACGCACATTCCATAACTGGCATGTATTATAAATATACATTACAATGCAGACTCCTTTTTTTTTTTTTTTTTCCTCCAGTGCAGCACTTGAGGAATGCTGCTGCTCCATTAACATTGGCTCTGTCTGTGCATCCACAGTTGGGTTATGACATGCTCTTCAGCAACATAATCTGGTTAGCAGTATCTGTTACGTAAGAGTAGGGTTACTGAGTGTACGTTCCTACTGGTCATAACCAATAACCCTCTCTTTTTGTCAGGCTGAATTACATCTGACTATTTATCTACACAAGCAAAATACTGCCATAAAAATTCCACTGTTTAAAAAAAAAAAAAAGATAAAAAAATGGCACAATAGCTTATTGAGCAAAGGCCTACAAATGCACACTAATAAATTACGTAGATAAATAATACATTTTAATGTTAAAATAAATACATTTGAAAAGTAAATAAATAAAAAAAAAAGCACATTGTAATCTGATTAATGCCAGCCTACGTTGTCCTGTATTACAATATAAAAAAGTGAACTTCTCTTTATTTGCACATTCACACGTGTTGTTTTTTTTTAACAAAATGGTGGCAGCGTTACTTTGAGACTCAAAGCATAATTTCTCCTCAGGCACCTGCCGCACTCTTGCGACTGTATGGGGTCGTTTCCATGGTGACCGTGACTGCTGTAATGGCCATCAGCGCTGATTGGCTGGGAACCTCCGAAGTGGAAAAGGACTAGACGAGGTTGTCTGGGATCAAAAGAGAACTTGCTACTGAAAGAGGTTTTTTAAGAACTGTAAAATTAGTGGTATTCTGAGGGACCGTTGAATGTTGTGCGGAGAAAGTCTTGACATCCAGCATATCTACGCCAAGTGCTGAAGGTAAATGCATCGGAACAAAACACACATCTACCACATCTACCACGTCTAAGTGCCGTCAATTTACTAGTCCAGAGTCTGTGTTTTTCTTCTGTTGTTACAAGGCAGGAAATGCAGACAATGGACTAGTTCTCAGAGGGTACTCGCTATCTTCTAAGAGACGCAGGCTTCACATCTTAACCTATCACAAAGCCAGGGGTATTTCTGATGAATTTTTGAGAAAATGGATTCTTGAAAGGCCTGTGGATATCCTCACAAAGTCTTTCCCTTTTCTTAAGAAACACCCCGGGGCTCTTACTACCAAAAGTCCCCTCCCTCCACTGTGAAAACATTCCTCAATGTCCGGGACAACGGCATCAGTTCTCATCACTGACTGATTATATGAATATCCTGTATAGCCCAGGTAAGATCAGTACAGTTCCAGTGTCCAGCTTGCCCTTTACTATATCAAAGGTGAGTTTAATCCATCAGCATACTTGGTCCGTGGTCCAAGGCCTAAAAATCCAATTCAAAGTCCACTCCTGTTACATATACCACCTTCTTCAAAGCTCACAGTCACAAAAACCTTGTATTCATCATCTTAAAACAGTGGATCTTAGATTCCTGTGGTGATTTGATATCCATGCTACAATAAGAGTGTGTAGTCTACATCCAAATCAAGTTCACTTTCTCTCTGACCTGTTGGCTGTCAGGCACGAGTTTCTGAATAATAGTTGTGATTGTGGTCTCCATGTTGTGGCAAACACACCTGCATGAAACGCTGTGGTATTCATATGATAATGATGTCCAACAACACATGTAGTGTCAAAATACACTGACACATACACAAATATGACAGCAAAAAGGCCTCTCCTTTTTTTAAGTCCAGTAAATTTAAGTTCAGGGATTCTTTTTTCTTTGTACTTTCGATTGTGGTTCTGTTGTACCTCTACTCGATTCTCTTCTGTGTTTCTGCCAACTTTTACATCAAAAAACTCGCAGAAGGGGGATTCAAAGCCCTTTGGACAAGGCGGTCCAGCTATGCGTGAAGTGTCACTCTCGGTGACAGTCGCTAGGACAAAAGCATGGCAGACATGAGCAGCATCGCCATGGTGAGAAGAAGGCGGTCACGTGATGGGCTGCTGCCACTGACGCTTTTCTCCAGTTTGGGAACTTCAGAGTTAAATTCATCTGGAGAGAAAGACACAGAAAAAGAAAATAAGAAAGTGAGAAAAGAGAAGAGCATGAGTGTGAAAGAGCGAGAGATAAACTGTGTTTGCCAGACAGAAGGAAACGAACAATTACTATATTATTAATTCATCAATCTAAACGCAATGTGTGATGCATGCAAATCATGCTTTAACATATGCAGCGAAAGAGACATGATGCAATTATCAACAAACCACCAATTATCATCAGCACTGCTACATATGGCCATTCCCCCCGTGGGAAGGAAAATTAAAAACACTTTTGTTTCTGATCTGATTTTTTTTTCATGTATTGCTCTTTCCATGCTAATGATGTTTTTATCCTAGAGGGATTTCAATCAAACCAAATTACTGTGGCCTTGCCATTGATTAGACACAACAGAACATTAGCTGGAGGGGAAAGATGGAGAAAGAGCTGGGAGAACACATTTTGTAATATTCGGTAAAAAGTGAATTACACTGAGTCATTATGTTCCGTATCGACATAATGTTTCCCATTATTTCTAGAGGGCTATTAAATGCCAAAATAAAGCAAAAGAAAACGAAAGAGTTCTGTTGCTTAGAAAGCCAACATAGTTTTCATGGGCTACCTGCGTGGCGTGGACTTCCTACCCGGGATGTTAGTAAAACCTGTTTTTCCTATCAAGTAATCTGGCTAAGTGCAGAAGAAAGCTACAATTTCTTTCTGACGTCAGTCACATTAGCCCACATCAGACATAAAAGAGAAATGTAGGTAAACGGGATGGGTGATGGAAGAGTTTAAAGCCTTGAAATGTGGCATACTGATGTTACATTATGTCATTAGGAAATTATTTTGATTTAACATCTTAAAATGACACTGGAGAGAGGAAAAATACCTTTTTTTGATACAAGAATGGATATATCTATTGGACATATTGTGGCCAAAAAACTGCCAAAAATCATTTTTTCCTCTGTAAAAATCCCTATACTTTTACTTTAAAATGTTGCCATTATAATGTCCAAGTGCGTAAAACTTCTAGCTGAAATATTATCATCCATAAAATCAATTGGCTTTCAACAGGAAATAAATAAAATTAAGGAAGCATGATGTCTTCAAAATGCTGTTTCATTGTGACGTTAAAGCCTTGTTTGGAGTTTGCTAAGAGTGGAGATTAATTGGCTACAGTCAAAAACAAGGAGGGTGATAAGAGATAATAGATAGAGTCAACGACTACATGATAGCTGATCTTTGGTGAATGTTCGGAATTTTGTTTTTACTCTGTCTCAGAGTAAACCATCCAGTCACTCTGGTTTGTCCTGATTGTGTGTGACTCTAGCCCATGTCAAAGTATTTCTTAAGAAACACAAGGCATCTGTCTGCGGCGATGACACACGACAATGACATTCACACCAGGATGAACTCAAACAGAAAACATTAAGTGAAGGCAGGATGAAGAATGGAAACCAGCATTGCCCCAGTTCGGGCCTACGGATCACAGTGGCACCTTAACACCATACAGTTTGTCTCTCCAAAAGCTTTCATCACACATATTTCAGAGGTAAAACAGTACAGTCTGTGACCAGATGTCTAGACACTTTCCCTCCAGAAGAAGCTGGTTCTTCCCTACCTTTACATAAAACAAGTTAATGTAGCATCAACTCCATTTCCACAGTTGCTTTGTGAACAGATTCTTCCAGACTTGTTTGTGGGTGCCAGGAGCTTTGATAATAACAAAGCTGCACAATATGCACCTCTTCAAAACCCTTGCTACTTAGAGAGGCTGCCCTTGGAAGATGAATGTGGGGGGAGACAGGTGCCTCGGGCCATAACAAGTTATCAAAGGTCCTCAGCACGACACTTAACATCACAGTACAATCGTGGGATAGAGCAATCAATTTTCTAGCACACAATCCAGTGCAGTCTAGTCTGTATGGGGTATAACAACAGACAAGCATGGTAGGGCAGCTCTCCTGTCCACAGTAAATTGCCCAAGGCATTTACAGTGAGATAAGAAGCATCAGTACTAGACTGTCGATGAGAGGAAAAAGGTTGTCTGGTCTGAAAAATGCTCATGCCGACGACGCCACTACGATGGTAGACTCGCAGTGAGGCATAAACAGCATGAGGCGATGGACCCGTCATGTATGGTTACAGCTCTACAGGTCAGTGGAAGAGAAGTAACAGAGCGGAGGAATTCAACTGGCTTACACTCTGTCTGTTAATACCTGTAGATCGGTGCCTTAATGCCAGAACGTACCTCTACATTGTAGCAGGTTCATGCATTCATGACCATCAATCACCACTGAGGGAATGGGTACTAAGATAAGACATTGCTCTCAGTCACAGTAAAATACTTGTCCTGAAATGGCCAGTGGAACATTCAGTTGAAATCACAATTTACTGATATTGCTCCCATTACAACCTTAAGAATGAAAGTACAGTATCCGTGGAAAGGAGCATCCACTCATCAACTTCTGGCAATTGTACAAAGCACTGATGTCTTTGTGCTCTTAAAGCTAACCACTGACAGTGTTAGCTTTAACGCTGGGAGGCTACTAGCGTGGCTTCAGACCTCTGAATTATGGCCAAATCTCTGGCATGTTCAGCGATTCAAATAGATCTGGTGTCAAGCTCAATGATGGCTACTTCCACCAGATGGAGAAACAGTTGACCAATCACAACTTTGTGGGTACGTTTAAGAAGGAGGATGTCATCGTCCTTCTTAAACGTAGCCACCTAAAAATAGCAACAGAACAATGACACCAAGTGTGGATGAAATTGATGCAGCTATAAGTTTTTGTAAGAGGACTTACAGACTCAACAACTCCTTAATCTGCAAATTACTTTGATCGTTGTGGATAACCTGACCCCAGTGCTCCTAACAACCGCTGGTTCTATGTCAATTGAAAATGTCATCAGCAGGACGGATACATCCCACGCTACTGACTGGTTAGAACAAAACAAAATAAAATAAACCTCCATCCCCAAAACAACGTGGATAACATGAATACAATGTCGGGCTAAATGAATGAGTGAAACAATTCAGTCTGAATTTGGTTAGGAGGCTACATGTCTATTATCAAGTTGCTTCTACAAAGCTTGGCAGCTATTATCAGTGCCAATGGTGGTCCAACAGGCTTCTGAAACAGGGTTTCAGTTCTTCTGGTCACTGAATGTACAGACTGAACATGTTGAATGAATTCTTTTGGTTTGTATGGTGCATCACATATTACGTGACTGATTTTGAGAAAATCCGCTCATAACAAGCCAATCAAGGATGCTAATGTCTATTAATGCATCTTAAAATGATCTGTTTCCAGCTGTATTTTCTGGTCCAGCTCCTAATTCATGTTTCAGGCTTTAGCCCTATACTGATGCTGAAGACATTCATTATAGGAGGAAAGTGTTTAAGGGCAAGTATGTTACGGATCGAAAAATACACAGTATACTAAGCTTTGCTGCAGGAAACTATAAAGTTATGATTAATTCAAGCAGGAAGCAGCATGACTGATGCTGAATTCTTGTAGCACATTTGTGGAAATACTGTGAGGTGTAAGATGCTCTACCATAACTAATCTCTGCTATTCATAATTTATGCTGAAAACAGCTAAAAGCAGAACGGAGGTGTGTTGCAAGGGGGTTAGAAAATAAAAATCATAAAGGAAAATCCAGTCAATTCACACTTAAAGGATAATTCTGGTTTATTACAACTTGGGTCTTGTTTTGTGGTTTACATTATATAGTGGAATCATCAAAGTAATTGATGAGATCTGGAAACATTTTCTAATGGGGCAAGAAAGACAAGTGAGTCAGATGATCTGACAGGTTGTAAACAAGCCTACGTTGGCCCGTTTCATAAAAGCGATCCTAAAGCACTGCTTACATGCAGACTGCGAATGGTGGAAGTGTCTTGTTTCACAAATGATAAACTGTGATGACTGTTTACAGTTGACAGCTTGGGTAATATTTTTTTTCTTGGCCTGATGCCACCATGTTTCCAGATCCAAGCGATTAACTTGGTGAGAACAGGTGTATTATTTCTCGTAGAAATGATGGGCGAAACTACAAAAGTAGGAATTATGCTGAAAACACCATGTTAAATAAGGAAAATGTGATGATAGAAGCAAAGATAATAATAAAGTAACAAGGATGACAGTAGGTCCAAACATATGTGGAGAGAGAGGAAAGCTTTGTTGATGCTAAGCAAGTCTGTGGGCTGGTCTGGTCCTGAGGGTGAGTCAGAGAGTGGGTGTCCAGTGGTCAGCAGGGCCATCACTGGTATGTGTTGTTTTTAAGTGTGTGTGCGTGAGCGCACCTAAATCTGTGTGTCCTGATTTCGTTATTCCTCCAAATGTATTCAGAAAAATGCATCACATTGCTAGAGGCTATGATTTTTTATGATTCCCTGCCAGTGTATTTTTTTTTATATTAAATTATACGTAAGCTCAAGCCTGAGTTACTGCTGAGCAATTCGCCCACCACTGAGCCTTTCTTTCTTCCTCTGCCCCTTCTTTCCGCAGCCCCCTTTCTCTGCACCCACTGTGGTTTTATCTCTTTTTCTGCCTGTTTCTCTCTCTCTCTCTCTCTGCTTTATCTGTCCATCTTTCTGTCAGGCTTTCTCTTGCTGCATTTCTCTTTCACTGCCTCCTACCTGTCTTTTCATCTCTTTGACTTTCTGTGTCTCACTTTGTCTCTCCCTCTCCCTCTATCCAGCCTTCCCCCTGCCTCCCTCTCTTCCCGTCTGTCTCTCTCTTCTATTTCTCTCACTTTTCTGTCTTCTCATTCTCTCTCTGAAGTACTACTCGTTGCTGATGGTTCAAGAGCTCTTTTCTCTCTGTCTCTGCTGGTCTCACTTTCCAACTCAGACAGGTCACACTCTCTCAGCCCTCATCAAACACTGCCTACAGCTCCCAGAAACAAGCATACTAAATGATTCCCGGCAAGAGGCTTTTGTTTGAGATGGGGATGGAGAAAGAGAAAGAAAAATAGAGGGTTTATGTAACCACTCAGCTGTAGAATTGACTCTCTCGCTGACATGCTTTCTCTTTAGGTAAACATGGACCTTTCATTCCTTACAGGACCTCTACTAACCTTGTGGACTTTCTGCAGAGGAAAATGGAAAGTTTTATCTGTGTGTGTGTGTGTGTGTGTGTGTGTGTGTGTGTGTGTGTGTGTGTGTGTGTGTGTCGTACATTGTACCAAGCAAATGGGTTTTTTTTGGTAGATTATTGCATTTAAAGGATAATCCTGGTTTGATACTACTTGGGTCTTATTTTCATAATTTTGGCCACCGTTCTTATCGGTAATAATAAGACTGTATTCGCCTCAAGTAAATAGATGAGATCTGGAAATGTGGTGACATGGCTAAAAAACAACTCGGATGCAGTAATACGAGCTATTAGATTTAGGTATACAAATATAAGATATATTGGTAAACAAACCCCCGGGTTAGCTAAACTTATTTGTAAGAGAAAACGAAGGCAAACAGTAGAATTATTGCCCAAACTGTCCGCTGAGGCCAGGGATAGCTGTGGCACTAAAAAATGTGTTAGGATGTGACAGAGGAAACACTGAATTGTATAATGACACTGACAAATGAACTGTAATAAGGTCAACATCCAGGCCAAGACTGTGCTGGTGTAACTATGAAATTAAGTACCAAGTTGTAATAAACTGGAATTGTCCTTTAATGTTGCATATTGGATGTCATGGCTCTACTGTTGAATTAAGTGGGTTCAGTCGTTTACATACATGTTTGATTTCATACACATATGACTGTCAAAGAATTTACAATAAATAGTGTAAACACTGCACGTACTGTAAATAAAGTATACGGTACGTACATAAGAATGTAATTGTATGTCAGCGCTCCGGAATCACTAAACTTACAGTGTTTATGGTCTTCCTCCTATTGCACAACTCTCAAGGGCAGAAAATAAAGGTTCTACTCATCAACCAGCTATGGCCTGTGGATTTTCTTTTGCCAGGCATAGAATAAAAAAAACTAACAAATGTTTGGTTCCATTCCACAATGGTTGGTGCACAAATCAAGCTTTGTAGCCACAGCCAAATATTGGTCAGCATCTGGCGATTGGCTGCTGTTCATTTCCAGCAATACAGAGACAAATGTCGAGTCACTCACCAAGGTTGTGTATTTTGATGTTTGGCCTGACTGTGTAGTCGGGAGAAGTCTGACTAGAGTCATCATCTGCTTGGGAGACTGAGAAACACAAGACACATAGACACAAAGACGGAAAGAAAAAGAAAAAAAGAAGAGGGAGGAATAAAAAGCAGAGGAGAGAAAAAATGGAAAGACAGAGACAGTGAGACAGAAACAAGGAAAGAAAACACCCCATTAAACGTTCAACACTGAGTAAAATGTACATTTTAGGCACCATTAAATTGTATACAGTTATAGCAGAACACACAGGAGTAAGTGTACCCCTGCCAATGAAAAACCATGAAGCAATCCTGGACTGTGAATCTAGACTTTCATCTGAAGAGTGACAGCGTTTGGAACCAGTGGACAGAAATCATTTTTACATTTACTGTTCGTCTAGACACAGAATTCAATTCAGTCTGCATTGCCAAACTGTCCACGATTGAATGATGAGTGGGTTTGTTGATGTGCATGTGTTTTACTTCTTTGTGCATTTTCTGCTTTTTTGTTTCCACTAAATATGCGCCTGGGATTCTGATGCCTAGTTAGGAGGATTAAAAACCATTCGCAGAGAATTTATCTAAAAGCTGGTAGCAATTGATGAGCAGCTCTTTGCATATGTAAAGCATATGTCGTGAACATTCACATTTCCTTCTAATCTTACGCCAAGTAACGGTTAAGGTGGGAGACTTGCCGAAAGACTGAAAACGGTCCCGAGGGAGCTGAAATCAACAGCATTTTTGATAGCAGGCTGTTAAAATGACCTTGCTGAGTAAAGGTTGTGGATCGTAAACTGACATAGCCATTCATGCACATACACATGCACACATTAAAAAAATATACACAGCTGACATCCTACCATGTGTAGACACACACACACATGCTCAAACTCCAACACCTTGAACACACTAAGCCATACACAAAAACACACGCAAAAGCAAATGCAGGCATGGCAGACACATCAATAGATTAGCTGTGACACTGGGATGGGGGTGTGTGTGTGTGTTAAGTTGATGTGTACACAAGGGCTGACACTGGCCTAAGTGTGGGATGTATTAGTGCTGACAAGGTTAGAGGAGAGGGGGAGGCTTTCAGCACTGGGCTCCCTGATCAAAGGCCTGCAGGGGAGAGAGCAGGCTACCAGGGTAAAAATAACACACACTCTATACAGAACAGCAGGCATCAGAGGGCCAGAAAGAGAGAAGAAGAGGTAGACAGTGAGGGAGAAAGAGGGGGAGATAGTCAAGAGAGCTGTGGGAGAGAAGGATGGAGAGTGACAGAGAGAGAGAGAGAGAGAGGAGGGCAGAAAGAACTGGATCTTGCAGCTGAATCTGTTTTTTTCTTTTACATCTTTTGTATGGCTTCACGGGAGCATGTCATTCACAGAGAGAGATAGAGCATTACTGTAATAGCACTGAGACAGAGAACAACATTAAGCCATCACTCTCAAAGCGCTGCTTCGAGGGAAAAGACACCATCATCAAAACCTTGCCAAGACAGCACAAGGCAGAAAAGCCTGTACCAAGACTGTCAGATCTTAGTTTTACTATCTCACTGACTGTTTCTCTCTCCCTCTTTGTTTCACTGCGTGTTTGTGTGCTTGGGAGATACAAAGAGATCCCAGTGAAGAGGAAATTGGAGATGAAGGGACACAGAAATAGAGGAAATTGTATTAAATGAGTGGGAGAGACCTGTAGAGGTAGGACAGAGTTACAAGGTCTCACCAGTGGAGCAGCAGACGTAGACCCTCAGTCTCAGGCAGCTGTGGCCGTGGTGGTGGGTGGGTGTGGCTGAAACAGAGAGCAAACACACAAATCATGTCAACCTTGTGCCCTCTACAGGCCAAAACCACCCTCAACAATCCGCTGTGAAAACTGCACCGCTGCAACTGAGCAATAGCCTGTCCTCAGCTGAAGCTCCAGAATCTATTAGAAACGCCCACACACTGTCATTACACGTGGGGGACAATAGCCGAGAAGAGAATCTCCTCATTATAATCTCAGATCAAAAATATTGAATGTGCAGCGCCCTCAGGCTTTTTCTATCTATCACAATAAACCAGAGCTGGTGTTCACTGGCCTGACTTACAGATATAGTAGTACTCCTGGCCCACGTTGAACTCGTAGCCCAGCGAGAAGGCGCTGTAGCGCTGGAACTTCTCAGAGAACTTGATGGGCGCATGAGGTGCGTGGGGCCGGTTGCACTCCCAGCGTTTGAAGCCCAGCTGGGGGTCGCAGGTGCGGTAGCCGCGGTAGCTGACCATGTAGAGGATGTACTGCTCGGCCACGATGCGTTCCAGCGTCCCTCGCTGGCTGGTGTTGTAGTGTGGGCAGTAGATGTCCAAGTAGTCATTAACGCTGACCTGCACTGTGTATCCCTCCCTTCGTAGCCTGAATTAAACATACAGATAGACAGAGGAAGAGAGATAAATGGGAAGTGGAATTAAGAAAGAAGGAAAAACGAAAAAGATAAGTAACTAGGGCTGCAAATAATGCATTGTTTTAGTTATCCAGTCTTGGACACAGCATGAGGTATATATGCATATTTCCCAAAACATCAAAGTATTCCTTTGACCTCACAGTTATCTTCACCATTCATTGACAATTAATTGTCCAGTCAATATAATAACATAAAGTGGAGAAAAATGCCCATTACAAGTTCACAAAGCCCAATGTGATGTCTTCAAATTGCATGTTTCTGTAATATCCAACAGCCAGAAACCCGTATATATTTACGTTACAATGAAAAAAGTATCAATGCCTCAGCAGACAGAATGAGCAAATATTTAAAAATTTCACTTCAAAAAATGACTTAATCGTTTAATAGATAATTAAAATTACTGTTCAATTATTGCTCTGGCTATTGACCAATCGATCAATTGACCAACCTTTTCAGCACAACAGGTAGCACAACAGCAACACAATGAGGCTGGAGGGCTATAGACTTTTCCCTCAGCGCATATTAACAACCTCTTTTCTTCAAGAGATAAACTATTACACCTTTCACCCCCTCTGCGTATAAAAACACACTTCCTCTCACTAGATTCCTCGTGGCGAGTGCTGAGAACGGTGCTGAGAATGATAATCTGCACTCCTGTCTTCCCCCCCTGAGCCAGCCACGGGGCTGGGTCATTGAGGCAGAAGGAGATCCTGTCAGTGGCGATGTATGCTCTTGTCCGTTTCAGAGGCGGCCCCCCGGCAAGCTCCCCTGGCAACCACCACTGATGGCGAGCAGGCTGTTAGCAGGTATGGAAGGCCAGTCTCAAACTGAGCATACGCGTGTGTGTGTGTGTGTGTGTGTGATGAACATGACAGTACAGTAACCCACAAGACTCCTGAACGAACAACTGAGACGATGATGGGATTCTGATTTTGCATTCAGTCACCACGCTGTGATCTTCACTGTTTATAATACTGAGTATACCTATTATGTAAATTACACAATCTGTAATTAGACAAAGTAGAAGTCATTAACAGGGCTCCTGCAGGTGAGCTGATGAGATGGGAAGTGTCCTTGGCTGCAGTGATGTGTAACCTGCACCAACTAGCGGTAATAACTCATTTACACCAGTAGGTGGAGATATTGCTGTATTATATTTAAAGAGCAAACCTCCCCTCTTTCTCTCCTCTGCACTCTTTTTTTTCCTCCTGGTTGTCTCTTTTTTCCTAAACATTTTCTGTGACACACATACGAAGGAGCACACAATTACACACACACTCTCACAACCAGCCCTCACTGTGTATACGTTGTCCCAGCACACGCACAAAGCTGTGGACATGCTCACGCAAACATGCCCACACATGCATATGTTACTAGGTCAGGCCTCCAGAGAGATTATTATTCAATTACAAAATGAGGTTCAGAAATGTCATAACACCTCTCCCCTTCTTTCTCTCTCTCCTTCTGTCTCGCCATCTTTATCAATGTAGCGTTACAACTGTTCCTTTTTCCTGGATCCTCTCCTCCACTCACATCCTCTTTTTCCTCTCCGACTCCTCTCTTCATTTACACACATGTGGAGGCAGATGAATATCACTTCTCTTAACTAGTTTTTTTTTTTTGGGCCTTCAATCTTATCTGTGCTCTCTATCCCCGCTGCTGATATGTGAGATGACAGACTTTTGTCTTGCAGTGTTGTGGGAAGAGACAACACAGCTATGCTTCAAAGGGACTATATTTAGAGAGGGGGTTGGTGGTGTTAGGAAAGGGGAGGAAGTTTGAGATGGGGGGAGAGAGGAGAGGTAGATAAAGAGGTACAATGGGCGTGGAATAGAGAGAATTCTAAATAGAAAATGAAAGTGGGAGAAAAAGGGTGCGTTGAAAATGAAAACATGCGATGAGGAGAATCCTGGATACGAGTGGCATATAGAAAGTCAGAGAGTGGTGCAGTTAGTGAGAAATAGGTGAGAGGAGAGCAGCGTGCAAGAAAAGCTGAATGCAAGAAAGCAAGAGCAGGAGGAAGAGGGAGTGTGTGTGTGTGTGTTTGTCTGTGTGTGTGTGTGTGTGTGTGTGACAGAGCACACTTTATGGATGTAAGGCACTGGGTACTAGTGAGACATTTCAGCAAATGCAGCTAATTCACCACCAATGCATTTGTTCTTGTCATTTTAAGACTTACTGGATGGAGAGACAGAAAGAAAATATGCAAAGGTGTACATTAGAGGCTACAGAAATGGGCAATAATAACTTATTTGGTGCATCCATGCGGCTTGAGTGTATAAGGCAGGAATGAATGTAGGGCTGCAAAGATTATACATTTTTTAGATTAATATATTGATCATTTAGTCTATAAACTGTCAGCATGTAGTGAAAAATGACCTTTGCAATCTCACAGAGCCAATGGCGACATCTTGCTTGTTGTGTCCAATCCACAGTCCAAACTTCCAACAGTATTTAATTTACAACGATATAAAAATCGGTAGTATCAAAATTGTTGTTGATTAATTTTTTGCCGTTTGACTAATTGTTTCAGCACTAGATGAACATGCGACCCAGTTATTTTCATTTGTTTTGGTTATCACTTAGCCTCACCAGATGTAGCTATGAAGCAGGAGGACCATTTGTTCCAAACGTAACGTCAGCAATCGAGGAAGCAGCAGAAGAAAGGAAGAGGAGAAGGAGAAATTATACCGTAGGAAGAAGAGAAGGTAAGGTGGGGCAGAAGAGAAAAACAGGGGGAAAGGAGACTAAAAGGGTGGAGTGAGAATAACAGGCTGGCTGGGTGAGAGGAGGCGGGGAGTCCCTCTAGGTGTATGCTGTTATATAAGCATTCCACTTAGTGGCACAAGACAGAAAGGTTGCAGGGCAGAGAGGAATGGAGGGAGGAGAGGGGAAGAGAAACAGAGGAAGGGGTTGAGAGGAGATTTAATAACTTACGGTGGAGGAGAATGGGTGAGAGAGGAAAATGCACTGAATCATGACAACAAAGAGAAAGGGGCAGAAAGGGAGGCAGAGGCGTAGACAGAGACATAGTGCTCCCCTGGGGATGAACATATATGTGGTAAAAGTGCATAAAAAAGACTGATGGCTCCCATTCTCTCTCTTTTCCTGCAGCCTCCCTCTCTCAAACTGTCTTCCTCTCTTTCCGCTCTGCATTGTCTCCGTGGTAGTTTTGCTGTCTCATCATCATTTTCCTGTGAGTGGGAGTGTGCAGCTAGTTAGTAAAGGCTGCACAAGCTGGTGAAGACTGCCAGGGGAGGCAGATAGCGGGGAGAGGAAGAGGAGGAGAGAGAGACAGAACAAGCGAGGAGGACTGAGACAAAGATAGCACCCCTGCCCCTTTCTCATCTGCGCTAAAAAGAGCCTTTGGAGAATACTGCCGGTATCAATAAATAACAATGGTAAGACACTTAAAAACATAGAGTGGACAGACACAGGGCATCTTCTACAACCACGGAAAATCTATAATTCCTCTGAAAAAACAAAAAAACAACATAACAGTCCCTTTTAAATAACAAAAATTAAGAAAAATAGGAAACATCAGGAAATCATTCCCTCACTTTCCATGAGTGTCAATCATTTTTCTTTTGCTTCACCGAGCTACAAACTAAACCAAATCCATGTATAATGGATCCCTCTGTATAATGAAAATCCATGTCCTGTATAATAACTTTGCCAGGTTGTATCAAAGTGAAAGCAGAAGCATGAGCACTGCAGACTTTCAAGGAAAATAATACCAGTACAACTCTATTTGTTTGATTTTCTTCTTCTGACACGAATGGATATGAAAAGTCTAAATCCACTGAGGTCTTCCTCAAAGTCTGAATTTGGTGCTGTCTGTTCTGCTGTGGGTGCGCCTCACATTACTGCCACAGGCTCCAACCGTTTTCAAAAATCCAATAAAAACAGCTCGAAGAGACCCATTGCTTCTGATAAACATATTCCAATCTTGCAGTAGAAAAGACACAAGTAACTTCTGACTGTGGTAAAAAACACTTGTGGCTTTCAGCTCTTTACAGGTATTAGTGTCTTTACAAATGTGTTTACAGTATCAGTTGAAAGAGGCTTGCTTTTATGGAATAACATCATAAAGGCAATGAAAATGTTACCTTTTGAAGTTTTGTGCTTCATTGGGCAAGATTTTTCCTGCAACGATATCGTGAGATTTCTTTTCCCACTTGCTTTATGTGTTTTTTTTATCTACAAAGCAATTATGAACAGAAATAGCACCATAAAAGGATTGACTTTTGCATAAATGCTCTTGTCGCTGCACAGACTATCACAGTCTCTACAGCAAATGTAAATAATCTATGTCTAATTAGCAGTACAAGGTTGTTTCTGGTGTCTACATTGTATTTCATTATTTCTTTCCAAGATGGCTGCCATGAAAGATTAGTTTATCAAACTTTGTATTAAAGTGACTGTGTAAAATCTTGTACAGGCTGTGTACCTCTAAAGTGTTGCTATTTCGCTGTTTTTTTCACAGTTGTAGAAGCTTCTCTCAGTAAAGATGAGGTCAGCGTGTCATCGTCATTGATTACCTTAGAAACATACTCTCTGGGGTAATTAACATCAGTCTCATCAGGAGGATAAACTACCGATGCGCAAAATGGCGTGACTTAAACGCCATTTACCAATCGTCTGTTTACCACTGACAAGACTCATCCAATCGAGTCCCCTGGCAGGGATGAGCTAAGCTCTGCTGTTTTTCCCTTTACCTCAGCACCAAAACTCATTACTTGACATGCATGCCAGCATTCATTCACACACACACACACACGCACACACGCACACACACACACACACACACACAAACACAGTATCTCCTGTGAGTCGTCACTGATTGAGTTAACGCCGCAATTAACGGCCCGATTTACAATGTTTCGATCCTAAATGGAGGATTGAGGGAAAAACAACTGCTGAGCCAGTCTGTGGGAAGAGGCAGACACTGCAACTCTCCTCTATTACTATTAGACCACTGGGAGTCATTGACCGGTTTCCTCCACAACCTCTGTTCACTCTGGCCTCAGAGAAACTGAGGAACATTACCTTTTCATATTTACCCATTTCTCTGTAAACCTCCCCGCGGTTTATTCCTCGACCTTCCACCTTTACTTCCATCATTCGAAAAGCTCTGCCACATTTCTTTCCTTGCTTTTATTTATTCAGGGAATGCTTTGCGATAACAATGTTAACATTTACAGCCATCCACACCTAGGATCTATCCTGTAAATCTACAGTGTCCATCTGTTGACCCCTGTTTCCTATAGCTTCTCTTCAGTGTACAGTAAACCAAACTGCATCCATCTAAGGCACAGGCTCATGGAATTTTTAAGCAAAAAACAGTGATGTTTTCTAATGAATATCGATTGTCATTACATTCACAGTGTGTTAAGATTACCTACTGAAAACTGAGTAGACACTCTCCACTCTGCTCCTGAGAAATTCTGAAATGCCAGCGATTTCAAATGAATCAATCACCTCAGTAATTAATACATTTGTGTTGATGTTGCCTGGTCATGACATTTACACTGCATGCCAACAAAAACGAGTTGAAACAACTTCATAAGTGAAACACTAAATGCTCAGCCATTGCTGCTGTAGTTTGAACATGCAGCAAGTTACAAATAACAGCTTTAAAGTGATATTTTATTGATCTCCTATAAACAAAATCTCTTTGCTTTCCACTGTCAGCGAGAGGTCACAGAGCAACTTCAGCTAAAGAACAATATCCAGTAGCTTGTGGGGCCCATTCTTGCCGCCACAGAGGCTGAGAAATGGATCTTTCAGTTAAAGGTTGCTCTCTCTGCTCACTGTTTCACCCTGCAGTTCAGTCGCTTGGTGTCCCTGTCTCCCCCGGCCTTGGTCCAGGCTCGCCTGTAGTAAAGTGAGTGGGGGAGGTATTAGTATTAGCCAACTTAACCGAGGCAAATGTAACTATGAGAGGGGCATGCAGTGTCATATACTAAAGAACACCAAATCTATAGCAGCACCCCTGGATTTACACCTGGTGGAGGAAATGATGCAGGACTGAGTCAGGAGCCAGGAGGACTTTAGAAAAAAGTAATTAATATATCAGGTACAAGGGTTACCTGTCAGTTATTCTTTTTTTCAGTTAATAAATGAATCACTTCATTTATAAAACACCAGAAGATGGTGAGAGATCCTTATCACAATTTCTCACAACCCAATGGAACATCTTCAAATGACTTGCTTTGTCACACCAACAGTCCAAAACCCAAATATATTCAATGTACAATGATACAGAACAGAGAAAAACAGCAAGTCCTCACACTTGAGAAGCTAGAAGCAGCAAATGTTTGGCATTTGGGCTTGATAAATGCCTTTAACAATTAATTGATTATCAAATTTTTCTGTCCATTCATCGACTAATTGTTTCACTACAATGTGATACACATTATAGTTGTTATTTATGTATGCACAAATTAGACTATGTTTGGGAGACAATGGGCTACTGCAAAGAGCACTTGTTGTTTGCTAGCTGGCTCAGTGGGCATGCTTATTTGAATTGTGGCAGTGAGGGAAATAAAAAGGATCATGATCAACATAATAACGCCCTTTCCACAGGTCCTACCTGTGATTAAATCTCTTGCAAAGCATTAAGGGCCGCTGCCAGCTTGTTCAGAGGAAATATGAACAGGTGTAAATTTCATTGATTAATCTACGTGGCTTGGGCTGCTCTTTACTTTCTAGTCATCCACAGTGGAAGTTTAAATATCAAACAGAAATATAGATGACACAGTTGAATATCAAGGCTCTCCTCCAACTCGACTTTTTGCATAAAATAAATATAAGAGACCATTTGGGAATATTTTTCCAGCTATAATTGGCCCCTGGACTTTGGACTTTGTTGTGGCAACTCAGACTGGCAGCAATATGGTTTAGACTTTAGTTAGAACTCAAACCCAGCAATGAAACTCCCTATTTTAATGACCAAGGTTTAGATTAATGCAACTGGGATTTCAAGTGCCCAAAAGAATCAGTGCATATAATAAATATAATTTCTGTGATGTCAAAAAATCTGGTCAGAAGTAAAATGGTGAAATGGAAAAAGAAAAGGAGAATCACTTTTCTCTTAATGACGGCACATTTATAACCCTTAGAGGTATCTCGAGGTGACGTCAGACTGCACTCACGGCCAGCCTTAAAAAGTCATCCATCCTGCTGAGTTCTTGGTGTGATTATTTCCTGCAACAAGCCATGATGACCAGAGTCCATCTCTCTCAGGGTGAGGCTCTAATTTTACTTCGCTATTAAAGGCTTGTTTGTCCACATCCTGTCTTGCACTTTCTCCACAAGTGCACTTCTCATTTGCTGTCTCACACCCAACCCTCTTCCTGCCTCTCGTTCACCATTTATCTGCTTTGCAGAACGATGTCCTCAGATAATGAAAAGCACAACTTATTGTCCTCTTTCCTTCATCCAGTGAAGCCTGTTCTCCCACATTCATACAAGGAGAAAATGGACCGACCCTGTGGAAAATAATTGTCTGCGTGTTTGCATGGGTTTGCTTATGTATGTGTTCAGGTAAGGGCACAGCATAGTCCAAACAAGATTGAAATTGACGTGTTGCCAGGTTGTTGAATGTGGCGCTGGGTGAAAATCAGAAAGATCTGAAGTTTATCTATTTTTTTTCCCTTAACTAGGAAGTCTCTACAGAAACATGATCTCTATTACAGGAGAGACCTGGCCAAAATGGCAACACAAAATAAATATCACAGTTACATAAGGGAAGGAGATCGTGCCCAAAACAGATGGTGAATTTAAAAAACAACACCTATCCTGACTAATTTAAAAGATTAATACAGGAAAAAGAAAATGAACTGTCCTGAATGAACTAAATAGGAGATGGTATGTGACCTAATTCAAAAAGAGAGATTTCTCTTCTGTAGGTGTGATTGAATGTGGTTTAATCTTTTTTCATTACTTTTTTCTTTTCATTTTTGGCTACCTTCCAAAATGAATTCCTTCCATTAAATAAAACACTTATTCCATCCATCATGTTCAAAATTAATTCCAGTGGTACACTTGTAGCAGCGCATATCACATAACTAGGACCACTGCTGTCAAACAAAGAAAAAAACCCCACAAAAAAAGACCTTTAAAAAACTAAACCCATCACACTGACAAAGCAATAATTATTCACAAAATAATTAAATCAGTGCCATTTCTCTGAAACAGAACAGACAAGTATTTTCTGCTGTACAAAACAGTTTTTAGATTTAATAAAAAAAACAATGAATCGCGTGAAAATTAGACAATAAAATAGTGTAAAAATGACAATAGATTAAATTAAACATCTTGAATGTGCAGGAAAAATCTTTTTTTTTAACACATTTTGTTCTGAACCTGCTATAATACATTTTCGGGGCAGCTGAAATGACACTCAAACTGTACATTCAATTTCTTTTCGCCTAGAATCGCTTTTTGGTCCATCGACCCAAAAGTGGAAATGAGTTCTGACCAGAGGTGTGGGCACATTGTGGCAATTGACACAAACCTGACATATTACCTTTGAGAACAGGCCCATTTCGATTTTGTTTGTAGTATACTGCCTCTTAAATGTAAAGGGTGCCGGACTCACAGAGGGAGAGAGTCCGACAGGCAAGCACAGAAAGTGAGATAGCAGAGGGGCTGTGACACACAATAGAAGCTCTCATCAAGATGAATTTTCCACAGTACACGCCCTCAGTGAGGGTGCCAGCCAGCTCCCGCTAGCTTATCTCGCCCATCTCCAACTGTCTGGCTACTGGCAGTGCAGAGGACACACTCAAGAAAAAGACTAAGAGGGTTCACAAACAAACATAACCTTAGTATTCGTGCATCTAAAGAATAAACTGACAAATTAGGCACCTGAAATGGCGAGCAGGTAAAACTGAACACAAAAACCACAATATATGAGAAAATATGCATAATATATCGTGCAAAATTAAATCCACAGAGCGGCTCATGGTCGCCGAGAAGACAGAGCTACCTCTATTATACTTATAAAGTACAATATGCAAGCTTTGAAGCTCAGTGTGTGAGGGGCTCGGCTTCTCTCACAGGAAGTCAACCACAGTAGGGTGTTCACTTTCAAAAACCACAGTCTTAAGCTCCTACTCTGGGCTGGCACACATATCCCTCTCTCAGCGAGCACGAAAAAGGGGAACGAGAACAGAGACAGGAGAGAGGGGACAAGGGGAGAGGTGGAAAAGAAGAAAGAAAGATGAAGGAAAGTTGTTCTGGGTCAGATTTAGACTGGACGATATTCAGGCAGCTCCAACCTAATGGATGCCAAGAATAATAATCTGGTCTTTTATCTCCAAGCCATGGCAACTGCATGGTTTCATGTAGGTACGTAGCCCCCCAATAGAGACCACCAAACACACACACACACACACACGCACGCACACACACAGACACCCACACCCACACACACATCACGGATTACTGAGGCCTAATATAATTAATTTACACGTGTCTTTTAACAGATAAACTTTCTCCTATTACGTCATTTCCAGTTTGTGATATCCCTATACACACCAAACATAAAGAGGCACAAATGCACAAACACTTCCTAGCAGGCCTCCATAAATAATTCACCCATTTTCTTAAAATAACCCATCGCCTTTTAAAATATATTCTCTTTTCTTTGTGCAAACAACCCTCCAGCTCGTACAGCAGAGTGGTCATGGAGTAATTATTTACACATTCTACCGGAGAGCACTGATACGAGTGCATATGGGAGGAGAGAGAAAGCTACTGGGTAGGGTGAGGAGAGTCTGCTCAGGTAGCATGTCAATCTGTGGCCCATTAGCAGGTGACGCCAGCCAGGCATGTTCAAAGCAGGTTCCCAAGTTACAACAGACCTTTCTCTTCTGAATAATTGACTGGCCGCAGCCCACGTTTTCTCGCTCCCCTCCATTCTTCTCTGTCTCCTGTGCATCACCTGCGCAGTTCCTCTGCTTCTATTGTTCTTTTTTCGCTCCACCTTCCATCTCTCTGTCTTTTGTGTTTTCTTTCAGACCTTCCTTGCCTCCCACTTTATCTTGCTTCTCCCTTCCATCACTCTTCTTCTCCCAAGGCTATGAATTGTGAAGGCTGCCAGTACATATAGGCACTTAATGTAACCGAGGAGATAAAGAGGCAAGAATTCGGTGTGAGACATCCATGTAGAGGCGACGCTTCTCTCAGCACTACATGATGTCATGGGATGCCGTGCAAATACCACGGCACTTTTAAGGACATTTTGTGTGCCATGTCTACGAATTTTAAGCTTTTCGCATGTCATTTAACGCCGTTTTAGTTAAGGTTCGTGGTTAGTCAGAGAAATTATGTAGTAGTGGAGAAATGACGTGGCGTGAAATGACACGCGAAAAAGCAAAAAATGCGTAGTGATAACATGCGAAATTACTTAATAAATTGGCGTGTTATTCATATGCCATTTGGCGATACCAGGCTGCTCAGCATGTTTACTTCTTCGGGACAATTTCTAACACCACAGCTGCTGTTTGGTAATGCATGCAGACAGTGAAGGGAGAGGACTGGGTGCAGGAGGCTGAAATGCTACATGTTTGTACTGCTATCTGTTAAAACACTTCCAGTAGATTGAGAGAAGATTTGAGTGCACAGTTGAGAGCCTTCAATACTGAGCAGGCTCATGGGCTTCACAGAGCTAGACCTGGAACAGAGTGAAGAATGGCAAGGGATGAGAGAACTGTTGTTACACCACACAATGTTACTAAAGGAAATCCACCTGCTCTCTCAATTGCCACGATACCTCCTCCTGGATATGGAACCCCCCCTTCTGGAACAACTTTGTGATGAGGCACAATACATTATCCTGAGGAATCAAATCAAATTCAAACGCCCCCAACCCCCCCCTGCCCCCCTGCCATTTGCAGCCCAGCATCTGGTTTGGGCCATTAATGAATGCTGCCTCCTCCCATCTCCTAATGGAATTGCCTTGTCTTGGAGTTCACTGCTGTTACACCGGCTCAGCAGTGGCAAAAAGATTACTCGAAAGATTAAAAGAGAGAATAAACCAGAGGCTGCATATGACAGGCAGCCAGGCCCCAAGATCACACATTAGATAATTGGCGCAAAAAATCCCCTGTCTCTGTCTCTCCTCTGTTTTCTGCTGGGGTTTGGAAATGGTGGGCAGCAGATCCCCGCCTGGTGTGCTGTCACACCTCTGCAGAGAAAACTGTTTGAAGAGGCTGGAACAAAGCCTGTGTGGTGTATGCTATGTCTGTATGAAAATGTTGCCTTTGTGGACCCAGTGATGAGCCTAAATGTAATGGAATAGTTAGCGATTCTTCATGCAGCTGGTTAGATCTGGGAAGGATGTCGACATACACAGATAGTCACAAATGCACACAAAGACAAGCACATGCACTTCCTCTCTCACTCCAAAACAAACACCCTCTCACTCACTCCACTACACATGCACGCTTTATCTCCCTCTTTTATTGTGCCAGTGCATCTTTCTCTCCTTTAATTTTTCCACTTCGCTTTGCTTTACACTATCTTTCCATCTATCTACAATGTGTAGTTATCTCTCCTTCCGTCTCTTCCCCTCTCAGAGCAGCTCAGCGAAGGGTCTGTGCCCTTTCATAATTCATGGAGTTGTTCTTATGGCTCAGGCAGCCATGTCGGATGTGAATCTGTGCGCCTCAAAGGCTCACTCAGCCTACACCGCCTCAGCCAGAAGGGTTACTGCTCGAGCTACTGTGCTCAGGTACCATACAAGACTAAATCAACACGCTCAATCAGACCCGGGTCATACGGCACATGCAAATTCTCTGCTTTTGTTTCAACCTCCGCAGACAATACCACCTTTTTATGAAAGTCAATTTGGCATGCTTTTATGCAGCAAACAATAGGGCTGGGCAAAAATGGAATATTATCATTTATGATATGAAACTGATGATCTGACTGTATCATGTTATTGTTCTACAAATTTGCAGGTTTTTGTTTTGTCATAAAGCTGCTATTAAAATCTAAAAATTCTAGAAGTTTTTATTTTACACATATAATGAGCTGAGTGCTTAAATCTAGGTTTGGTTATTTTTTACGTTATTATATTTTTGGTTTTTATGCTTTTTCTATAATGTGATATATATTTGGATAGTAAATATCCATAAAACCTGAATTGATTTTTCGTGAGAGTGAACCAAACCTTAAAGTTGCATGTCGTAAAAACCAAAACAACATGCTGAAAGACGCTGAAATGTGTAGAGCTGAGGTGAACTGCAGAGTGGGGTGATAATTCTCTGTGGTTTTGTCAATATGAGTGACCCCTTTCACAATCACATTGCCCAGCCCTAGCCATGAAAACTTATCCGACAATACCTTTCTTTACTCTGTATATCAAATCTATCGACGCTGTATAAACCAAACACGAACAGAAATGAAACATAATCTGACATTAGCAAGAAAAACACCTTAAAGTGTGCACCTGCGTGCATACATCCACTCACATGAAAAAATACACACATTTTCAAATAATAAAACACCATGACACACTCAATGTGTTCTTGAGGAAAAATGACAGATTTGATTGATTACTTGATTGGAAGCTGAATTAAACTGCAGGGTGTTTGGTTCTCCGTGTTCAGATCCAAGAGTAAAATGGTGCGTGTGGCAGGAAAACAAAAGATGAGAGTCTCTGCTAAACAGGCAACTTAATTAGTAAGTATGTTCCTGTGTGCTGTATACTACATACACACAAACACACAAATGCCAACACACACACACACACACACACACACACACACACACACACACACACACACACACACACACACACACACACACACACACACACAGATGAACACATACAGTGCCTGAGTACAATCCCATTAAACACACAGGCACCTCCACTGCTACGAACTCACAACTGGGCTTTTCTTTTCTCACACACAAACCCCGGATGAGTGACAGCTTTATGGAGAGGTTCTGAACACAAAAACACACAAACAGAAGCACATACACTAAACACACACCCTCTCTCACACACTTGCAACCACACACACACACCGTCACACCAACAGAATGAAAAGGAGACTCGTTAACCACTTTAATCAATGTTAATCACTGCAGACTCGCCTCACTGTCAAGACTGCAACAATGTCTGTCTGAGAAAGAAAAGAAGAGAAAGAGAGAGGGGGCAAAACAGACAGAGGGGGAGAAACATAGACAGACTGGGTGGAGCAGGGTGGGGAAAGTGTAAAAATGTGAAATGGTATCCAAAAATATACACTGCCCATGGAGCGGTGAACCCATTGCAGTTTTGATGTACTTTATCTTGTTTTTCAAGGTCTGTTTCTTGGGTCCGTGCAGCTGAGCCTCGGGAGATGTGGTCGGGCCAGGCTCACGCCGACGGGGTTTAATTTCAGCCAAGGGGCCAGAAGGACGGAGAGCGAGGGGATATAGGGC